>NC_064641.1:981566613-981869643 GCF_023864345.2 Schistocerca serialis cubense | reverse complement strand
GAAGCATCGGAATCTATTACTAGTGTCACAGAAATGGTTCAAAGCATAGACAGTAAGAAGAGTCAGTCTTCTTGTACTTAAGTCGGCATTGTGCCTTTTGTATTTAATTTCGATGCAATTTCTGTGTTTCATCGTCAATACGAAGGTCAGAGGGATACAGTAAACCTGAAGTGGAGCATCGGAATCTATAGCTAGTGTCACAGGAATGGTTCAAAACATAGTCAGTCAGAAGAGTCAGTCTATTTGTACTTAAGTCGGCATTGTGCCTTTTGTGTTTAATTCCGATGCAATTTCTGTGTTTCATCGTCAATAAGAAGGTCCAAGGGATACAGTAAGCCTGAAGTGAAGCATCGGAATCTATAACTAGTGTCACAGGAATGGTTCAAAACATAGACAGTAAGAAGAGTCAGTCTTCTTGTACTTAAGTCGGCATTGTGCCTTTTTTATTTAATTCCGATGCAATTTCTGTGTTTCATCGTCAATAAGAAGATCAGAGGAATACAGCAAACCTGAAGTGAAGCATCAGAATCTATTACTAGTGTCACAGGAATGGTTCAAAACATAGACGGTAAGAAGAGCCAGTCTTCTTGTACTTAAGTCGGTATTGTGCCTTTTGTATATAATTCCGATGCAATTTCTGTGTTTCATCGTCAATAAGAAGGTCCAAGGGAGACAGTAAACCTGATGTGGAGCATCGGAATCTATAACTAGTGTCACAGAAATGGTTCAAAACATAGAGAGTAAGAAGAGTCAGTCTTCTTGTACTTAAGTCGTCATTGTGCCTTTTCTATTTAATTCCGATGCAATTTCTGTGTTTCATCGTCAAGTACAAAGTCCAAGGTATACTGTAAACCTGAAGTGAAGCAACGGAATCTATAACTAGTGTCACTGGAATGGTTCAAAATATAGTCAGTAAGAAGAATCGGAATGTGTCTTCTTGTAATTAAGTCGGTATTGTGCCTTTTGTATTTAATTCCGATGCAATTACTGTGTTTCATCGTCAATAAGAACGTCCAAGGGATACAGTAAACCTAGAGTGAAGAATCGGAATGTGTAACTACTGTCACAGGAATGGTTCAAAGCATAGACAGTAAGAAGAGTCAGTCTTCTTTTACTTAAGTCGGCATTGTGCCTTTTGTATTTAATTCCGATGCAATTTCTGTGTTTCATCGTCGATAAGAAGGTCCAAGGAATACAGTAAACCTGAAGTGAAGCATCGGAATCTATAACTAGTGTCGCAGGAATGGTTCAAAACATAGTCAGTGGAAAGAGTCGGTCCTCATTTACTTAAATCGGCATTGTGCCTTTTGTATTTAATTCCGATGCAATTTCTGTGTTTCATCGTCAATAAGAAGGTCCAAAGGATACAGTAAACCTGAAGTGAAGCATCGGAATCTACAGCTAGTGTCAATGGAATGGTTCAAAACATAGAAAGTAAGAAGAGTCAGTCTTCTTGTACTTATGTCGGCATTGTGCCTTTTGTATCTAATTCCGATGCAATTTCTGTGTTTCATCGTCAATAAGAAGGTCAGAGGGATACAGTAAACCTGAAGTGAAGCATCGGAATCTATTGCTAGTGTCACAGGAATGGTTCAAAACATTGTCAGTAAGAAGAGTTAGTCTTCTTGTCCTTATGGCGGCATTGTGCCTTTTGTATTTAATTCCGATGCAATTTCTGTGTTTCATCGTCAATAAGAAGGTCAGAGGGATACAGTAAACCTGAAGTGAAGCATCGGAATCTATAACTAGTGTCACAGGAATGGTTCAAAACTTAGACAGTAGGAAGTGTAAGTCTTCTTGTACTTAAGTCGGCATTGTGCCTTTTGTATTTAATTCCGTTGCAAATTCTGTGTTTCATCGTCAATAAGAAGGTCAGAGGGATACAGCAAACCTGAAGTGAAACATCGCAATCTATAACTAGTGTCACAGGAAAGGTTCAAAACATAGTCAGTAAGAAGAGTCAGTCATCTTGTACTTAAGTCTGCATTGTGCCTTTTGTATTTAATTCCGATGCAATTTCTGTGTTTCATCGTCAATAAGAAGATCAGAGGGATACAGTAAATCTGAAGTGAAGCATCGGAATCTATAACTAGTGTCACAGGAATGGTTCAAAAGATAGACAGTAAGAAAAGTCAGTTGTCTTGTACTTAAGTCGGCATTGTGCCTTTACTATTTTATTCTGATGCAATTTCTGTGTTTCATCGTCAATAAGAAGATCAGAGGGATACAGTAAACCTGAAGTGAAGCATCGGAATCTATAACTAGTGTCACAGGAATGGTTCAAAACATAGACAGTAAGAAGAGTCAGTCTTCTTGTACTTAGGTCGGTATTGTGCCTTTTGTATTTAATTCCGATGCAATTTCTGTGTTTCATCGTCAATAAGAAGGTCCAAGGGAGACAGTAAACCTGAAGTGAAGCATCGGAATCTATAACTAGTGTCACAGAAATGGTTCAAAACATAGACAGTAAGAAGAGTCAGTCTTCTTGTACTTAGGTCGGCATTGTGCCTTTTCTATTTAATTCCGATGCAATTTCTATGTTTCATCGTCAATTAGAAAGTCGAAGGTATACAGTAAACCTCAAGTGAAGCATCGGAATCTATAACTAGTGTCACAGGAATGGTTCAAAACATAGACACTAGGAAGAGTCAGTCCTCTTGTACTTAAGTCGGCATTGTGCCTTTTCTATTTAATTCCGATGCAATTTCTGTGTTTCATCGTCAATAAGAAGGTCCAAGGGTTACAGTAAACCTGGAGTGAAGCATCGGAATCTATAACTAGTGTCACAGGAATGTTTCATAACATAGACAGTAGGAAGAGTCAGTCTTCTTGTACTTAAGTCGGTTTTGTGCCTGTTCTATTCAATTCCGATGCAATTTCTGTGTTTCATCGTCAATAAGAAGGTCAGAGGGATAATGTAAACCTGAAGTGAAGCATCGGAATCTATAACTAGTGTCACAGGAATGGTTCAAAACATAGTCAGTAAGAAGAGTCAGTCTTCTTGTCCTTAAGTCGGCATTGTGCCTTTTGTATCTAATTCCGATGCAATTTCTGTGTTTCATCGTCAATAAGAAGGTCAGAGGGATACAGTAAACCTGGAGTGAAGCATCGGAATCTATAAGTAGTGTCAATGGAATGGTTCAAAACATACACAGTAAGAAGAGTCAGTCTTCTTGTACTTATGTCGGCATTGTGCCTTTTGTATCTAATTCCGATGCAATTTCTGTGTTTCATCGTCAATAAGAAGGTCAGAGGGATACAGTAAACCTGAAGTGAAGCATCGGAATCTGTAGCTAGTGTCACAGGAATGGTTCAAAACATTGTCAGTAAGAAGAGTTAGTCTTCTTGTCCTTAAGGCGGCATTGTGCCTTTTGTATTTAATTCCGATGCAATTTCTGTGTTTCATCGTCAATAAGAAGGTCCAAGAGATACAGTAAACCTGGAGTGAAGAATCGGAATGTGTAACTAGTGTAACAGGAATGGTTCAAAACATAGACAGTAAGAAGAGTCAGTCTTCTTGTACTTAAGTCGGCATTGTGCCTTTTGTGTTTAATTCCGATGCAATTTCTGTGTTTCATCGTCAAGAAGAAGGTCCAAGGGATACAGTAAATCTGAAGTGAAGCATCGGAATCTATAACTAGTGTCACAAGAATGGTTCAAAACATAGTCAGTAGGAAGAGTCGGTCTTCATGTACTTAAATCGGCATTGTGCCTTTTGTATTTAATTCCGATGCAATTTCTGTGTTTCATCGTCAATAAGAAGGTCCAAGGGATACAGTAAACCTGAAGTGAAGCATCGGAATCTATAACTAGTGTCACAGAAAAGGTTCAAATCATAGACAGTAGGAAGTGTCAGTCATTTTGTACATAAGTCGTCATTGTGCCTTTTGTATTTAATTCCGATGCAAATTCTGTGTTTCATCGTCAATAAGAAGGTCAGAGGGATACAGCAAACCTGAAGTGAAGCATCGCAATCTATAACTAATGTCACAGGAATGGTTCGAAACATAGTCAGTAAGAAGAGTCAGTCTTCTTGTACTTAAGTCTGCATTGTGCCTTTTGTATTTACTTCCGATGGAATTTCTGTGTTTCATCATCAATAAGAAGGTTAGAGGGATACAGTAAACCTGAAGTGTAGCATCGGAATCTATATCTAGTGTCTCAGGAATGGTTCAAAACATAGACAGTAAGAATGATCAGTCCTCTTGTACTTAGGGTGGCTTTGTGCCTTTTGTATTTAATTCCGATGCAATTTCTGTGTTTCATCGTCAATAAGATGATCAGAGGGATACAGTAAACCTGAAGTGAAGCATCGGAATCTATTACAAGTGTCACAGGAATGGTTCAAAACTTAGAGAGTAAGAAAAGTCAGTCGTCTTGTACTTTAGTCGGCATTGTGCCTTTTCTATTTAATTCCGATGCAATTCCTGTGTTTCATATTCAATATGAAGGTCAGAGGGATACAGTAAACCAAAATTGAAGCATCCGAATCCACAAGTAGTGTCACAGGAATGGTTCAAAACATAGTCAGTAAAAAGAGTCAGTCTTCTTGTCCTTAAGTTGTCATTGTGCCTTTTGTATTTAATTCCGATGCAATTTCTGTATTTCATCGTCAATAAGAAGATCAGAGGGATACAGTAATCCTGAAGTGAAGCATCGGAATCTATAACTAGTGTCACAGGAATGGTTCAAAACATAGACGGTAAGAAGAGTCAGTCTTCTTGTACTTAAGTCGGTATTGTGCCTTTTGTATTTAATTCCGATGCAATTTCTGTGTTTCATCGTCAATAAGAAGGTCCAAGGGAGACAGTAAACCTGAAGTGGAGCATCGGAATCTATAACTAGTGTCACAGAAATGGTTCAAAACATAGAGAGTAAGAAGAGTCAGTCTTCTTGTACTTAAGTCGTCATTGTGCCTTTTCTATTTAATTCCGATGCAATTTCTGTGTTTCATCGTCAAGTACAAAGTCCAAGGTTTACAGTAAACCTGAAGTGAAGCAACGGAATCTATAACTAGTGTCAATGGAATGGTTCAAAATATAGTCAGTATGAAGAGTCAGTCTTTTTGTAATTAAGTCGGTATTGTGCCTTTTGAATTTAATTCCGATGCAATTACTGTGTTTCATCGTCAATAAGAATGTCCTAGGGATACAGTAAACCTGGAGTGAAGAATCGGAATGTGTAACTACTGTCACAGGAATGGTTCAAAGCATAGACAGTAAGAAGAGTCAGTCTTCTTTTACTTAAGTCGGCATTGTGCCTTTTGTATTTAATTCCGATGCAATTTCTGTGTTTCATCGTCGATAAGATGGTCCAAGGAATACAGTAAACCTGAAGTGAAGCATCGGAATCTATAACTAGTGTCACAGGAATGGTTCAAAACATAGTCAGTGGAAAGAGTCGGTCCTCATGTACTTAAATCGGCATTGTGCTTTTTGTATTTAATTCCGATGCAATTTCTGTGTTTCATCGTCAATAAGAAGGTCAGAGGGATACAGTAAACCTGAAGTGAAGCATCGGAATCTATAACTAGTGTCTCAGGAATGGTTCAAAACATAGACAGTAGGAAGAGTAAGTCTTCTTGTACTTAAGTCGGCATTGTGCCTTTTGTATTTAATTCCGTTGCCAATTCTGTGTTTCATCGTCAATAAGAAGGTCAGAGGGATACAGCAAACCTGAAGTGAAGCATCGCAATCTATAACTAGTGTCACAGGAAAGGTTCAAAGCATATTCAGTAAGAAGAGTCAGTCATCTTGTACTTAAGTCTGCATTGTGCCTTTTGTATTTAATTCCAATGCAATTTCTGTGTTTCATCATCAATAAGAAGGTCAGAGGGATACAGTAAACCTGAAGTGAAGCATCGGAATCTATAACTAGTGTCTCAGGAATGGTTCAAAACAGAGACAGTAAGAAGGATCAGTCCTCTTGTACTTAGTCGGCATTGTGCCTTTTGTATTTAATTCCGATGCAATTTCTGTGTTTCATCGTCAATAAGAAGATCAGAGGGATACAGTAAATCTGAAGTGAAGCATCGGAATCTATAACTAGTGTCACAGGAATGGTTCAAAAGATAGACAGTAAGAAAAGTCAGTCGTCTTGTACTTAAGTCGGCATTGTGGCTTTTGTATTTAATTCCGATGCAATTTCTGTTTTTCATCGTCAATAAGAAGGTCCAAGGGTTACAGTAAACCTGGAGTGAAGCATCGGAATCTATAACTAGTGTCACAGGAATGTTTCATAACATAGACAGTAGGAAGAGTCAGTCTTCTTGTACTTAAGTCGGTTTTGTGCTTGTTCTATTCAATTCCGATGCAATTTCTGTGTTTCATCGTCAATAAGAAGGTCAGAGGGATAATGTAAACCTGAAGTGAAGCATCGGAATCTATAACTAGTATCACAGGAATTGGTCAAAATATAGTCAGTAAGAAGAGTCAGTCTTCTTGTCCTTAAGTCGGCATTGTGCCTTTTGTATTTTATTCCGATGCAATTTCTGTTTTTCATCGTCAATAAGAAGCTCCAAGGGATACAGTAAACCTGGAGTGAAGCATCGGAATCTATAAGTAGTGTCAATGGAATGGTTCAAAACATACACAGTAAGAAGAGTCAGTCTTCTTGTACTTATGTCGGCATTGTGCCTTTTGTATCTAATTCCGATGCAATTTCTGTGTTTCATCGTCAATAAGAAGGTCAGAGGGATACAGTAAACCTGAAGTGAAGCATCGGAATCTATAGCTAGTGTCACAGGAATGGTTCAAAACATTGTCAGTAAGAAGAGTTAGTCTTCTTGTCCTTAAGGCGGCATTGTGCCTTTTGTATTTAATTCCGATGCAATTTCTGTGTTTCATCGTCAATAAGAAGGTCCAAGAGATACAGTAAACCTGGAGTGAAGAATCGGAATGTGTAACTAGTCTAACAGGAATGGTTCAAAACATAGACAGTAAGAAGAGTCAGTCTTCTTGTACTTATGTCGGCATTGTGCCTTTTGTGTTTAATTCCGATGCAATTTCTGTGTTTCATCGTCAAGAAGAAGGTCCAAGGGATACAGTAAACCTGAAGTGAAGCATCGGAATCTATAACTAGTGTCACAAGAATGGTTCAAAACATAGTCAGTAGGAAGAGTCGGTCTTCATGTACTTAAATCGGCATTGTGCCTTTTGTATTTAATTCCGATGCAATTTCTGTGTTTCATCGTCAATAAGAAGGTCCAAGGGATACAGTAAACCTGAAATGAAGCATCGGAATCTATAACAAGTGTCACAGGAATGGTTCAAAACATAGAGAGTAAGAAAAGTCAGTCGTCTTGTACTTTAGTCGGCATTGTGCCTTTTCTATTTAATTCCGATGCAATTCCTGTGTTTCATATTCAATATGAAGGTCACAGGGATACAGTAAACCAAAATTGAAGCATCCGAATCCATAAGTAGTGTCACAGGAATGGTTCAAAACATAGTCAGTAAAAAGAGTCAGTCATCTTGTCCTTAAGTTGTCATTGTGCCTTTTGTATTTAATTCCGATGCAATTTCTGTGTTTCATCGTCAATAAGAAGATCAGAGGGATACAGTAATCCTGAAGTGAAGCATCGGAATCTATAACTAGTGTCACAGGAATGGTTCAAAACATAGACAGTAAGAAGAGTCAGTCTTCTTGTACTTAAGTCGGTATTGTGACTTTTGTATTTAATTCCGATGCAATTTCTGTGTTTCTTCGTCAATAAGAAGGTCCAAGGGAGACAGTAAACCTGAAGTGACGCATCGGAATCTGTAACTAGTGTCACAGAAATGGTTCAAATCATAGACAGTGAGAAGAGTCAGTCTTCTTGTACTTAAGTCGGCATTGTGCTTTTTCTATTTTATTCCGATGCAATTTCTGTGTTTTATCGTCTATTAGATAGTCCAAGGTATACTTTAAACCTGAAGTGAAGCATCGGAATCTATAACTAGTGACACAGGAATGGTTCAAAACATTGTCAGTAAGAAGAGTCAGTCTTCTTGTACTTAAGTCGGCATTGTGCCTTTTGTATTTAATTCCGATGCAATTTCTGTGTTTCATCGTCAATAAGAAGGTTTAAGGGATACAGTAAACCTGAAGTGATGCATCGGAATCTATAACTAGTGTCACGAGAATGGTTCAAAACATAGTCAGTAAGAAGAGTCAGTCTTCTTGTACTTAAGTCGGCATTGTGCGTTTTGTATTTAATTCCGATGCAATTTCTGTGTTTCATCGTCAATAAGAAGGTCAGAGGGATACAGTAAACCTGAAGTGAAGCATCGGAATCTATAACTAGTGTCACAGGAATGGTTCAAATCATAGACAGTAGGAAGAGTCAGTCTTCTTGTACTTAAGTCGTCATTGTGCCTTTTGTATTCAATTCCGATGCAAATTCTGTCTTTCATCGTCAATAAGAAGGTCAGAGGGATACAGCAAACCTGAAGTGAAGCATCGGAATCTATAACTAGTGTCACAGGAATGGTTCAAAACATAGACAGTAAGAAGAGTCAGTCTTCTTGTGATTAAGTCGGTATTGTCACTTTTGTATTTAATTCCGATGCAATTTCTGTGTTTCATCGTCAATAAGAAGGTCCAAGGGAGACAGTAAACCTGAAGTGAAGCATCGGAATCTATAACTAGTGTCATAGAAATGGTTCAAATCATAGACAGTGAGAAGAGTCAGTCTTCTTGTACTTAAGTCGGCATTGTGCCTTTTCTATTTTATTCCGATGCAATTTCTGTGTTTCATCGTCTATTAGATAGTCCAAGGTATACTGTAAACCTGAAGTGAAGCATCGGAATCCATAAGTAGTGACACAGGAATGGTTCAAAACATAGTCAGTAAGAAGAGTCAGTCTTCTTGTACTTAAGTCGGCATTGTGCCTTTTGTATTTAATTCCGATGCAATTTCTGTGTTTCATCGTCAATAAGAAGGTTTAAGGGATACAGTAAACCTGAAGTGATGCATCGGAATCTATAACTAGTGTCACGAGAATGGTTCAAAACATAGTCAGTAAGAAGAGACAGTCTTCTTGTACTTAAGTCGGCCTTGTGCGTTTTGTATTTAATTCCGATGCAATTTCTGTGTTTCATCGTCAATAAGAAGGTCAGAGGGATACAGTAAACCTGAAGTGAAGCATTGGAATCTATAACTAGTGTCACAGGATTGGTTCAAAACATAGACAGTATGAAGAGTCAGTCTTCCTGTACTTAAGTCGGCATTGTGCCTTTTGTATTTAATTCCGATGCAATTTCTGTGTTTCATCGTCTATAGGAAGGTCAGAGGGATACAGTAAACCTGAAGTGATGCATCGGAATCTATAACTAGTGTCACGAGAATGGTTCAAAACATAGTCAGTAAGAAGAGTCAGTCTTCTTGTACTTAAGTCGGCATTGTGCCTTTTGTATTTAATTCCGATGCAATTTCTGTGTTTCATCGTCAATAAGAAGGTCAGTGGGACACAGTAAACCTGAAGTGAAGCATTGGAATCTATAACTAGTGCCACAGGAATGGTTCAAAGCATAGACAGTATGAAGATTCAGTCTTCTTGTACTTAAGTCGGCATTGTGCCTTTTGTATTTAATTCCGATACAATATCTGAGTTTCATCGTCAATAAGAAGGTCCAAGGGATACAGTAAACCTGAAGTGAAGCATCGGAATCTATAACTAGTGTCACAGGAATGGTTCAAATCATAGTCAGTAAGAAGCGTCAGTCTTCTTGTACTTAAGTCGGCATTGTGCCTTTTCTATTTAACTTTGATGCAATTTCTGTGTTTCATCGTCAATAAGAAGGTCCAAGGGAAACAGTAAACCTGGAGTGAAGCACCGGAATTTATAACTAGTGTCATAGGAATGGTTCAAAACATAGACAGTAGGAACAGTCCGTCCTCTTGTACTTAAGTCGGCATTGTGCCTTTTCTATTTATTTCCGATGCAATATCTGTGTTTCATCGTCTATAGGAAGGTCAGAGGGATACAGTAAACCTGAAGTGATGCATCGGAATCTATAACTAGTGTCACGAGAATGGTTCAAAACATAGTCAGTAAGAAGAGTCAGTCTTCTTGTACTTAAGTCGGCATTGTGCTGTTCTATTTAATTCCGATGCAATTTCTGTGTTTCATCGTCAATAAGAAGGTCAGAGGGATACAGTAAACCTGGAGTGAAGCATCGGAATCTATAGCTAGTGTTACAGGAATGGTTTAGAACATTGTCAGTAAGAAGAGTCAGTCTGCTTGTCCATAAGTCGGCATTGTGCCTTTTGTATTTAATTCCGATGCAATTTCTGTGTTTCATCGTCAAGAAGAAGGTCAGAGGGATACAGTAAACCTGAAGTGAGGCATCGGAATCTATAGCTAGTGTCACAGGAATGGTTCAGAACATTGGCAGTAAGAAGAGTCAGTCTTCTTGTCCATAAGTCGGCATTGTGCCTTTGGTATTTAATTCCGATGCAAATTCTGTGTTTCATCGTCAATAAGAAGGTCCAAGGGATACAGTAAACCTGGAGTGAAGCATCGGAATCAGTAACTAGTGACACAGGAATGGTTCAAACATAGTCAGTAAGAAGAGTCAGTCTTCTTTACTTAAGTCGGCATTGTGCATTTTGTATTTAATTCCGATGCAATTTCTGTGTTTCATCGTCAGTAAGAAGGTCCAAGGGAAACAGTAAACCTGGAGTGAAGCATCGGAATCTATAACTAGTGTCACAGGAATGGTTGAAAAACATAGTCAGTAAGAAGCGTCAGTCTTCTTGTACTTAAGTCGGCATTGTGCCTTTTCTATTTAATTCCGATGCTATTTCTGTGTTTCATCGTCAATAAGAAGGTCCAAGGGATACAGTAAACCTGGTGTGAAGCATCGGAATCTATAGCTAGTGTTACAGGAATGGTTCAGAACATTGTCAGTAAGAAGAATCAGTCTTCTTGTCCATAAGTCGGCATTGTGCCTTTGGTATTTAATTCGGATGGATTTCTGTGTTTCATCATCAATAAGAAGGTCAGAGGGATACAGTAAACCTGAAGTGAAGCATCGGAATCTATAACTAGTGTCTCAGGAATGGTTCAAAACGTAGACAGTAAGAAGGATCAGTCCTCTTGTACTTAGGGTGGCATTGTGCCTTTTGTATTTAATTCCGATGCAATTTCTGTGTTTCATCGTCAATAAGAAGATCAGAGGGATACAGTAAACTTGAAGTGAAGCATCGGAATCTATAACAAGTGTCACAGCAATGGTTCAAAACATGGAGAGTTAGAAAAGTCAGTCGTGTTGTACTTTAGTCGGCATTGTGCCTTTTCTATTTAATTCCGATGCACTTCCTGTGTTTCATCATCAATATGAAGGTCAGAGGGATACAGTAACCCAAAATTGAAGCATCCGAATCCATAAGTAGTGTCACAGGAATGGTTCAAAACATAGTCAGTAGAAAGAGACAGTCTTCTTGTCCTTAAGTCGGCATTGTGCATTTTGTATTTAATTCCGATGCAATTTCTGTGTTTCATCGTCAATAAGAAGATCAGAGGGATACAGTAATCCTGAAGTGAAGCATCGGAATCTATAACTAGTGTCACAGGAATGGTTCAAAATATAGTCAGTAAAAAGAATCAGTCTTCTTGTACTTAAGTCGGCATTGTGCGTTTTGTATTTAAATCCGATGCAATTTCTGTGTTTCATCGTCAATAAGAAGGTCAGAGGGATACAGTAAACCTGAAGTGAAGCATCGGAATCTATAACTAGTGTCACAGGAATGGTTCAAATCATAGACAGTAGGAAGAGTCAGTCTTCTTGTACTTAAGTCGTCATTGTGCCTTTTGTATTTAATTTCGATGCAAATTCTGTGTTTCATCGCCAATAAGAAGGTCAGAGGGATACAGCAAACCTAAAGTGAAGCATCGCAATCTATAACTAGTGTCACAGGAATGGTTCAAAACATAGTCAGTAAGAAGAGTCAGTCTTCTTGTACTTAAGTCTGCATTGTGCCTTTTGTATTTACTTCCGATGGATTTCTGTGTTTCATCTTCAATATGGAGGTCAGAGGGATACAGTAAACCAAAATTGAAGCATCCGAACCCATAAGTAGTGTCACAGGAATGGTTCAAAACATAGTCAGTAAAAAGAGTCAGTCTTCTTATCCTTAAGTCGGCATTGTGCCTTTTGTATTTAATTCCGATGCAATTTCTGTGTTTCATCGTCAATAAGAAGATCAGAGGGATACAGTAAACTTGAAGTGAAGCATCGGAATCTATAACAAGTGTCACAGCAATGGTTCAAAACATAGAGAGTAAGAAAAGTCAGTCGTGTTGTACTTTAGTCGGCATTGTGCCTTTTCTATTTAATTCCGATGCACTTCCTGTGTTTCATCATCAATATGAAGGTCAGAGGGATACAGTAACCCAAAATTGAAGCATCCGAATCCATAAGTAGTGTCACAGGAATGGTTCAAAACATAGTCAGTAAAAAGAGTCAGTCTTCTTATCCTTAAGTCGGCATTGTGCCTTTTGTATTTAATTCCGATGCAATTTCAGTGTTTCATCGTCAATAAGAAGATCAGAGGGATACAGTAATCCTGAAGTGAAGCATCGGAATCTATAACTAGTGTCACAGGAATGGTTCAAAACATAGACAGTAAGAAGAGTCAGTCTTCTTGTACTTAAGTCGGTATTGTGACTTTTGTATTTAATTCTGATGCAATTTCTGTGTTTCATCGTCAATAAGAAGGTCCAAGGGAGACAGTAAACCTGAAGTGAAGCATCGGAATCTATAACTAGTGTCATAGAAATGGTTCAAATCATAGACAGTGAGAAGAGTCAGTCTTCTTGTACTTAAGTCGGCATTGTGCCTTTTCTATTTTATTCCCATGCAATTTCTGTGTTTCATCGTCTATTAGATAGTCCAAGGTATACTGTAAACCTGAAGTGAAGCATCGGAATCTATAACTAGTGACACAGGAATGGTTCAAAACATAGTCAGTAAGAAGAGTCAGTCTTCTTGTACTTAAGTCGGCATTGTGCCTTTTGTATTTAATTCCGATGCAATTTCTGTGTTTCATCGTCAATAAGAAGGTTTAAGGGATACAGTAAACCTGAAGTGATGCATCGGAATCTATAACTAGTGTCACGAGAATGGTTCAAAGCATAGTCACTAAGAAGAGTCAGTCTTCTTGTACTTAAGTCGGCATTGTGCGTTTTGTATTTAATTCCGATGCAATTTCTGTGTTTCATCGTCAATAAGAAGGTCAGAGGGATACAGTAAACCTGAAGTGAAGCATTGGAATCTATAACTAGTGTCACAGGAATGGTTCAAAACATAGACAGTATGAAGAGTCAGTCTTCTTGTACTTAAGTCGGCATTGTGCCTTTTGTATTTAATTCCGATGCAATTTCTGTGTTTCATCGTCTATAGGAAGGTCAGAGGGATACAGTAAACCTCAAGTGATGCATCGGAATCTATAACTAGTGTCACGAGAATGGTTCAAAACAAAGTCAGTAAGAAGAGTCAGTCTTCTTGTACTTAAGTCGGCATTGTGCCTTTTCTATTTTATTCCGATGCAATTTCTGTGTTTCATCGTCTATTAGATAGTCCAAGGTATACTGTAAACCTGAAGTGAAGCATCGGAATCTATAACTAGTGACACAGGGATGGTTCAAAACATAGTCAGTAAGAAGAGTCAGTCTTCTTGTACTTAAGTCGGCATTGTGCGTTTTGTATTTAATTCCGATGCAATTTCTGTGTTTCATCGTCAATAAGAAGGTCAGAGGGATACAGTAAACCTGAAGTGAAGCATCGGAATCTATAACTAGTGTCACAGGAATGGTTCAAATCATAGACAGTAGGAAGAGTCAGTCTTCTTGTACTTAAGTCGTCATTGTGCCTTTTGTATTTAATTCCGATGCAAATTCTGTCTTTCATCGTCAATAAGAAGGTCAGAGGGATACAGCAAACCTGAAGTGAAGCATCGGAATCTATAACTAGTGTCACAGGAATGGTTCAAAACATAGACAGTAATAAGAGTCAGTCTTCTTGTAATTAAGTCGGTATTGTGACTTTTGTATTTAATTCCGATGCAATTTCTGTGTTTCATCGTCAATAAGAAGGTCCAAGGGAGACAGTAAACCTGAAGTGAAGCATCGGAATCTATAACTAGTGTCATAGAAATGGTTCAAATCATAGACAGTGAGAAGAGTCAGTCTTCTTGTACTTAAGTCGGCATTGTGCCTTTTCTATTTTATTCCGATGCAGTTTCTGTGTTTCATCGTCTATTAGATAGTCCAAGGTATACTGTAAACCTGAAGTGAAGCATCGGAATCTATAAGTAGTGACACAGGAGTGGTTCAAAACATAGTCAGTAAGAAGAGTCAGTCTTCTTGTACTTAAGTCGGCATTGTGCCTTTTGTATTTAATTCCGATGCAATTTCTGTGTTTCATCGTCAATAAGAAGGTTTAAGGGATACAGTAAACCTGAAGTGATGCATCGGAATCTATAACTAGTGTCACGAGAATGGTTCAAAACATAGTCAGTAAGAAGAGTCAGTCTTCTTGTACTTAAGTCGGCATTGTGTGTTTTGTATTTAATTCCGATGCAATTTCTGTGTTTCATCGTCAATAAGAAGGTCAGAGGGATTCAGTAAACCTGAAGTGAAGCATTGGAATCTATAACTAGTGTCACAGGATTGGTTCAAAGCATAGACAGTATGAAGAGTCAGTCTTTTTGTACTTAAGTCGGCATTGTGCCTTTTGTATTTAATTCCGATGCAATTTCTGTGTTTCATCGTCTATAGGAAGGTCAGAGGGATACAGTAAACCTGAAGTGATGCATCGGAATCTATAACTAGTGTCACGAGAATGGTTCAAAACATAGTCAGTTAGAAGAGTCAGTCTTCTTGTACTTAAGTCGGCATTGTGCCTTTTCTATTTAATTCCGATGCAATTTCTGTGTTTCATCGTCAATAAGAAGGTCAGAGGGACACAGTAAACCTGAAGTGAAGCATTGGAATCTATAACTAGTGCCACAGGAATGGTTCAAAGCATAGACAGTATGAAGATTCAGTCTTCTTGTACTTAAGTCGGCATTGTGCCTTTTGTATTTAATTCCGATGCAATATCTGAGTTTCATCGTCAATAAGAAGGTCCAAGGGATACAGTAAACCTGAAGTGAAGCATCGGAATCTATAACTAGTGTCACAGGAATGGTTCAAATCATAGTCAGTAAGAAGCGTCAGTCTTCTGGTACTTAAGTCGGCATTGTGCCTTTTCTATTTAACTTTGATGCAATTTCTGTGTTTCATCGTCAAGAAGAAGGTCAGAGGGATACAGTAAACCTGAAGTGAAGCACCGGAATTTATAACTAGTGTCATAGGAATGGTTCAAAACATAGACAGTAGGAACAGTCCGTCCTCTTGTACTTAAGTCGGCATTGTGCCTTTTCTATTTAATTCCGATGCAATATCTGTGTTTCATCGTCTATAGGAAGGTCAGAGGGATACAGTAAACCTCAAGTGATGCATCGGAATCTATAACTAGTGTCACGAGAATGGTTCAAAACATAGTCAGTAAGAAGAGTCAGTCTTCTTGTACTTAAGTCGGCATTGTGCCTGTTCTATTTAATTCCGATGCAATTTCTGTATTTCATCGTCAATAAGAAGGTCAGAGGGATACAGTAAACCTGGAGTGAAGCATCGGAATCTATAGCTAGTGTTACAGGAATGGTTCAGAACATTGTCAGTAAGAAGAGTCAGTCTGCTTGTCCATAAGTCGGCATTGTGCCTTTTGTATTTAATTCCGATGCAATTTCTGTGTTTCATCGTCAAGAAGAAGGTCAGAGGGATACAGTAAACCTGAAGTGAAGCATCGGAATCTATAGTTAGTGTCACAGGAATGGTTCAGAACATTGGCAGTAAGAAGAGTCAGTCTTCTTGTCCATAAGTCGGCATTGTGCCTTTGGTATTTAATTCCGATGCAAATTCTGTGTTTCATCGTCAATAAGAAGGTCCAAGGGATACAGTAAACCTGGAGTGAAGCATCGGAATCAGTAACTAGTGACACAGGAATTGTTCAAACATAGTCAGTAAGAAGAGTCAGTCTTCTTTACTTAAGTCGTCATTGTGCATTTTGTATTTAATTCCGATGCATTTTCTGTGTTTCATCGTCAGTAAGAAGGTCCAAGGGAAACAGTAAACCTGGAGTGAAGCATCGGAATCTATAACTAGTGTCACAGGAATGGTTGAAAAACATAGTCAGTAAGAAGCGTCAGTCTTCTTGTACTTAAGTCGGCATTGTGCCATTTCTATTTAATTCCGATGCTATTTCTGTGTTTCATCGTCAATAAGAAGGTCCAAGGGATACAGTAAACCTGGTGTGAAGCATCGGAACCTATAGCTAGTGTTACAGGAATGGTTCAGAACATTGTCAGTAAGAAGAATCAGTCTTCTTGTCCATAAGTCGGCATTGTGCCTTTGGTATTTAATTCGGATGGATTTCTGTGTTTCATCATCAATAAGAAGGTCAGAGGGATACTGTAAACCTGAAGTGAAGCATCGGAATCTATAACTAGAGTCACAGGAATGGTTCATAACATAGTCAGTAAGAAGAGTCAGTCTTCTTTACTTAAGTCGTCATTGTGCATTTTGTATTTAATTCCGATGCAATTTCTGTGTTTCATCGTCAGTAAGAAGGTCCAAGGGAAACAGTAAACCTGGAGTGAAGCATCGGAATCTATAACTAGTGTCACAGGAATGGTTCAAAACATAGTCAGTAAAAAGAGACAGTCTTCTTGTCCTTAAGTCGGCATTGTGCATTTTGTATTTAATTCCGATGCAATTTCTGTGTTTCATCGTCAATAAGAAGATCAGAGGGATACAGTAATCCTGAAGTGAAGCATCGGAATCTATAACTAGTCTCACAGGAATGGTTCAAAACATAGTCAGTAAAAAGAGTCAGTCTTCTTGTACTTAAGTCGGCATTGTGCGTTTTGTATTTAAATCCGATGCAATTTCTGTGTTTCATCGTCAATAAGAAGGTCAGAGGGATACAGTAAACCTGAAGTGAAGCATCGGAATCTATAACTAGTGTCACAGGAATGGTTCAAATCATAGACAGTAGGAAGAGTCAGTCTTCTTGTACTTAAGTCGTCATTGTGCCTTTTGTATTTAATTCCGATGCAAATTCTGTGTTTCATCGTCAATAAGAAGGTCAGAAGGATACAGCAAACCTGAAGTGAAGCATCGCAATCTATAACTAGTGTCACAGGAATGGTTCAAAACATAGTCAGTAAGAAGAGTCAGTCTTCTTGTACTTAAGTCTGCATTGTGCCTTTTGTATTTACTTCCGATGGATTTCTGTGTTTCATCATCAATAAGAAGGCCAGAGGGATACAGTAAACCTGAAGTCAAGCATCGGAATCTATAACTAGTGTCTCAGGAATGGTTCAAAACATAGACAGTAAGAAGGATCAGTCCTCTTGTACTTAGGGTGGCATTGTGCCTTTTGTATTTAATAACGATGCAATTTCTGTGTTTAATCGTCAATAAGAAGATCAGAGGGATACAGTAAACCTGAAGTGAAGCATCGGAATCTATAACAAGTGTCACAGCAATGGATCAAAACATAGAGAGTAAGAAAAGTCAGTTGTGTTGTACTTTAGTCGGCATTGTGCCTTTTCTATTTAATTCCGATGCAATTCCTGTGTTTCATCTTCAATATGAAGGTCAGAGGGATACAGTAAACCAAAATTGAAGCATCCGAATCCATAAGTAGTGTCACAGGAATGGTTCAAAACATAGTCAGTAAAAAGAGTCAGTCTTCTTGTCCTTAAGTCGGCATTGTGCCTTTTGTATTTAATTCCGATGCAATTTCAGTGTTTCATCGTCAATAAGAAGATCAGAGGGATACAGTAATCCTGAAGTGAAGCATCGGAATCTATAACTAGTGTCACAGGAATGGTTCAAAACATAGACAGTAAGAAGAGTCAGTCTTCTTGTACTTAAGTCGGTATTGTGACTTTTGTATTTAATTCTGATGCAATTTCTGTGTTTCATCGTCAATAAGAAGGTCCAAGGGAGACAGTGAACCTGAAGTGAAGCATCGGAATCTATAACTAGTGTCATAGAAATGGTTCAAATCATAGACAGTGAGAAGAGTCAGTCTTCTTGTACTTAAGTCGGCATTGTGCCTTTTCTATTTTATTCCGATGCAATTTCTGTGTTTCATCGTCTATTAGATAGTCCAAGGTATACTGTAAACCTGAAGTGAAGCATCGGAATCTATAACTAGTGACACAGGAATGGTTCAAAACATAGTCAGTAAGAAGAGTCAGTCTTCTTGTACTTAAGTCGGCATTGTGCCTTTTGTATTTAATTCCGATGCAATTTCTGTGTTTCATCGTCAATAAGAAGGTTTAAGGGATACAGTAAACCTGAAGTGATGCAACGGAATCTATAACTAGTGTCACGAGAATGGTTCAAAACATAGTCAGTAAGAAGAGTCAGTCTTCTTGTACTTAAGTCGGCATTGTGCGTTTTGTATTTAATTCCGATGCAATTTCTGTGTTTCATCGTCAATAAGAAGGTCAGAGGGATACAGTAAACCTGAAGTGAAGCATTGGAATCTATAACTAGTGTCACAGGAATGGTTCAAAACATAGACAGTATGAAGAGTCAGTCTTCTTGTACTTAAGTCGGCATTGTGCCTTTTGTATTTAATTCCGATGCAATTTCTGTGTTTCATCGTCTATAGGAAGGTCAGAGGGATACAGTAAACCTCAAGTGATGCATCGGAATCTATAACTAGTGTCACGAGAATGGTTCAAAACATAGTCAGTAAGAAGAGTCAGTCTTCTTGTACTTAAGTCGGCATTGTGCCTTTTCTATTTAATTCCGATGCAATTTCTGTGTTTCATCGTCAATAAGAAGGTCAGAGGGACACAGTAAACCTGAAGTGAAGCATTGGAATCTATAACTAGTGCCACAGGAATGGTTCAAAACATAGACAGTATGAAGAGTCAGTCTTCTTGTACTTAAGGCGGCATTGTGCCTTTTCTATTTCATTCCGATGCAATATCTGAGTTTCATCGTCAATAAGAAGGTCCAAGGGATACAGTAAACCTGAAGTGAAGCATCGGAATCTATAACTAGTGTCACAGGAATGGTTCAAATCATAGTCAGTAAGAAGCGTCAGTCTTCTTGTACTTAAGTCGTCATTGTGCCTTTTCTATTTAACTTTGATGCAATTTCTGTGTTTCATCGTCAATAAGAAGGTCCAAGGGAAACAGTAAACCTGGAGTGAAGCTCCGGAATTTATAACTAGTGTCATAGGAATGGATCAAAACATAGACAGTAGGAACAGTCCGTCCTCTTGTACTTAACTCGGCATTGTGCCTTTTCTATTTAATTCCGATGCAATATCTGTGTTTCATCGTCAATAAGAAGGTCCAAGGGATACAGTAAACCTGGAGTGAAGCATCGGAATCTATAACTAGTGTCACCGGAATGGTTCAAAACATAGACAGTAAGAAGAGTCAGTCTTCTTGTACTTAAGTCGGCATTGTGCCTGTTCTATTTAATTCCGATGCAATTTCTGTGTTTCATCGTCAATAAGAAGGTCAGAGGGATACAGTAAACCTGGAGTGAAGCATCGGAATCTATAGCTAGTGTTACAGGAATGGTTTAGAACATTGTCAGTAAGAAGAGTCAGTCTTCTTGTCCATAAGTCGGCATTGTGCCTTTTGTATTTACTTCCGATGGATTTCTGTGTTTCATCATCAATAAGAAGGCCAGAGGGATACAGTAAACCTGAAGTCAAGCATCGGAATCTATAACTAGTGTCTCAGGAATGGTTCAAAACATAGACAGTAAGAAGGATCAGTCCTCTTGTACTTAGGGTGGCATTGTGCCTTTTGTATTTAATAACGATGCAATTTCTGTGTTTAATCGTCAATAAGAAGATCAGAGGGATACAGTAAACCTGAAGTGAAGCATCGGAATCTATAACAAGTGTCACAGCAATGGATCAAAACATAGAGAGTAAGAAAAGTCAGTTGTGTTGTACTTTAGTCGGCATTGTGCCTTTTCTATTTAATTCCGATGCAATTCCTGTGTTTCATCTTCAATATGAAGGTCAGAGGGATACAGTAAACCAAAATTGAAGCATCCGAATCCATAAGTAGTGTCACAGGAATGGTTCAAAACATAGTCAGTAAAAAGAGTCAGTCTTCTTGTCCTTAAGTCGGCATTGTGCCTTTTGTATTTAATTCCGATGCAATTTCAGTGTTTCATCGTCAATAAGAAGATCAGAGGGATACAGTAATCCTGAAGTGAAGCATCGGAATCTATAACTAGTGTCACAGGAATGGTTCAAAACATAGACAGTAAGAAGAGTCAGTCTTCTTGTACTTAAGTCGGTATTGTGACTTTTGTATTTAATTCTGATGCAATTTCTGTGTTTCATCGTCAATAAGAAGGTCCAAGGGAGACAGTGAACCTGAAGTGAAGCATCGGAATCTATAACTAGTGTCATAGAAATGGTTCAAATCATAGACAGTGAGAAGAGTCAGTCTTCTTGTACTTAAGTCGGCATTGTGCCTTTTCTATTTTATTCCGATGCAATTTCTGTGTTTCATCGTCTATTAGATAGTCCAAGGTATACTGTAAACCTGAAGTGAAGCATCGGAATCTATAACTAGTGACACAGGAATGGTTCAAAACATAGTCAGTAAGAAGAGTCAGTCTTCTTGTACTTAAGTCGGCATTGTGCCTTTTGTATTTAATTCCGATGCAATTTCTGTGTTTCATCGTCAATAAGAAGGTTTAAGGGATACAGTAAACCTGAAGTGATGCAACGGAATCTATAACTAGTGTCACGAGAATGGTTCAAAACATAGTCAGTAAGAAGAGTCAGTCTTCTTGTACTTAAGTCGGCATTGTGCGTTTTGTATTTAATTCCGATGCAATTTCTGTGTTTCATCGTCAATAAGAAGGTCAGAGGGATACAGTAAACCTGAAGTGAAGCATTGGAATCTATAACTAGTGTCACAGGAATGGTTCAAAACATAGACAGTATGAAGAGTCAGTCTTCTTGTACTTAAGTCGGCATTGTGCCTTTTGTATTTAATTCCGATGCAATTTCTGTGTTTCATCGTCTATAGGAAGGTCAGAGGGATACAGTAAACCTCAAGTGATGCATCGGAATCTATAACTAGTGTCACGAGAATGGTTCAAAACATAGTCAGTAAGAAGAGTCAGTCTTCTTGTACTTAAGTCGGCATTGTGCCTTTTCTATTTAATTCCGATGCAATTTCTGTGTTTCATCGTCAATAAGAAGGTCAGAGGGACACAGTAAACCTGAAGTGAAGCATTGGAATCTATAACTAGTGCCACAGGAATGGTTCAAAACATAGACAGTATGAAGAGTCAGTCTTCTTGTACTTAAGGCGGCATTGTGCCTTTTCTATTTCATTCCGATGCAATATCTGAGTTTCATCGTCAATAAGAAGGTCCAAGGGATACAGTAAACCTGAAGTGAAGCATCGGAATCTATAACTAGTGTCACAGGAATGGTTCAAATCATAGTCAGTAAGAAGCGTCAGTCTTCTTGTACTTAAGTCGTCATTGTGCCTTTTCTATTTAACTTTGATGCAATTTTTGTGTTTCATCGTCAATAAGAAGGTCCAAGGGAAACAGTAAACCTGGAGTGAAGCTCCGGAATTTATAACTAGTGTCATAGGAATGGATCAAAACATAGACAGTAGGAACAGTCCGTCCTCTTGTACTTAACTCGGCATTGTGCCTTTTCTATTTAATTCCGATGCAATATCTGTGTTTCATCGTCAATAAGAAGGTCCAAGGGATACAGTAAACCTGGAGTGAAGCATCGGAATCTATAACTAGTGTCACCGGAATGGTTCAAAACATAGACAGTAAGAAGAGTCAGTCTTCTTGTACTTAAGTCGGCATTGTGCCTGTTCTATTTAATTCCGATGCAATTTCTGTGTTTCATCGTCAATAAGAAGGTCAGAGGGATACAGTAAACCTGGAGTGAAGCATCGGAATCTATAGCTAGTGTTACAGGAATGGTTTAGAACATTGTCAGTAAGAAGAGTCAGTCTTCTTGTCCATAAGTCGGCATTGTGCCTTTTGTATTTAATTCCGATGCAATTTCTGTGTTTCATCGTCAAGAAGAAGGTCAGAGGGATACAGTAAACCTGAAGTGAAGCATCGGAATCTATAGCTAGTGTCACAGGAATGGTTCAGAACATTGGCAGTAAGAAGAGTCAGTCTTCTTGTCCATAAGTCGGCATTGTGCCTTTGGTATTTAATTCCGATGCAAATTCTGTGTTTCATCGTCAATAAGAAGGTCCAAGGGAAACAGTAAACCTGGAGTGAAGCACCGGAATCTATAACTAGTGTCACAGGAATGGTTGAAAAACCTAGTCAGTAAGAAGCGTCAGTCTTCTTGTACTTAAGTCGGCATTGTGCCTTTTGTATTTAATTCCGATGCAATTTCTGTGTTTCATCGTCTATAGGAAGGTCAGAGGGATACAGTAAACCTCAAGTGATGCATCGGAATCTATAACTAGTGTCACGAGAATGGTTCAAAACATAGTCAGTAAGAAGAGTCAGTCTTCTTGTACTTAAGTCGGCATTGTGCCTTTTCTATTTTATTCCGATGCAATTTCTGTGTTTCATCGTCTATTAGATAGTCCAAGGTATACTGTAAACCTGAAGTGAAGCATCGGAATCTATAACTAGTGACACAGGAATGGTTCAAAACATAGTCAGTAAGAAGAGTCAGTCTTCTTGTACTTAAGTCGGCATTGTGCGTTTTGTATTTAATTCCGATGCAATTTCTGTGTTTCATCGTCAATAAGAAGGTCAGAGGGATACAGTAAACCTGAAGTGAAGCATCGGAATCTATAACTAGTGTCACAGGAATGGTTCAAATCATAGACAGTAGGAAGAGTCAGTCTTCTTGTACTTAAGTCGTCATTGTGCCTTTTGTATTTAATTCCGATGCAAATTCTGTCTTTCATCGTCAATAAGAAGGTCAGAGGGATACAGCAAACCTGAAGTGAAGCATCGGAATCTATAACTAGTGTCACAGGAATGGTTCAAAGCATAGACAGTAATAAGAGTCAGTCTTCTTGTAATTAAGTCGGTATTGTGACTTTTGTATTTAATTCCGATGCAATTTCTGTGTTTCATCGTCAATAAGAAGGTCCAAGGGAGACAGTAAACCTGAAGTGAAGCATCGGAATCTATAACTAGTGTCATAGAAATGGTTCAAATCATAGACAGTGAGAAGAGTCAGTCTTCTTGTACTTAAGTCGGCATTGTGCCTTTTCTATTTTATTCCGATGCAGTTTCTGTGTTTCATCGTCTATTAGATAGTCCAAGGTATACTGTAAACCTGAAGTGAAGCATCGGAATCTATAAGTAGTGACACAGGAATGGTTCAAAACATAGTCAGTAAGAAGAGTCAGTTTTCTTGTACTTAAGTCGGCATTGTGCCTTTTGTATTTAATTCCGATGCAATTTCTGTGTTTCATCGTCAATAAGAAGGTTTAAGGGATACAGTAAACCTGAAGTGATGCATCGGAATCTATAACTAGTGTCACGAGAATGGTTCAAAACATAGTCAGTAAGAAGAGTCAGTCTTCTTGTACTTAAGTCGGCATTGTGTGTTTTGTATTTAATTCCGATGCAATTTCTGTGTTTCATCGTCAATAAGAAGGTCAGAGGGATTCAGTAAACCTGAAGTGAAGCATTGGAATCTATAACTAGTGTCACAGGATTGGTTCAAAGCATAGACAGTATGAAGAGTCAGTCTTTTTGTACTTAAGTCGGCATTGTGCCTTTTGTATTTAATTCCGATGCAATTTCTGTGTTTCATCGTCTATAGGAAGGTCAGAGGGATACAGTAAACCTGAAGTGATGCATCGGAATCTATAACTAGTGTCACGAGAATGGTTCAAAACATAGTCAGTTAGAAGAGTCAGTCTTCTTGTACTTAAGTCGGCATTGTGCCTTTTGTATTTAATTCCGATGCAATATCTGAGTTTCATCGTCAATAAGAAGGTCCAAGGGATACAGTAAACCTGAAGTGAAGCATCGGAATCTATAACTAGTGTCACAGGAATGGTTCAAATCATAGTCAGTAAGAAGCGTCAGTCTTCTTGTACTTAAGTCGGCATTGTGCCTTTTCTATTTAACTTTGATGCAATTTCTGTGTTTCATCGTCAAGAAGAAGGTCAGAGGGATACAGTAAACCTGAAGTGAAGCACCGGAATTTATAACTAGTGTCATAGGAATGGTTCAAAACATAGACAGTAGGAACAGTCCGTCCTCTTGTACTTAAGTCGGCATTGCGCCTTTTCTATTTAATTCCGATGCAATATCTGTGTTTCATCGTCTATAGGAAGGTCAGAGGGATACAGTAAACCTCAAGTGATGCATCGGAATCTATAACTAGTGTCACGAGAATGGTTCAAAACATAGTCAGTAAGAAGAGTCAGTCTTCTTGTACTTAAGTCGGCATTTTGCCTGTTCTATTTAATTCCGATGCAATTTCTGTATTTCATCGTCAATAAGAAGGTCAGAGGGATACAGTAAACCTGGAGTGAAGCATCGGAATCTATAGCTAGTGTTACAGGAATGGTTCAGAACATTGTCAGTAAGAAGAGTCAGTCTGCTTGTCCATAAGTCGGCATTGTGCCTTTTGTATTTAATTCCGATGCAATTTCTGTGTTTCATCGTCAAGAAGAAGGTCAGAGGGATACAGTAAACCTGAAGTGAAGCATCGGAATCTATAGTTAGTGTCACAGGAATGGTTCAGAACATTGGCAGTAAGAAGAGTCAGTCTTCTTGTCCATAAGTCGGCATTGTGCCTTTGGTATTTAATTCCAATGCAAATTCTGTGTTTCATCGTCAATAAGAAGGTCCAAGGGATACAGTAAACCTGGAGTGAAGCATCGGAATCAGTAACTAGTGACACAGGAATTGTTCAAACATAGTCAGTAAGAAGAGTCAGTCTTCTTTACTTAAGTCGTCATTGTGCATTTTGTATTTAATTCCGATGCAATTTCTGTGTTTCATCGTCAGTAAGAAGGTCCAAGGGAAACAGTAAACCTGGAGTGAAGCATCGGAATCTATAACTAGTGTCACAGGAATGGTTGAAAAACATAGTCAGTAAGAAGCGTCAGTCTTCTTGTACTTAAGTCGGCATTTTGCCATTTCTATTTAATTCCGATGCTATTTCTGTGTTTCATCGTCAATAAGAAGGTCCAAGGGATACAGTAAACCTGGTGTGAAGCATCGGAACCTATAGCTAGTGTTACAGGAATGGTTCAGAACATTGTCAGTAAGAAGAATCAGTCTTCTTGTCCATAAGTCGGCATTGTGCCTTTGGTATTTAATTCGGATGGATTTCTGTGTTTCATCATCAATAAGAAGGTCAGAGGGACACAGTAAACCTGAAGTGAAGCATCGGAATCTATAACTAGTGTCACAGGAATGGTTCATAACATAGTCAGTAAGAAGAGTCAGTCTTCTTTACTTAAGTCGTCATTGTGCATTTTGTATTTAATTCCGATGCAATTTCTGTGTTTCATCGTCAGTAAGAAGGTCCAAGGGAAACAGTAAACCTGGAGTGAAGCATCGGAATCTATAACTAGTGTCACAGGAATGGTTCAAAACATAGTCAGTAAAAAGAGACAGTCTTCTTGTCCTTAAGTCGGCATTGTGCATTTTGTATTTAATTCCGATGCAATTTCTGTGTTTCATCGTCAATAAGAAGATCAGAGGGATACAGTAATCCTGAAGTGAAGCATCGGAATCTATAACTAGTCTCACAGGAATGGTTCAAAACATAGTCAGTAAAAAGAGTCAGTCTTCTTGTACTTAAGTCACCATTGTGCGTTTTGTATTTAAATCCGATGCAATTTCTGTGTTTCATCGTCAATAAGAAGGTCAGAGGGATACAGTAAACCTGAATTGAAGCATCGGAATCTATAACTAGTTCACAGGAATGGTTCAAATCATAGACAGTAGGAAGAGTCAGTCTTCTTGTACTTAAGTCGTCATTGTGCCTTTTGTATTTAATTCCGATGCAAATTCTGTGTTTCATCGTCAATAGGAAGGTCAGAAGGATACAGCAAACCTGAAGTGAAGCATCGCAATCTATAACTAGTGTCACAGGAATGGTTCAAAACATAGTCAGTAAGAAGAGTCAGTCTTCTTGTACTTAAGTCTGCATTGTGCCTTTTGTATTTACTTCCGATGGATTTCTGTGTTTCATCATCAATAAGAAGGCCAGAGGGATACAGTAAACCTGAAGTCAAGCATCGGAATCTATAACTAGTGTCTCAGGAATGGTTCGAAACATAGACAGTAAGAAGGATCAGTCCTCTTGTACTTAGGGTGGCATTGTGCCTTTTGTATTTAATAACGATGCAATTTCTGTGTTTAATCGTCAATAAGAAGATCAGAGGGATACAGTAAACCTGAAGTGAAGCATCGGAATCTATAACAAGTGTCACAGCAATGGTTCAAAACATAGAGAGTAAGAAAAGTCAGTTGTGTTGTACTTTAGTCGGCATTGTGCCTTTTCTATTTAATTCGGATGCAATTCCTGTGTTTCATCTTCAATATGAAGGTCAGAGGGATACAGTAAACCAAAATTGAAGCATCCGAATCCATAAGTAGTGTCACAGGAATGGTTCAAAACATAGTCAGTAAAAAGAGTCAGTCTTCTTGTCCTTAAATCGGCATTGTGCCTTTTGTATTTAATTCCGATGCAATTTCAGTGTTTCATCGTCAATAAGAAGATCAGAGGGATACAGTAATCCTGAAGTGAAGCATCGGAATCTATAACTAGTGTCACAGGAATGGTTCAAAACATAGACAGTAAGAAGAGTCAGTCTTCTTGTACTTAAGTCGGTATTGTGACTTTTGTATTTAATTCTGATGCAATTTCTGTGTTTCATCGTCAATAAGAAGGTCCAAGGGAGACAGTGAACCTGAAGTGAAGCATCGGAATCTATAACTAGTGTCATAGAAATGGTTCAAATCATAGACAGTGAGAAGAGTCAGTCTTCTTGTACTTAAGTCGGCATTGTGCCTTTTCTATTTTATTCCGATGCAATTTCTGTGTTTCATCGTCTATTAGATAGTCCAAGGTATACTGTAAACCTGAAGTGAAGCATCGGAATCTATAACTAGTGACACAGGAATGGTTCAAAACATAGTCAGTAAGAAGAGTCAGTCTTCTTGTACTTAAGTCGGCATTGTGCCTTTTGTATTTAATTCCGATGCAATTTCTGTGTTTCATCGTCAATAAGAAGGTTTAAGGGATACAGTAAACCTGAAGTGATGCAACGGAATCTATAACTAGTGTCACGAGAATGGTTCAAAACATAGTCAGTAAGAAGAGTCAGTCTTCTTGTACTTAAGTCGGCATTGTGCGTTTTGTATTTAATTCCGATGCAATTTCTGTGTTTCATCGTCAATAAGAAGGTCAGAGGGATACAGTAAACCTGAAGTGAAGCATTGGAATCTATAACTAGTGTCACAGGAATGGTTCAAAACATAGACAGTATGAAGAGTCAGTCTTCTTGTACTTAAGTCGGCATTGTGCCTTTTGTATTTAATTCCGATGCAATTTCTGTGTTTCATCGTCTATAGGAAGGTCAGAGGGATACAGTAAACCTCAAGTGATGCATCGGAATCTATAACTAGTGTCACGAGAATGGTTCAAAACATAGTCAGTAAGAAGAGTCAGTCTTCTTGTACTTAAGTCGGCATTGTGCCTTTTCTATTTAATTCCGATGCAATTTCTGTGTTTCATCGTCAATAAGAAGGTCAGAGGGACACAGTAAACCTGAAGTGAAGCATTGGAATCTATAACTAGTGCCACAGGAATGGTTCATAACATAGACAGTATGAAGAATCAGTCTTCTTGTACTTAAGGCGGCATTGTGCTTTTTCTATTTCATTCCGATGCAATATCTGAGTTTCATCGTCAATAAGAAGGTCCAAGGGATACAGTAAACCTGAAGTGAAGCATCGGAATCTATAACTAGTGTCACAGGAATGGTTCAAATCATAGTCAGTAAGAAGCGTCAGTCTTCTTGTACTTAAGTCGTCATTGTGCCTTTTCTATTTAACTTTGATGCAATTTCTGTGTTTCATCGTCAATAAGAAGGTCCAAGGGAAACAGTAAACCTGGAGTGAAGCTCCGGAATTTATAACTAGTGTCATAGGAATGGATCAAAACATAGACAGTAGGTACAGTCCGTCCTCTTGTACTTAACTCGGCATTGTGCCTTTTCTATTTAATTCCGATGCAATATCTGTGTTTCATCGTCAATAAGAAGGTCCAAGGGATACAGTAAACCTGGAGTGAAGCATCGGAATCTATAACTAGTGTCACCGGAATGGTTCAAAACATAGACAGTAAGAAGAGTCAGTCTTCTTGTACTTAAGTCGGCATTGTGCCTGTTCTATTTAATTCCGATGCAATTTCTGTGTTTCATCGTCAATAAGAAGGTCAGAGGGATACAGTAAACCTGGAGTGAAGCATCGGAATCTATAGCTAGTGTTACAGGAATGGTTTAGAACATTGTCAGTAAGAAGAGTCAGTCTTCTTGTCCATAAGTCGGCATTGTGCCTTTTGTATTTAATTCCGATGCAATTTCTGTGTTTCATCGTCAAGAAGAAGGTCAGAGGGATACAGTAAACCTGAAGTGAAGCATCGGAATCTATAGCTAGTGTCACAGGAATGGTTCAGAACATTGTCAGTAAGAAGAGTCAGTCTTCTTGTCCATAAGTCGGCATTGTGCCTTTGGTATTTAATTCCGATGCAAATTCTGTGTTTCATCGTCAATAAGAAGGTCCAAGGGAAACAGTAAACCTGGAGTGAAGCACCGGAATCTATAACTAGTGTCACAGGAATGGTTGAAAAACCTAGTCAGTAAGAAGCGTCAGTCTTCTTGTACTTAAGTCGGCATTGTGCCTTTTCTATTTAACTTTGATGCAATTTCTGTGTTTCATCGTCAATAAGAAGGTCCAAGGGAAACAGTAAACCTGGAGTGAAGCACCGGAATCTATAACTAGTGTCACAGGAATGGTTGAAAAACATAGTCAGTAAGAAGCGTCAGTCTTCTTGTACTTAAGTCGGCATTGTGCCATTTCTATTTAATTCCGATGCAATTTCTGTGTTTCATCGTCAATAAGAAGGTCCAAGGGATACAGCAAACCTGGTGTGAAGCATCGGAATCTATACCTAGTGTTACAGGCATGGTTCAGAACATTGTCAGTAAGAAGAATCAGTCTTCTTGTCCATAAGTCGGCATTGTGCCTTTGGTATTTAATTCGGATGCAAATTCTGTGTTTCATCGTCAATAAGAAGGTCCAAGGGATACAGTAAACCTGGAGTGAAGCATCGGAATCAGTAACTAGTGACACAGGAATGGTTCAAACATAGTCATTAAGAAGAGTCAGTCTTCTTGTACTTAAGTCGGCATTGTGCCTTTTGTATTTAATTCCGATGCAATTTCTTTGTTTCATCGGCAATAAGGTCAGAGGGATACAGTAAACCTGAAGTGAAGCATCGGAATCTATAACTAGTGTCACAGGAATGGTTCAAAACATAGTCAGTAAGAAGCGTCAGTCTTCTTGTACTTAAGTCGGCATTGTGCCTTTTGTATTTAATTCCGATGCAATTTCTGTGTTTCATCGTCTATAGGAAGGTCTGAGGGATACAGTAAACCTGAAGTGATGCATCGGAATCTATAACTAGTGTCACGAGAATGGTTCAAAACATAGTCAGTAAGAAGAGTCAGTCTTCTTGTACTTAAGTCGGCATTGTGCCTTTTGTATTTAATTCCGATGCAATTTCTGTGTTTCATCGTCAATAAGAAGGTCAGAGGGACACAGTAAACCTGAAGTGAAGCATTGGAATCTATAACTAGTGCCACAGGAATGGTTCAAAACATAGACAGTATGAGGAGTCAGTCTTCTTGTACTTAAGTCGGCATTGTGCCTTTTCTATTTCATTCCGATGCAATAAATGAGTTTCATCGTCAATAAGAAGGTCCAAGGGATACAGTAAACCTGAAGTGAAGCATCGGAATCTATAACTAGTGTCACAGGAATGGTTCAAATCATAGTCAGTAAGAAGCGTCAGTCTTCTTGTACTTATGTCGGCATTGTGCCTTTTCTATTTAACTTTGATGCAATATCTGTGTTTCATCGTCAATAAGAAGGTCCAAGGGAAACAGTAAACCTGGAGTGAAGCACCGGAATTTATAACTAGTGTCATAGGAATGGTTCAAAACATAGACAGTAGGAACAGTCCGTCCTCTTGTACTTAAGTCGGCATTGTGCCTTTTCTATTTAATTCCGATGCAATATCTGTGTTTCATCGTCAATAAGAAGGTCCAAGGGATACAGTAAACCTGGAGTGAAGCATCGGCATCTATAACTAGTGTCACAGGAATGGTTCAAAACATAGACAGTAAGAAGAGTCAGTCTTCTTGTACTTAAGTCGGCATTGTGCCTGTTCTATTTAATTCCGATGCAATTTCTGTGTTTCATCGTCTATAGGAAGGTCAGAGGGATACAGTAAACCTGAAGTGATGCATCGGAATCTATAACTAGTGTCACGAGAATGGTTCAAAACATAGTCAGTAAGAAGAGTCAGTCTTCTTGTACTTAAGTCGGCATTGTGCCTTTTGTATTTAATTCCGATGCAATTTCTGTGTTTCATCGTCAATAAGAAGGTCAGAGGGACACAGTAAACCTGAAGTGAAGCATTGGAATCTATAACTAGTGCCACAGGAATGGTTCAAAACATAGACAGTATGAGGAGTCAGTCTTCTTGTACTTAAGTCGGCATTGTGCCTTCTCTATTTCATTCCGATGCAATAAATGAGTTTCATCGTCAATAAGAAGGTCCAAGGGATACAGTAAACCTGAAGTGAAGCATCGGAATCTATAACTAGTGTCACAGGAATGGTTCAAATCATAGTCAGTAAGAAGCGTCAGTCTTCTTGTACTTAAGTCGGCATTGTGCCTTTTCTATTTAACTTTGATGCAATATCTGTGTTTCATCGTCAATAAGAAGGTCCAAGGGAAACAGTAAACCTGGAGTGAATCACCGGAATTTATAACTAGTTTCATAGGAATGGTTCAAAACATAGACAGTAGGAACAGTCCGTCCTCTTGTACTTAAGTCGGCATTGTGCCTTTTCTATTTAATTCCGATGCAATATCTGTGTTTCATCGTCAATAAGAAGGTCCAAGGGATACGGTAAACCTGGAGTGAAGCATCGGCATCTATAACTAGTGTCACAGGAATGGTTCAAAACATAGACAGTAAGAAGAGTCAGTCTTCTTGTACTTAAGTCGGCATTGTGCCTGTTCTATTTAATTCCGATGCAATTTCTGTGTTTCATCGTCAATAAGAAGGTCAGAGGGATACAGTAAACCTGGAGTGAAGCATCGGAATCTATAGCTAGTGTTACAGGAATGGTTCAGAACATTGTCAGTAAGAAGAGTCAGTCTTCTTGTCCATAAGTCGGCATTGTGCCTTTTGTATTTAATTCCGATGCAATTTCTGTGTTTCATCGTCAAGAAGAAGGTCAGAGGGATACACTAAACCTGAAGTGAAGCATCGGAATCTATAGCTAGTGTCACAGGAATGGTTCAGAACATTGTCAGTAAGAAGAGTCAGTCTTCTTGTCCATAAGTCGGCATTGTGCCTTTGGTATTTAATTCCGATGCAAATTCTGTGTTTCATCGTCAATAAGAAGGTCCAAGGGATACTGTAAACCTGGAGTGAAGCATCGGAATCAGTAACTAGTGACACAGGAATGGTTCAAACATAGTCAGTAAGAAGAGTCAGTCTTCTTGTACTTAAGTCGGCATTGTGCATTTTGTATTTAATTCCGATGCAATTTCTGTGTTTCATTGTTAATAAGAAGGTCCAAGGGAAACAGTAAACCTGGAGTGAAGCACCGGAATCTATAACTAGTGTCACAGGAATGGTTGAAAAACATAGTCAGTAAGAAGCGTCAGTCTTCTTGTACTTAAGTCGGCATTGTGCCATTTCTATTTAATTCCGATGCAATTTCTGTGTTTCATCGTCAATAAGAAGGTCCAAGGGATACAGTAAACCTGGTGTGAAGCATCGGAATCTATAGCTAGTGTTACAGGATAGGTTCAGAACATTGTCAGTAAGAAGAATCAGTCTTCTTGTCCATAAGTCGGCATTGTGCCTTTGGTATTTAATTCGGATGCAAATTCTGTGTTTCATCGTCAATAAGAAGGTCCAAGGGATACAGTAAACCTGGAGTGAAGCATCGGAATCAGTAACTAGTGACACAGGAATGGTTCAAACATAGTCAGTAAGAAGAGTCAGTCTCCTTGTACTTAAGTCGGCATTGTGCCTTTTGTATTTAATTCCGATGCAATTTCTGTGTTACATCGTCAATAAGAAGGTACAAGGTATACAGTAAACCTGAAGTGAAGCATCGGAATCTATAACTAGTGTCACAAGAATGGTTCAAAACATAGTCAGTAAGAAGAGTCAGTCTTCTAGTACTTAAGTCGGCATTGAGCCTTTTGTATTTAATTCCGATGCCGTTTCTGTGTTTCATTGTCAATAAGAAGGTCAGAGGGATACAGTAAACCTTAGGTGAAGCATCGGAAAACAAAACTAGTGTCACAGGAATGGTTCAAAACATAGACAGTAGGAAGAGTCAGTCTTCTTGTACTTAAGTCGACATTGTGCCTTTTCTATTTAATTCCGATGCAATTTCTGTGTTTCATCGGCAATAAGGTCAGAGGGATACAGTAAACCTGAAGTGAAGCATCGGAATCTATAACTAGTGTCACAGGAATGGTTCAAAACATAGACAGTAGGAAGAGTCAGTCTTCTTGTACTTAAGTCGGCATTGTGCCATTTGTATTTAATTCCGATGCAATTTCTGTGTTTCATTGTCAATACGAAGGTCAGAGGGATACAGTACTCCTGGGGTGAAGCATCGGAATTCAAAACTAGTGTCACAGGTATGGTTCAAAACATAGACCGTAAGAAAAGTCAGTCTTCTTGTACTTAAGTCGACATTAAGCCTTTTCTATTTAATTCCGATGCAATTTCTGTATTTCATCGTCAATAAGAAAGTTCAAGGTATACAGTAAACCTGAAGTGAAGCATCGGAATCTATAACTAATGTCACAGGAATGGTTCAAAGCATAGTCAGTAAGAAGAGTCAGTCTTCTTGTACCTAAGTCGGCATTGTGCCTTTTGTATTTAATTCCGATGCAATTTCTGTGTTTCATCGTCAATAAGAAGGTCCAAGGGATACAGTAAGTCTGGAGTGAGGCATCGGAATCTATAACTAGTGTCACAGGAATGGTTCAAAGCATAGTCAGTAAGAAGAGTCAGTCTTCTTGTACTTAAGTCAGCATTGTGGCTTTTCTATTTAATTCCGATGCAATTTCTGTGTTTCATCGTCAATAAGAAGGTCCAAGGGCTACAGTAAACCTGGAGTGAAGCATCGGAATCTATAACTAGTGTCACAGGAATGGTTCAAAGCATAGACAGTAAGAAAAGTCAGTCTTCTTGTACTTAAGTCGACATTAAGCCTTTTCTATTTAATTCCGATGCTATTTCTGTGTTTCATCGCCAATAAGAAAGTTCCAGGTATACAGAAAACCTGAAGTGAAGCATCGGAATCTATAACTAGTGTAACAGGAATGGTTCAAATCATAGTCAGTAAGAAGAGTTAGTCTTCTTGTACTTAAGTAGGCATTGTGCCTTTTGTATTTAATTCCGATGCAATTTCTGTGTATCATCGTCAATTAGAAGGTCCAAGGGTTAGAGTCAACCTGGAGTGAAGCATCGGAATCTATAACTAGTGTCACGGGGATGGTTCGAAACATAGACAGTAAGAAGAGTCAGTATTCTTGTACTTAAGTCGGCATTGTGCCTTTTGTATTTAATTCCGATGCAATTTCTTTATTTCATCGTCAATAAGAATGTCCAAGGTATACAGTAAACCTGAAGTAAAGCATCGGAATCTATAACTAGTGTCACAGCAATGGTTCAAACTATAATCACTAAGATGAGTCAGTCTTCTTGTACTTAAGTCGGCATTGTGCCTTTACTATTTAATTCCGATGCAATTTCTGTGTTTCATCGGCAATAAGGTCAGAGGGATACAGTAAACCTGAAGTGAAGCATCGGAATCTATAACTAGTGTCACAGGAATGGTTCAAAACATAGACAGTAGGAAGAGTCAGTCTTCTTGTACTTAAGTCGGCATTGTGCCATTTGTATTTAATTCCGATGCCGTTTCTGTGTTTCATTGTCAATAAGAAGGTCAGAGGGATACAGTAAACCTTAGGTGAAGCATCGGAAAACAAAACTAGTGTCACAGGAATGGTTCAAAACATAGACAGTAGGAAGAGTCAGTCTTCTTGTACTTAAGTCGACATTGTGCCTTTTCTATTTAATTCCGATGCAATTTCTGTGTTTCATCGGCAATAAGGTCAGAGGGATACAGTAAACCTGAAGTGAAGCATCGGAATCTATAACTAGTGTCACAGGAATGGTTCAAAACATAGACAGTAGGAAGAGTCAGTCTTCTTGTACTTAAGTCGGCATTGTGCCATTTGTATTTAATTCCGATGCAATTTCTGTGTTTCATTGTCAATACGAAGGTCAGAGGGATACAGTACACCTGAGGTGAAGCATCGGAATTCAAAACTAGTGTCACAGGTATGGTTCAAAACATAGACAGTCAGAAAAGTCAGTCTTCTTGTACTTAAGTCGACATTAAGCCTTTTCTATTTAATTCCGATGCAATTTCTGTATTTCATCGTCAATAAGAATGTTCAAGGTATACAGTAAACCTGAAGTGAAGCATCGGAATCTATAACTAATGTCACAGGAATGGTTCAAAGCATAGTCAGTAAGAAGAGTCAGTCTTCTTGTACCTAAGTCGGCATTGTGCCTTTTGTATTTAATTCCGATGCAATTTCTGTGTTTCATCGTCAATAAGAAGGTCCAAGGGATACAGTAAGTCTGGAGTGAGGCATCGGAATCTATAACTAGTGTCACAGGAATGGTTCGAAACATAGTCAGTAAGAAGAGTCAGTCTTCTTGTACTTAAGTCAGCATTGTGGCTTTTCTATTTAATTCCGATGCAATTTCTGTGTTTCATCGTCAATAAGAAGGTCCAAGGGTTACAGTAAACCTGGAGTGAAGCATCGGAATCTATAACTAGTGTCACAGGAATGGTTCAAAGCATAGACAGTAAGAAAAGTCAGTCTTCTTGTACTTAAGTCGACATTAAGCCTTTTCTATTTAATTCCGATGCAATTTCTGTGTTTCATCGCCAATAAGAAAGTTCTAGGTATACAGAAAACCTGAAGTGAAGCATCGGAATCTATAACTAGTGTAACAGGAATGGTTCAAATCATAGTCAGTAAGAAGAGTTAGTCTTCTTGTACTTAAGTAGGCATTGTGCCTTTTGTATTTAATTCCGATGCAATTTCTGTGTATCATCGTCAATTAGAAGGTCCAAGGGATAGAGTCAACCTGGAGTGAAGCATCGGAATCTATAACTAGTGTCACGGGGATGGTTCGAAACATAGACAGGAAGAAGAGTCAGTATTCTTGTACTTAAGTTGGCATTGTGCCTTTTGTATTTAATTCCGATGCAATTTCTTTGTTTCATCGTCAATAAGAATGTCCAAGGTATATAGTAAACCTGAAGTAAAGCATCGGAATCTATAACTAGTGTCACAGCAATGGTTCAAACTATAATCACTAAGATGAGTCAGTCTTCTTGTACTTAAGTCGGCATTGTGCCTTTACTATTTAATTCCAAAGCAATTTCTGTGTTTCATCGTCAACAAGAAGGTCCAAGGTAAACAGTAAACCTGGAGTGAAGCATCGGAATCTATAACTAGTGCCACAGGAATGGTTCAAAACAAAGACAATAAGAAGAGTCAGTCATCTTTTACTTGAGTCGGCATTGTGAGATTTCTATTTAACTCCGATGCAATTTCGGTGTTTCATCGTCAATAAGAAGGTCCACGGGAAACAGTACACCTGAAGTGAAGCATCGGAATCTATAACTAGTGTCACATGAATGGTTCAAAACATAGACAGTAAGAAGAGTCAGTCTTCTTGCACTTAAGTCGGCATTGTGCCTTTTCTATTTAATTCCGATGCAATTTCTGTGTTTCATCGTCAAATAGAAGGTCAGAGGGATACAGTAAACCTGAAGTGAAGCATCGGAATCTATAACTAGTGTCACTGGAATGGTTCAAAATATAGACAGTAAGAAGAGTCAGTCTTCTTGTAGTTAAGTCGGCATTGTGCCTTGTGTATTTAATTCCGATGCAATTTCTGTGTTTCATCGGCAATAAAGTCAGAGGGATACAGTAAACGAGAAGTGAAGCATCGGAATCTATAACTAGTGTCACAGGAATGGTTCAAAACATAGACAGAAGGAACAGTCAGTCTTCTTGTACTTACGTCGGCATTGTGCCTTTTGTATTTAATTCCGATGCGATTTCTGTGTTTCATTGTCAATAAGAAGGTCAGAGGGATACAGTAAACCTGAAGTGAAGCATCGGAATCTATAACTAGTGTCACAGGAAGGGTTCAAAACATAGACAGTGGGAAGAGTCCGTCTTCTTGTACTTAAGTCGGCATTGTGCCTTTTGTATTTAATTCCGATGCAATTTCTGTGTTTCATCGTCAATAAGAAGGTCCAAGGGATACAGTAAACCTGGAGTGAAGCATCGGAATCTATAACTAGTGTCACAGGAATGGTTCAAAACATAGACAGTAAGAAAAGTCAGTCTTCTTGCACTTAAGTCGGCATTGTGCCTTTTCTATTTAATTCCGATGCAATTTCTGTGTTTCATCGTCAAATAGAAGGTCAGAGGGATACAGTAAACCTGAAGTGAAGCATCGGAATCTATAACTAGTGTCACTGGAATGGTTCAAAATATAGACAGTAAGAAGAGTCAGTCATCTTGTAGTTAAGTCGGCATTGTGCCTTGTGTATTTAATTCCGATGCAATTCCTGTGATTCATCGTCAATAAGAAGGTCCAAGGGATACAGTAAACCTGAAGTGAAGCTTCGGACTAGTGTCACAGAATTGGTTCAAAGCATAGACAGTAGGAAGAGTCAGTCCTCTTGTACTTAAGTCGGCATTGTCCCTTTTGAATTTAATTCCGATGCAATTTCTGTGTTTCATCGTCAATAAGAAGGTCCAAGGGATACAGTAAACCTGGAGTGAAGCATCGGAATCTATAACTAGTGTCACAGGAATGGTTCAAGACATAGACAGTAAGAAGAGTCAGTCTTCTTGCACTCAAGTCGGCATTGTGCCTTTTCTATTTAATTCCGATGCAATTTCTGTGTTTCATCGTCAAATAGAAGGTCAGAGGGATACAGTAAACCTGAAGTTAAGCATCGGAATCTATAACTAGTGTCACTGGAATGGTTCAAAATATAGACAGTAAGAAGAGTCAGTCTTCTTGTAGTTAAGTCGGCATTGTGCCTTGTGTATTTAATTCCGATGCAATTCCTGTTATTCATCGTCAATAAGAAGGTCCAAGGGATACAGTAAACCTGACGTGAAGCATCGGACTCTATAACTAGTGTCACGGAATTGGTTCAAAGCATAGACAGTAGGAAGAGTCAGTCCTCTTGTACTTAAGTCGGCATTGTGGCTTTTGTATTTAATTACGATGCAATTTCTGTGTTTCATCGTCAATAAGAAGGTCAGAGGGATACAGTAAACCTGAAGTGAAGCATCGGAATCTATAACTAGTGTCACCGGAATGGTTCAAAACATAGTCAGTAAGAAGAGTCAGTCTTCTTGTACTTAAGTCGGCATTGTGCTTTTTCTATTTAATTCCGATGCAATTTCAGTGGTTCATCATCAATAAGATGGTCAGAGGGATACAGTAAACCTGAAGCGAAGCATCGGAATCGATAACTAGTGTCACAGGAATAGTTCAAAACATAGTCAGTAAGAAGAGTCAGTCTCATTGTACTTAAGACTGCATTGTGTCTTTTCTATTTAATTCCGATGCAACTTCTGTGTTTCATCGTCAATAAGAAGGTCCAAGGGATACAGTAGACCTGGAGTGAAGCATCGGAATCTATAACTAGTGTCAATGGAATGGTTCAATTCATAGACAGTAAGAAGAGTCAGTCTTCTTGTACTTAAGTTCGGCATTGTGCCTTTTGTATTTAATTCCGATGCAATTTCTGTGCTTCATCGTCAATAAGAAGGTCAGAGGGATACAGTAAACCTCAAGTGAAGCATCGGAATCTATAACTAGTGTCACAGGAATGGTTAAAAACATAGTCAGTAAGAAGTCAGTCTTCTTGTACTTAAGTCGGCATTGTGCTTTTTCAATTTAATTCCGATGCAATTTCTGTGTTTCATCGTCAATAAGAAGGTCCAAGGGATACAGTAAACCAGGGGTGAAGCATCGGAATCTATAACTAGTGTCAATGGAATGGTTCAATACACAGACACTTAGAGGATACAGTCTTCTTGTACTTATGTTGACATTGTGTCTTTTCTATTTAATTCCGATGCAATTTCTGTGTTTCATCGTCAATAAGAATGTCCAAGGTATACAGTAAACCTGAAGTAAAGCGTCGGAATCTATAACTAGTGTCACAGCAATGGTTCAAACTATAATCACTAAGAAGAGTCAGTCTACTTGTACTTTAGTCGGCATTGTGCTTTTTCTATTTAATTCCGATGCAATTTCTGTGTTTCATCGTCAGTAAGAAGGTCCAAGGGATATAGTAAACTTGGAGTGAAGCATCGGAATCTATAACTAGTGTCACAGGAATGGTTCATAACATAGACAGTAAGAAGAGTCAGTCTTCTTGTACTTAAGTCTGCATTGTGCCTTTTATATTTAATTCCGATGCAATTTCTGTGTTTCATCGTCAATAAGAATGTCCAAGGGATGCAGTAATATTGAAGTGAAGCATCGGAATCTAAAACTACTGTCACAGGAATGGTTCAAATCATTGTCAGTAACAAGATTCGGTCTTCATGTACTTAAGTCGGCATTGTGCCTTTTGTATATAATTCCGATGCAATATCTGTGTTTCATCGTGTATAAGAAGGTCCAAGGGGTACAGTAAACCTGAAGTGAAGCATCGGAATCTACAACTAGTGCCACAGGTATGGTTCAAAACATAGACAGTAAGATGAGTCAGTGTTCTTGTACTTAAGTCGGCATTGTGCCTTTTCTATTTAATTCCGATGCAATCTCTGTGTTTCATCGTCAATAAGAAGGTCACAGGGATACAGTAAACCTGAAGTGAAGCATCGGAATCTATAACTAGTGTCACAGGAATGGTTCAAACCATAGTCAGTATGAACAGTCTGTCTTCTTGTCCTTAGGTCGCCATTGTGCCTTTTGTATTTAATTCCGATGAAATTTCTGTGTTTCATCGGCAATAAGGTCAGAGGGATACAGTAAACCTGAAGTGAAGCATCGGAATCTATAACTAGAGTCACAGGAATGGTTCAAAACATAGACAGTAGGAAGAGTCAGTCTTCTTGTACTTAAGTCGGCTTTGTGCCTTTTGTATTTAATTCCGATACAATTCCTGTGTTTCATCGTCAATAAGAAGGTCCAGGGGATACAGTAATCCTGGAGTGTAGCATCGGGATCCATAACTAGTGTCACAGGAATGGTTCAAAACATAGACAGTAAGAAGAGTCAGTCTTCGTGTACTAAAATTGGCATTTTGCCTTTTGTATTCAATTCCGATGCAATTTCTGTGTTTCATCGTCAATAAAAAGGTCCAAGGGATACTGTAAACCTGAAGTGAAGCATCGAAATCTATAACTAGTGTCACAGGAATGGTTCAAAACATAGTCAGTAAGAAGAGTCGGTCTTCTTGTACTTAAGTCGGCATTGTGCCTTTTCTACTTAATTCCGATGCAATTTCTGTGTTTCATCGGCAATAAGGTCAGAGGGATACAGTAAACCTGAAGTTAAGCATCGGGATCTACAACTAGTGTCACAGGAATTGTTCAAATCATAGTCAGTAAGAAGAGTCAGTCTTCTTGTACTTAAGTCGGCATTATGCCTTTTGTATTTAATTCCGATGCAATTTCTTTGTTTCATCGCCAATAAGAAGGTGAGAGGGATACAGTAAACCTGAAGTGAAGGATCGGAACCTATTGCTAGTGTCACAGGAATGGTTCAAAACATAGTCAGTAAGAAGAGTCAGTCTTCTTGTCCTTAAGTCGGTATTGTGTCTTTTGTATTTAATTCCGATGCAATTTATGTGTTTCATCTGCAATAATGTCAGAGGGATACAGTAAACCTGAAGTGAAGCATCGGAATCTATAACTAGTGTCACAGGAATGGTTCCAAACATAGACAGTAAGAAGAGTCAGTCTTCTTGTCCTTAAGTCGACATTGTGCCTTTTGTATTTAATTCCGATGCAATTTATGTGTTTCATCGTCAATAAGAAGATCAGAGGGATAAAGTAAACCTGAAGTGAAGCATCGGAATCCACAACTAGAGTCACAGGAATGGTTCAAAACATAGACAGTAGGAAGAATCAGCCTTCTTGTACTTATGTCGGCATTGTGCCTTTTGTATTTAATTCCGATGCATTTTCTGTGTTTCATCGTCAATAAGAAGGTCCAAGGTATACAGTAAACCTGAAGTGAAGCATCGGATTCTATAACTAGTGTCACAGGAATGGTTCAAAACTAAGACAGTAAGAAGAGTCAGTCTTCTTGTCCGTAAGTCGGCATTGTGCCGTTAGTATTTAATTGCGATGCAATTTCTGTGTTTCATCGTCAATAAGAAGGTCCAGGGGATACAGTAAACCTGGAGTGTATCATCGGGATCCATAACTAGTGTCACAGGAATGGTTCAAAACATAGACAGTAAGAAGAGTCAGTCTTCGTGTACTAAAATTGGCAATTTGCATTTTGTATTTAATTCCGTTGCAATTTCTGTGTTTCATCGTCAATACATAGGTCCAAGGGAAACTGTAAACCTGAAGTGAAGCATCGGAATCTATAACTAGTGTCACAGGAATGGTTCAAGACATAGTCAGTAAGAAGAGTCAGTCTTCGGGTACTTAAGTCGGCATTGTCCTTTTTGTATTTAATTCCGATGCAATTTCTGTGTTTCATCGTCAATAAGAAGTTCCAAGGGATACAGTAAATCTGAAGTGAAACATCGGACTCTATAACTAGTGTCACAGAATTGGTTCAAAACATAGACAGTAGTAAGAGTCAGTCTTCTTGTACTTAAGTCGGCATTGTTCCTTTTGTATTTAATTCCGATTCAATTTCTGTGTTTCATCGTCAATAAGAAGGTCCAAGGGAAACAGTAAACCTGAAGTGAAGCATCGGAATCTATAACTAGTGTCACAGGAATCGTTCAAATCATAGACAGTAAGAAGAGTAAGTTTTCTTGTACTTCAGTCGGCATTGTGGCTTTTTGTATTTAATTACGATGCAATTTATGTGTTTCATCGTCAATAAGAAGGTCAGAGGGATACAGTAAACCTGAAGTGAAGCATCGGAATCTATAACTAGAGTCACAGGAATGGTTCAAATCATAGTCAGTAAGAAGAGTCAGTCTTCTTGTCCTTAACTCGGCATTGTGCCTTTTGTGTTTATTTCTGATGCAATTTCTGTGTTTCATGGGCAATAAAGTCAGAGGGATACAGTAAACCTGAAGTGAAGCATCGGAATCTATAACTAGTGTCACAGGAATGGTTCACAACATAGACAGTAGGAAGAGTCAATCTTCTTGTACTTAAGTCGGCATTGTGCCTTTTGTATTTAATTCCGATGCAATTTCTGTGTTTCATCGTCAATAAGAAGGTCAGAGGGATACAGTAAACCTGAAGTGAAGCATCGGAATCCAAAACTAGTGTCACAGGAATGGTTCAAAACATAGACAGTGGGAAGAGTCAGTCTTCTTGTACTTAAGTCGGCATTGTGCCTTTTTTATTTAATTCCGATGCAATTTCTGTGTTTCATCGTCAATAAGACGGTCCAAGGTATACAGTAAACCTGAAGTGAAGCATCGGAATCTATAACTAGTGTCACAGGAATGGTTCAAACATAGTCAGTAAGAAGAGTCAGTCTTCTTGTACTTAAGTCGGCATTGTGCCTTTTCTATTTAATTCCGATGCATTTTCTGTGTTTCATCGTCAATAAGAAGGTCCAATGGATACAGTAGACCTGGAGTGAAGCATCGGAATCTATAACTAGTGTCAATGGAATGGTTCAATTCATAGACAGTAAGAAGAGTCAGTCTTCTTGTACTTAGTCGGCATTGTGCCTTTTGTATTTAATTCCGATGCAATTTCTGAGTTTCATCGTCAATAAGAAGGTCAGAGGGATACATTAAACCTGAAGAGAAGCATCGGAATCTATAACTAGTGTCACAGGAGTGGTTCAAAACATAGTCGGTAAGAAGAGTCAGTCTTCTTGTTCTTAAGTCGGCATTGTGCCTTTTCTACTTAATTCCGATGTTATTTCTGTGTTTCATGGTCAATAAGAAGGTCCCAGGGATACAGTAAACCTGGAGTGAAGCATCGGAATCTATAACTAGTGTCAATGGAATGTTTCAATACATAGACCGTAAGAAGAGTCAGTCTTCTTGTACTTAAGTCGGTATTGTGCCTTTTGTATTTAATTCCGATGCAATTTCTGAGTTTCATCGTCAATAAGAAGGTCAGAGGGATACAGTAAACCTGAAGTGAAGCATCGGTATCTATAACTAGTGTCACAGTAATGGTTCAAAACATAGTCAGTAAAAGAGTCAGTCTTCTTGTCCTTAAGTCGGCATTGTGCCTTTTGTATTTAATTCCGATGCAATTTCTGTGTTTCATCGTCAATAAGAAGGTCCAAGGGATATAGTAAACCTGGAGTGAAGCATCGGAATCTATAACTAGTGTCACAGGAATGGATCATAACATAGACAGTAAGAAGAGTCAGTCTTCTTAAGTCGGCATTGTGCCTTTTGTATTTAATTCCGATGCAATTTCTGTGTTTTATCGTCAAAAAGAATGTCCAAGGGATACAGTAAAAATGAAGTGAAGCATCGGAATCTATAACTAGTGTCACAGGAATGGTTCAAATCATCGTCAGTAAGAAGAGTCGGACTTCATGTACTTAAGTCTGCATTGTGCCTTTTGTATTTAATTCCGATGCAATTTCTGTGTTTCATCGTCAATAAGAAGTTCCAAGGGATACAGTAAACCTGAAGTGAAACATCGGACTCTGTAACTAGTGTCACAGAATTGGTTCAAAACATAGACAGTACCAAGAGTCAGTCTTCTTGTACTTAAGTCGGCATTGTTCCTTTTGTATTTAATTCCGATGCAATTTCTGTGTTTCTTCGTCAATAAGAAGGTGAGTGGGATACAGTAAACCTGAAGTGAAGCATCGGAATCTATAACTAGTGTCACAGGAATGGTTCCAAACATAGACAGTAAGAAGAGTCAGTCTTCTTGTCCTTAAGTCGACATTGTGCCTTTTGTATTTAATTCCGATGCAATTTATGTGTTTCATCGTCAATAAGAAGGTCAGAGGGATAAAGTAAACCTGAAGTGAAGCATCGGAATCCACAACTAGTGTCACAGGAATGGTTCAAAACATAGACAGTAGGAAGAATCAGCCTTCTTGTACTTATGTCGGCATTGTGCCTTTTGTATTTAATTCCGATGCATTTTCTGTGTTTCATCGTCAATAAGAAGGTCCACGGTATACAGTAAACCTGAAGTGAAGCATCGGATTCTATAACTAGTGTCACAGGAATGGTTCAAAACTAAGTCAGTAAGAAGAGTCAGTCTTCTTGTCCGTAAGTCGGCATTGTGCCTTTTGTATTTAATTCCGATGCAATTTCTGTGTTTCATCGTCAATAAGAAGGTCCAGGGGATACAGTAAACCTGGAGTGTATCATCGGGATCCATAACTAGTGTCACAGGAATGGTTCAAAACATAGACAGTAAAGAGAGTCAGTCTTCGTGTACTAAAATTGGCAATTTGCATTTTGTATTTAATTCCGTTGCAATTTCTGTGTTTCATCGTCAATACATAGGTCCAAGGGAAACTGTAAACCTGAAGTGAAGCATCGGAATCTATAACTAGTGTCACAGGAATGGTTCAAGACATAGTCAGTAAGAAGAGTCAGTCTTCGGGTACTTAAGTCGGCATTGTCCCTTTTGTATTTAATTCCGATGCAATTTCTGTGTTTCATCGTCAATAAGAAGTTCCAAGGGATACAGTAAATCTGAATTGAAACATCGGACTCTATAACTAGTGTCACAGAATTGGTTCAAAACATAGACAGTAGTAAGAGTCAGTCTTCTTGTACTTAAGTCGGCATTGTTCCTTTTATATTTAATTCCGATGCAATTTCTGTGTTTCATCGTCAATAAGAAGGTCCAAGGGAAACAGTAAACCTGAAGTGAAGCATCGGAATCTATAACTAGTGTCACAGGAATCGTTCAAATCATAGACAGTAAGAAGAGTAAGTTTTCTTGTACTTCAGTCGGCATTGTGGCTTTTTGTATTTAATTACGATGCAATTTATGTGTTTCATCGTCAATAAGTAGGTCAGAGGGATACAGTAAACCTGAAGTGAAGCATCGGAATCTATAACTGGAGTCACAGGAATGGTTCAAAACATAGTCAGTAAGAAGAGTCAGTCTTCTTGTCCTTAACTCGGCATTGTGCCTTTTGTATTTATTTCTGATGCAATTTCTGTGTTTCATGGGCAATAAAGTCAGAGGGATACAGTAAACCTGAAGTGAAGCATCGGAATCTATAACTAGTGTCACAGGAATGGTTCACAACATAGACAGTAGGAAGAGTCAATCTTCTTGTACTTAAGGCGGCATTGTGCCTTTTGTATTTAATTCCGATGCAATTTCTGTGTTTCATCGTCAATAAGAAGGTCAGAGGGATACAGTAAACCTGAAGTGAAGCATCGGAATCCAAAACTAGTGTCACAGGAATGGTTCAAAACATAGACAGTGGGAAGAGTCAGTCTTCTTGTACTTAAGTCGGCATTGTGCCTTTTGTATTTAATTCCGATGCAATTTCTGTGTTTCATCGTCAATAAGAAGGTCCAAGGTATACAGTAAACCTGAAGTGAAGCATCAGAATCTATAACTAGTGTCACAGGAATGGTTCAAACATAGTCAGTAAGAAGAGTCAGTCTTCACGTACTTAAGTCGGCATTGTGCCTTTTCTGTTTAATTCCGATGCATTTTCTGTGTTTCATCGTCAATAAGAAGGTCCAATGGATACAGTAGACCTGGAGTGAAGCATCGGAATCTATAACTAGTGTCAATGGAATGGTTCAATTCATAGACAGTAAGAAGAGTCAGTCTTCTTGTACTTAAGTCGGCATTGTGCCTTTTGTATTTAATTCCGATGCAATTTCTGAGTTTCATCGTCAATAAGAAGGTCAGAGGGATACATTAAACCTGAAGAGAAGCATCGGAATCTATAACTAGTGTCACAGGAGTGGTTCAAAACATAGTCGGTAAGAAGTGTCAGTCTTCTTGTTCTTAAGTCGGCATTGTGCCTTTTCTACTTAATACCGATGCAATTTCTGTGTTTCATGGTCAATAAGAAGGTCCAAGGGATACAGTAAACCTGGAGTGAAGCATCGGAATCTATAACTAGTGTCAATGGAATGTTTCAATACATAGACAGTAAGAAGAGTCAGTCTTCTTGTACTTAAGTCGGTATTGTGCCTTTTGTATTTAATTCCGATGCAATTTCTGAGTTTCATCGTCAATAAGAAGGTCAGAGGGATACAGTAAACCTGAAGTGAAGCATCGGTATCTATAACTAGTGTCACAGTAATGGTTCAAAACATAGTCAGTAAAAGAGTCAGTCTTCTTGTCCTTAAGTCGGCATTGTGCCTTTTGTATTTAATTCCGATGCAATTTCTGTGTTTCATCGTCAATAAGAAAGTCCAAGGGATATATTAAACCTGGAGTGAAGCATCGGAATCTATAACTAGTGTCACAGGAATGGATCATAACATAGACTGTAAGAAGAGTCAGTCTCCTTAAGTCGGCATTGTGCCTTTTGTATTTAATTCCGATGCAATATCTGTGTTTTATCGTCAAAAAGAATGTCCAAGGGATACAGTAAAAATGAAGTGAAGCATCGGAATCTATAACTAGTGTCACAGGAATGGTTCAAATCATCGTCAGTAAGAAGAGTCGGACTTCATGTACTTAAGTCTGCATTGTGCCTTTTGTATTTAATTCCGATGCAATTTCTGTGTTTCATCGTCAATAAGAAGTTCCAAGGGATACAGTAAACCTGAAGTGAAACATCGGACTCTATAACTAGTGTCACAGAATTGGTTCAAAACATAGACAGTAGCAAGAGTCAGTCTTCTTGTACTTAAGTCGGCATTGTTCCTTTTGTATTTAATTCCGATGCAATTTCTGTGTTTCATCGTCAATAAGAAGGTCCAAGGGAAACAGTAAACCTGAAGTGAAGCATCGGAATCTATAACTAGTGTCACAGGAATCGTTCAAATCATAGACAGTAAGAAGAGTAAGTTTTCTTGTACTTCAGTCGGCATTGTGGCTTTTGTATTTAATTACGATGCAATTTCTGTGTTACATTGTCAATAAGAAGGTCAGAGGGATACAGTAAACCTGAAGTGAACCATCGGAATCTATAACTAGAGTCACAGGAATGGTTCAAAACATAGTCAGTAAGAAGAGTCAGTCTTCTTGCCCTTAAGTCGACATTGTGCCTTTTGTATTTAATTCCGATGCAATTTATGTGTTTCATCGTCAATAAGAAGGTCAGAGGGATAAAGTAAACCTGAAGTGAAGCATCGGAATCCACAACTAGTGTCACAGGAATGGTTCAAAACATAGACAGTAGGAAGAATCAGCCTTCTTGTACTTATGTCGGCATTGTGCCTTTTGTATTTAATTCCGATGCATTTTCTGTGTTTCATCGTCAATAAGAAGGTCCACGGTATACAGTAAACCTGAAGTGAAGCATCGGATTCTATAACTAGTGTCACAGGAATGGTTCAAAACTAAGTCAGTAAGAAGAGTCAGTCTTCTTGTCCGTAAGTCGGCATTGTGCCTTTTGTATTTAATTCCGATGCAATTTCTGTGTTTCATCGTCAATAAGAAGGTCCAGGGGATACAGTAAACCTGGAGTGTATCATCGGGATCCATAACTAGTGTCACAGGAATGGTTCAAAACATAGACAGTAAAGAGAGTCAGTCTTCGTGTACTAAAATTGGCAATTTGCATTTTGTATTTAATTCCGTTGCAATTTCTGTGTTTCATCGTCAATACATAGGTCCAAGGGAAACTGTAAACCTGAAGTGAAGCATCGGAATCTATAACTAGTGTCACAGGAATGGTTCAAGACATAGTCAGTAAGAAGAGTCAGTCTTCGGGTACTTAAGTCGGCATTGTCCCTTTTGTATTTAATTCCGATGCAATTTCTGTGTTTCATCGTCAATAAGAAGTTCCAAGGGATACAGTAAATCTGAATTGAAACATCGGACTCTATAACTAGTGTCACAGAATTGGTTCAAAACATAGACAGTAGTAAGAGTCAGTCTTCTTGTACTTAAGTCGGCATTGTTCCTTTTATATTTAATTCCGATGCAATTTCTGTGTTTCATCGTCAATAAGAAGGTCCAAGGGAAACAGTAAACCTGAAGTGAAGCATCGGAATCTATAACTAGTGTCACAGGAATCGTTCAAATCATAGACAGTAAGAAGAGTAAGTTTTCTTGTACTTCAGTCGGCATTGTGGCTTTTTGTATTTAATTACGATGCAATTTATGTGTTTCATCGTCAATAAGTAGGTCAGAGGGATACAGTAAACCTGAAGTGAAGCATCGGAATCTATAACTGGAGTCACAGGAATGGTTCAAAACATAGTCAGTAAGAAGAGTCAGTCTTCTTGTCCTTAACTCGGCATTGTGCCTTTTGTATTTATTTCTGATGCAATTTCTGTGTTTCATGGGCAATAAAGTCAGAGGGATACAGTAAACCTGAAGTGAAGCATCGGAATCTATAACTAGTGTCACAGGAATGGTTCACAACATAGACAGTAGGAAGAGTCAATCTTCTTGTACTTAAGGCGGCATTGTGCCTTTTGTATTTAATTCCGATGCAATTTCTGTGTTTCATCGTCAATAAGAAGGTCAGAGGGATACAGTAAACCTGAAGTGAAGCATCGGAATCCAAAACTAGTGTCACAGGAATGGTTCAAAACATAGACAGTGGGAAGAGTCAGTCTTCTTGTACTTAAGTCGGCATTGTGCCTTTTGTATTTAATTCCGATGCAATTTCTGTGTTTCATCGTCAATAAGAAGGTCCAAGGTATACAGTAAACCTGAAGTGAAGCATCAGAATCTATAACTAGTGTCACAGGAATGGTTCAAACATAGTCAGTAAGAAGAGTCAGTCTTCACGTACTTAAGTCGGCATTGTGCCTTTTCTGTTTAATTCCGATGCATTTTCTGTGTTTCATCGTCAATAAGAAGGTCCAATGGATACAGTAGACCTGGAGTGAAGCATCGGAATCTATAACTAGTGTCAATGGAATGGTTCAATTCATAGACAGTAAGAAGAGTCAGTCTTCTTGTACTTAAGTCGGCATTGTGCCTTTTGTATTTAATTCCGATGCAATTTCTGAGTTTCATCGTCAATAAGAAGGTCAGAGGGATACATTAAACCTGAAGAGAAGCATCGGAATCTATAACTAGTGTCACAGGAGTGGTTCAAAACATAGTCGGTAAGAAGTGTCAGTCTTCTTGTTCTTAAGTCGGCATTGTGCCTTTTCTACTTAATACCGATGCAATTTCTGTGTTTCATGGTCAATAAGAAGGTCCAAGGGATACAGTAAACCTGGAGTGAAGCATCGGAATCTATAACTAGTGTCAATGGAATGTTTCAATACATAGACAGTAAGAAGAGTCAGTCTTCTTGTACTTAAGTCGGTATTGTGCCTTTTGTATTTAATTCCGATGCAATTTCTGAGTTTCATCGTCAATAAGAAGGTCAGAGGGATACAGTAAACCTGAAGTGAAGCATCGGTATCTATAACTAGTGTCACAGTAATGGTTCAAAACATAGTCAGTAAAAGAGTCAGTCTTCTTGTCCTTAAGTCGGCATTGTGCCTTTTGTATTTAATTCCGATGCAATTTCTGTGTTTCATCGTCAATAAGAAGGTCCAAGGGATATATTAAACCTGGAGTGAAGCATCGGAATCTATAACTAGTGTCACAGGAATGGATCATAACATAGACTGTAAGAAGAGTCAGTCTCCTTAAGTCGGCATTGTGCCTTTTGTATTTAATTCCGATGCAATATCTGTGTTTTATCGTCAAAAAGAATGTCCAAGGGATACAGTAAAAATGAAGTGAAGCATCGGAATCTATAACTAGTGTCACAGGAATGGTTCAAATCATCGTCAGTAAGAAGAGTCGGACTTCATGTACTTAAGTCTGCATTGTGCCTTTTGTATTTAATTCCGATGCAATTTCTGTGTTTCATCGTCAATAAGAAGTTCCAAGGGATACAGTAAACCTGAAGTGAAACATCGGACTCTATAACTAGTGTCACAGAATTGGTTCAAAACATAGACAGTAGCAAGAGTCAGTCTTCTTGTACTTAAGTCGGCATTGTTCCTTTTGTATTTAATTCCGATGCAATTTCTGTGTTTCATCGTCAATAAGAAGGTCCAAGGGAAACAGTAAACCTGAAGTGAAGCATCGGAATCTATAACTAGTGTCACAGGAATCGTTCAAATCATAGACAGTAAGAAGAGTAAGTTTTCTTGTACTTCAGTCGGCATTGTGGCTTTTGTATTTAATTACGATGCAATTTCTGTGTTACATTGTCAATAAGAAGGTCAGAGGGATACAGTAAACCTGAAGTGAACCATCGGAATCTATAACTAGAGTCACAGGAATGGTTCAAAACATAGTCAGTAAGAAGAGTCAGTCTTCTTGCCCTTAAGTCGGCATTGTGCCTTTTGTATTTATTTCCGATGCAATTTCTGTGTTTCATCGGCAATAAAGTCAGAGGGATACAGTAAAACTGAAGTGGCGCATCGGAATCTATAACTAGTGTCAAAGGAATGGTTCACAACATAGACAGTAGGAAGAGTCAATCTTCTTGTACTTAAGTCGGCATTGTGCCTTTTGTATTTAATTCCGATGCAATTTCTGTGTTTCATCGTCAATAAGAAGGTCCAAGGTATACAGTAAACCTGAAGTGAAGCATCGGAATCTATAACTAGTGTCACAGGAATGGTTCAAACATAGTCTATAAGAAGAGTCAGTCTTCTTGTACTTAAGTCGGCTTTGTGCCTTTTCTATTTAATTCCGATGCAATTTCTGTGTTTCATCGTCAATAAGAAGGTCCAAGGGATACAGTAAACCTGGAGTGAAGCATCGGAATCTATAACTAGTGTCACAGGAATGGTTCAATCATAGACAGTAAGAAGAGTCAGTCTTCTTGTTCTTAAGTCAGCATTGTGCCTTTTCTACTTAATTCCGATGCAATTTCTGTGTTTCATCGTCAATAAGAAGGTCCAAGGGATACAGTAAACCTAGAGTGAAGCATCGGAATCTATAACTAGTGTCAATGGAATGTTTCAATACATAGACAGTAAGAGGAGTCAGTCTTCTTGTACTTAAGTCTGCATTGTGCCTTTTGCATTTAATTCCGATGCAATTTCTGAGTTTCATCGTCAATAAGAAGGTCAGAGGGATACAGTAAAACTGAAGTGATGCATCGGAATCTATAACTAGTGTCACAGTAATGGTTCAAAACATAGTCAGTAAAAGAGTCAGTCTTCTTGTCCTTAAATCGGCATTGTCCCTTTTGTATTTAATTCCGATGCAATTTCTGTGTTTCATCGTCAATAAGAAGGTCCAAGGGATATAGTAAACCTGGAGTGAAGCATCGGAATCTATAACTAGTGTCACAGGAATGGATCATAACATAGACAGTAAGAAGAGTCAGTCTTCTTAAGTCGGCATTGTGCCTTTTGTATTTAATTCCGATGCAATTTCTGTGTTTTATCGTCAGTAAGAATGTCCAAGGGATACAGTAAAAATGAAGTGAAGCATCGGAATCTATAACTAGTGTCACAGGAATGGTTCAAATCATCGTCAGTAAGAAGAGTCGGTCTTCATGTACTTAAGTCTGCATTGTGCATTTTGTATATAATTAAGAATACAATTTCTGTGTTTCATCGTCTATAAGAAGGTCCAAGGGATACAGTAAACCTGAAGTGAAGCATCGGAATCTAAAACTAGTGCCACAGGAATGGCTCAAAACATGGACAGTAAGAAGAGTCAGTCTCCTTGTACTTTAGTCGGCATTGTGCCTTTTCTATTTAATTCCGATGCAATCTCTGTGTTTCATCGTCGAAAAGAAGGTCACAGGGATACAGTAAACACAAGTGCAGCATCGGAATCTATAACAAGTGTCACAGGAATGGTTCAAACCATAGTCAGTAAGAAGAGTCAGTCTTCTTGCACTTAAGTCGGCATTGTGCCTTTTGTATTTAATTCCGATGCAATTTCTGTGTTTCACCGTCAATACGAAGGACAGTGGGATACAGTAAACCTGAAGTGAAGCATCGGAATCTATAACTAGTGTCACAGGAATGGTTCAAACATAGACAGTAAGAAGAGTCAGTTTTCTTGTACTTAAGTCGGCATTGTGCCTTTTCTATTTATTTCCGATGCAATATCTGTGTTTTATCGTCAATAAGAAGGTCCAAGGGATACAGTAAACCTGAAGTGAAGCATCGGAATCTACAACTGGTGCCACAGGAATGTTTCAAACATAGACAGTAAGAAGAGTCAGTCTTCTTGTACTTAAGTCGGCATTGTGCCTTTTCTGTTTAATTCCGATGCAATCTCTGTGTTTCATCGTCAGTAAGAAGGTTACAGGGATACAGTAGACCTGGAGTGAAGCATCAGAATCTATAACTAGTGTCAATGGAATGGTTCAATTCATAGACAGTAAGAAGAGTCAGTCTTCTTGTACTTTAGTCGGCATTGTGCCTTTTCTATTTAATTCCGATGCAATCTCTGTGTTTCATCGTCGAAAAGAAGGTCACAGGGATACAGTAAACACAAGTGCAGCATCGGAATCTATAACTAGTGTCACAGGAATGGTTCAAAACATAGTCAGTAAGAAGAGTCAGTCTTCTTGCACTTAAGTCGGCATTGTGCCTTTCGTATTTAATTCCGATGCAATTTCTGTGTTTCTTCGGCAATAAAGCCAGAGGGATACAGTAAACCTGAAGTGAAGCATCGGAATCTATAACTAGTGTCACAGGAATGGTTCAAACATAGTCTATAAGAAGAGTCAGTCTTCTTGTACTTAAGTCGGCTTTGTGCCTTTTCTATTTAATTCCGATGCAATTTCTGTGTTTCATCGTCAATAAGAAGGCCTAAGGGATACAGTAAACCTGGAGTGAAGCATCGGAATCTATAACAAGTGTCACAGGAATGGTTCAATCATAGACAGTAAGAAGAGTCAGTCTTCTTGTACTTAAGTCGGCATTGTGCCTTTTGTATTTAATTCCGATGCAATTTCTGAGTTTCATCGTCAATAAGAAGGTCAGAGGGATACATTAAACCTGAAGAGAAGCATCGGAATCTATAACTAGTGTCACAGGAATGGTTCAAAACATAGTCTGTAAGAAGAGTCAGTCTTCTTGTTCTTAAGTCGGCATTGTGCCTTTTCTCCTTAATTCCGATGCAATTTCTGTGTTTCATCGTCAATAAGAAGGTCCAAGGGATACAGTAAACCTGGAGTGAAGCATCGGAATCTATAACTAGTGTCAATGGAATGTTTCAATACATAGACAGTAAGAAGAGTCAGTCTTCTTGTACTTAAGTCGGCATTGTGCCTTTTGCATTTAATTCCGATGCAATTTCTGAGTTTCATCGTCAATAAGAAGGTCAGAGGGATACAGTAAACCTGAAGTGATGCATCGGAATCTATAACTAGTGTCACAGTAATGGTTCAAAACATAGTCAGTAAAAGAGTCAGTCTTCTTGTCCTTAAGTCGGCATTGTGCCTTTTGTATTTAATTCCGATGCAATTTCTGTGTTTCATCGTCAATAAGAAGGTCCAAGGGATATAGTAAACCTGGAGTGAAGCATCGGAATCTATAACTAGTGTCACAGGAATGGATCATAACATAGACAGTAAGAAGAGTCAGTCTTCTTAAGTCGGCATTGTGCCTTTTGTATTTAATTCCGATGCAATTTCTGTGTTTTATCGTCAATAAGAATGTCCATGGGATACAGTAAAAATGAAGTGAAGCATCGGAATCTATAACTAGTGTCACAGGAATGGTTCAAATCATCGTCAGTAAGAAGAGTCGGTCTTCATGTACTTAAGTCTGCATTGTGCATTTTGTATATAATTCCGATACAATTTCTGTGTTTCATCGTCTATAAGAAGGTCCAAGGGATACAGTAAACCTGAAGTGAAACATCGGAATCTAAAACTAGTGCCACAGGAATGGCTCAAAACTTGGACAGTAAGAAGAGTCAGTCTTCTTGTAGTTTAGTCGGCATTGTGCCTTTTCTATTTAATTCTGATGCAATCTCTGTGTTTCATCGTCGAAAAGAAGGTCACAGGGATACAGTAAACACAAGTGCAGCATCGGAATCTATAACAAGTGTCACAGGAATGGTTCAAACCATAGTCAGTAAGAAGAGTCAGTCTTCTTGCACTTAAGTCGGCTTTATGCCTTTGGTATTTAATTCCGATGCAATTTCTGTGTTTCACCGTCAATACGAAGGACAGTGGGATACAGTAAACCTGAAGTGAAGCATCGGAATCTATAACTAGTGTCACAGGAATGGTTCAAACATAGACAGTAAGAAGAGTCAGTTTTCTTGTACTTAAGTCGGCATTGTGCCTTTTCTATTTATTTCCGATGCAATATCTGTGTTTCATCGTCAATAAGAAGGTCCAAGGGATACAGTAAACCTGAAGTGAAGCATCGGAATCTACAACTGGTGCCACAGGAATGTTTCAAACATACACAGTAAGAAGAGTGAGTCTTCTTGTACTTAAGTCGGCATTGTGCCTTTTCTGTTTAATTCCGATGCAATCTCTGTGTTTCATCGTCAGTAAGCAGGTCACAGGGATACAGTAGACCTGGAGTGAAGCATCGGAATATATAACTAGTGTCAATGGAATGGTTCAATTCATAGACAGTAAGAAGAGTCAGTCTTCTTGTACTTAAGTCGGCATTGTGCCTTTTCTATTTAATTCCGATGCAGTCTCTGTGTTTCATCGTCAAAAAGAAGGTCACAGGGATACAGTAAACCTGAAGTGAAGCATCGGAATCTATAACTAGTGTCACAGGAATGGTTCAAAACATAGACAGTAAGAAGTGTCAGTATTCTTTTACTGAAGTTGACATTGTGCCTTTTCTATTTAATTCCGATGCAATATCTGTGTTTCATCGTCAATAAGAATGTTCAAGGTATACAGTAAACCTGAAGTAAAGCGTCGGAATCTATAATTAGTGTCACAGCAATGGTTCAAACTATAATCACTAAGAAGAGTCAGTCTTCTTGTACTTAAGTCGGCATTGTGCCTTTTCTATTTAATTCCGATGCAATTTCTGTGTTTCATCGTCAATACGAAGGTCCAAGGGATACAGTAAACCTGGAGTGAAGCATCGGAATCTATAACTAGTGTCACAGGAATGGTTCAAAACATAGACAGTAAGAAGAGTCAGTCTTCATGTACTTAAGTCGGCATTGTGCCTTTTCTATTTAATTCCGATGCAATTTCTGTGTTTCATCGTCAATAAGAAGGTCAGAGGGATACAGTAAACCTGAAGTGAAGCATCGGTATCTATAACTAGTGTCACAGGAATGGTTCAAAACATAGTCAGTAAGAAGAGTCAGTCTTCTTGTACTTAAGTCGGCATTGTGCCTTTTGTATTTAATTTCGATGGCATTTCTGAGTTTCATCGTTAATAAGAAGTTCAGAGGGATACAGTAAACCTGAAGTGATGCATCGGAATCTATAACTAGTGTCACAGGAATGGTTCAAAACATAGTCAGTTAGAAGAGTCAGTCTTCTTGTCCTTAAGTCGGCATTGTGCCTTTTGTATTTAATTCCGATGCAATTTCTGAGTTTCATCGTCAATAAGAAGGTTAGAGGGATATAGTAAACCTGAAGTGAAGCATCGCAATCTATAACTAGTGTCACAGGAATGGTTCAAAACATAGTCAGTAAAAGAGTCGGTCTTCTTGTCCTTAAGTCGGCATTGTGCCTTTTGTATTTAATTCCGATGCAACTTCTGTGTTTCATCGTCAATAAGAAGGTCCAAGGGATATAGTAAACCTGGAGTGAAGCATCGGAATCTATAACTAGTGTCACAGGAATGGTTCATAACATAGACAGTAAGAAGTGTCAGTCTTCCTAAGTCGGCATTGTGCCTTTTGTATTTAATTCCGATGCAATTTCTGTGTTTCATCGTCAATAAGAATGTCCAAGGGATACAGTAAAAATGAAGTGAAGCATCGGAATCTATAACTAGTGTCACAGGAATGGTTCAAATCATTGTCAGTAAGAACAGTCGGTCTTCATGTACTTAAGTCGGCTTTGTGCCTTTTGTATATAATTCCGATGCAATTTCTGTGTTTCAGCGTCTATAAGAAGGTCCAAGGGAGACAGTAAACCTGAAGTGAAGCATCGGAATCTAAAACTAGTGCCACAGGAATGGCTCAAAACATAGACGGTAAGAAGAGTCAGTCTTCTTGTACTTTAGTCGGCATTGTGCCTTTTCTATTTAATTCCGATGCAGTCTCTGTGTTTCATTGTCAAAAAGAAGGTCACAGGGATACAGTAAACCTGAAGTGAAGCATCGGAATCTATAACTAGTGTCACAGGAATGGTTCAAAACATAGTCAGTAAGAAGAGTCAGTCTTCTTGCACTTAAGTCGGCATTGTGCCTTTCGTATTTAATTCCGATGCAATTTCTGTGTTTCATTGTCAATAAGAAGGTCAGAGGGATACAGTATACCTGAAGTGAAGCATCGGAATCCAAAACTAGTGACACAGGAATGGTTCAAAACATAGACAGTGGGAAGAGTCAGTCTTCTTGTACTTAAGTCGGCATTGTGCCTTTTGCATTTAATTCCGATGCAATTTCTGTGTTTCATCGTCAATAAGAAGGTCCAAGGTATACAGTAAACCTGAAGTGAAGCATCGGAATGTATAACTAGTGTCACAGGAATGGTTCAAACATAGTCAGTAAGAAGAGTCAGTCTTCTTGTACTTAAGTCGGCATTGTAACTTTTCTATTTAATTCCGATGCAATTTCTGTGTTTCATCGTCAATAAGAAGGTCCAAGGGATACAGTAAACCTGGAGTGAAGCATCGGAATCTATAACTAGTGTCACAGGAATGGTTCAAAACATAGGCAGTAAGAAGTGTCAGTATTCTTTTACTGAAGTTGACATTGTGCCTTTTCTATTTAATTCCGATGCAATTTCTGTGTTTCATCGTCAATAAGAATGTCCAAGGTATACAGTAAACCTGAAGTAAAGCGTCGGAATCTATAATTAGTGTCACAGCAATGGTTCAAACTATAATCACTAAGAAGAGTCAGTCTTCTTGTACTTAAGTCGGCATTGTGCCTTTTCTATTTAATTCCGATGCAATTTCTGTGTTTCATCGTCAATACGAAGGTCCAAGGGATACAGTAAACCTGGAGTGAAGCATCGGAATCTATAACTAGTGTCACAGGAATGGTTCAAAACATAGACAGTAAGAAGAGTCAGTCTTCATGTACTTAGGTCGGCATTGTGCCTTTTCTATTTAATTCCGATGCAATTTCTGTGTTTCATCGTCAATAAGAAGGTCAGAGGGATACAGTAAACCTGAAGTGAAGCATCGGAATCTATAACTAGTGTCACAGGAATGGTTCAAAACATAGTCAGTAAGAAGAGTCAGTCTTCTTGTACTTAAGTCGGCATTGTGCCTTTTCTATTTAATTGCGATGCAATTTCTGTGTTTCATCGTCAATAAGAAGGTCCAAGGGATACAGTAGACCTGGAGTGAAGCATCGGAATCTATAACTAGTGTCAATGGAATGGTTCAATTCATAGACAGTAAGAAGTCAATCTTCTTGTACTTAAGTCGGCATTGTGCCTTTTGTATTTAATTTCGATGCAATTTCTGAGTTTCATCGTCAATAAGAAGGTCAGAGGGATACAGTAAACCTGAAGTGATGCATCGGAATCTATAACTAGTGTCACAGGAATGGTTCAAAACATAGTCAATAAGAAGAGTCAGTCTTCTTGTCCTTAAGTCGGCATTGTGCCTTTTCTATTTAATTCCGATGCAATTACTGTGTTTCATCGTGAATAAGAAGGTCCAAATGATACAGTAAACCTGGAGTGAAGCAACGGAATCTATAACTAGTGTCAATGGAATGTTTCAATACATAGACAGTAAGAAGAGTCAGTCTTCTTGTACTTAAGTCGGCATTGTGCCTTTTGTATTTAATTCCGATGCAATTTCTGAGTTTCATCGTCAATAAGAAGGTCAGAGGGATACAGTAAACCTGAAGTGAAGCATCGGAATCTACAACTAGTGTCACAGGAATGGTTCAAAACATAGTCAGTAAAAGAGTCAGTCTTCTTGTCCTTAAGTCGGCATTGTGCCTTTTGTATTTAATTCGGATGCAATTTCTGTGTTTCATCGTCAATAAGAAGGGCCATGGGATACAGTAAACCTGGAGTGAAGCATCGGAATCTATAACTAGTGTCACAGGAATGGTTCATAACATAGACAGTAAGAAGTGTCAGTCTTCCTAAGTCGGCATTGTGCCTTTTGTATTTAATTCCGATGCAATTTCTGTGTTTCATCGTCAATAAGAATGTCCAAGGGATACAGTAAAAATGAAGTTAAGCATCGGAATCTATAACTAGTGTCACAGGAATGGTTCAAATCATTGTCAGTAAGAACAGTCGGTCTTCATGTACTTAAGTCGGCTTTGTGCCTTTTGTATATAATTCCGATGCAATTTCTGTGTTTCAGCGTCTATAAGAAGGTCCAAGGGAGACAGTAAACCTGAAGTGAAGCATCGGAATCTAAAACTAGTGCCACAGGAATGGCTCAAAACACAGACGGTAAGAAGAGTCAGTCTTCTTGTACTTTAGTCGGCATTGTGCCTTTTCTATTTAATTCCGATGCAGTCTCTGTGTTTCATCGTCAAAAAGAAGGTCACAGGGATACAGTAAACCTGAAGTGAAGCATCGGAATCTATAACTAGTGTCACAGGAATGGTTCAAAACATAGTCAGTAAGAAGAGTCAGTCTTCTTGCACTTAAGTCGGCATTGTGCCTTTCGTATTTAATTCCGATGCAATTTCTGTGTTTCATTGTCAATAAGAAGGTCAGAGGGATACAGTATACCTGAAGTGAAGCATCGGAATCCAAAACTAGTGACACAGGAATGGTTCAAAACATAGACAGTGGGAAGAGTCAGTCTTCTTGTACTTAAGTCGGCATTGTGCCTTTTCTATTTAATTCCGATGCAATTTCTGTGTTTCATCGTCAATAAGAAGGTCAGAGGGATACAGTAAACCTGAAGTGAAGCATCGGTATCTATAACTAGTGTCACAGGAATGGTTCAAAACATAGTCAGTAAGAAGAGTCAGTCTTCTTGTACTTAAGTCGGCATTGTGCCTTTTGTATTTAATTTCGATGGCATTTCTGAGTTTCATCGTTAATAAGAAGTTCAGAGGGATACAGTAAACCTGAAGTGATGCATCGGAATCTATAACTAGTGTCACAGGAATGGTTCAAAACATAGTCAGTTAGAAGAGTCAGTCTTCTTGTCCTTAAGTCGGCATTGTGCCTTTTGTATTTAATTCCGATGCAATTTCTGAGTTTCATCGTCAATAAGAAGGTTAGAGGGATATAGTAAACCTGAAGTGAAGCATCGCAATCTATAACTAGTGTCACAGGAATGGTTCAAAACATAGTCAGTAAAAGAGTCGGTCTTCTTGTCCTTAAGTCGGCATTGTGCCTTTTGTATTTAATTCCGATGCAACTTCTGTGTTTCATCGTCAATAAGAAGGTCCAAGGGATATAGTAAACCTGGAGTGAAGCATCGGAATCTATAACTAGTGTCACAGGAATGGTTCATAACATAGACAGTAAGAAGTGTCAGTCTTCCTAAGTCGGCATTGTGCCTTTTGTATTTAATTCCGATGCAATTTCTGTGTTTCATCGTCAATAAGAATGTCCAAGGGATACAGTAAAAATGAAGTGAAGCATCGGAATCTATAACTAGTGTCACAGGAATGGTTCAAATCATTGTCAGTAAGAACAGTCGGTCTTCATGTACTTAAGTCGGCTTTGTGCCTTTTGTATATAATTCCGATGCAATTTCTGTGTTTCAGCGTCTATAAGAAGGTCCAAGGGAGACAGTAAACCTGAAGTGAAGCATCGGAATCTAAAACTAGTGCCACAGGAATGGCTCAAAACATAGACGGTAAGAAGAGTCAGTCTTCTTGTACTTTAGTCGGCATTGTGCCTTTTCTATTTAATTCCGATGCAGTCTCTGTGTTTCATTGTCAAAAAGAAGGTCACAGGGATACAGTAAACCTGAAGTGAAGCATCGGAATCTATAACTAGTGTCACAGGAATGGTTCAAAACATAGTCAGTAAGAAGAGTCAGTCTTCTTGCACTTAAGTCGGCATTGTGCCTTTCGTATTTAATTCCGATGCAATTTCTGTGTTTCATTGTCAATAAGAAGGTCAGAGGGATACAGTATACCTGAAGTGAAGCATCGGAATCCAAAACTAGTGACACAGGAATGGTTCAAAACATAGACAGTGGGAAGAGTCAGTCTTCTTGTACTTAAGTCGGCATTGTGCCTTTTGCATTTAATTCCGATGCAATTTCTGTGTTTCATCGTCAATAAGAAGGTCCAAGGTATACAGTAAACCTGAAGTGAAGCATCGGAATGTATAACTAGTGTCACAGGAATGGTTCAAACATAGTCAGTAAGAAGAGTCAGTCTTCTTGTACTTAAGTAGGCATTGTAACTTTTCTATTTAATTCCGATGCAATTTCTGTGTTTCATCGTCAATAAGAAGGTCCAAGGGATACAGTAAACCTGGAGTGAAGCATCGGAATCTGTAACTAGTGTCACAGGAATGGTTCAAAACATAGACAGTAAGAAGTGTCAGTATTCTTTTACTGAAGTTGACATTGTGCCTTTTCTATTTAATTCCGATGCAATTTCTGTGTTTCATCGTCAATAAGAATGTCCAAGGTATACAGTAAACCTGAAGTAAAGCGTCGGAATCTATAATTAGTGTCACAGCAATGGTTCAAACTATAATCACTAAGAAGAGTCAGTCTTCTTGTACTTAAGTCGGCATTGTGCCTTTTCTATTTAATTCCGATGCAATTTCTGTGTTTCATCGTCAATACGAAGGTCCAAGGGATACAGTAAACCTGGAGTGAAGCATCGGAATCTATAACTAGTGTCACAGGAATGGTTCAAAACATAGACAGTAAGAAGAGTCAGTCTTCATGTACTTAGGTCGGCATTGTGCCTTTTCTATTTAATTCCGATGCAATTTCTGTGTTTCATCGTCAATAAGAAGGTCAGAGGGATACAGTAAACCTGAAGTGAAGCATCGGAATCTATAACTAGTGTCACAGGAATGGTTCAAAACATAGTCAGTAAGAAGAGTCAGTCTTCTTGTACTTAAGTCGGCATTGTGCCTTTTCTATTTAATTGCGATGCAATTTCTGTGTTTCATCGTCAATAAGAAGGTCCAAGGGATACAGTAGACCTGGAGTGAAGCATCGGAATCTATAACTAGTGTCAATGGAATGGTTCAATTCATAGACAGTAAGAAGTCAATCTTCTTGTACTTAAGTCGGCATTGTGCCTTTTGTATTTAATTTCGATGCAATTTCTGAGTTTCATCGTCAATAAGAAGGTCAGAGGGATACAGTAAACCTGAAGTGATGCATCGGAATCTATAACTAGTGTCACAGGAATGGTTCAAAACATAGTCAATAAGAAGAGTCAGTCTTCTTGTCCTTAAGTCGGCATTGTGCCTTTTCTATTTAATTCCGATGCAATTACTGTGTTTCATCGTGAATAAGAAGGTCCAAATGATACAGTAAACCTGGAGTGAAGCAACGGAATCTATAACTAGTGTCAATGGAATGTTTCAATACATAGACAGTAAGAAGAGTCAGTCTTCTTGTACTTAAGTCGGCATTGTGCCTTTTGTATTTAATTCCGATGCAATTTCTGAGTTTCATCGTCAATAAGAAGGTCAGAGGGATACAGTAAACCTGAAGTCAAGCATCGGAATCTACAACTAGTGTCACAGGAATGGTTCAAAACATAGTCAGTAAAAGAGTCAGTCTTCTTGTCCTTAAGTCGGCATTGTGCCTTTTGTATTTAATTCGGATGCAATTTCTGTGTTTCATCGTCAATAAGAAGGGCCATGGGATACAGTAAACCTGGAGTGAAGCATCGGAATCTATAACTAGTGTCACAGGAATGGTTCATAACATAGACAGTAAGAAGTGTCAGTCTTCCTAAGTCGGCATTGTGCCTTTTGTATTTAATTCCGATGCAATTTCTGTGTTTCATCGTCAATAAGAATGTCCAAGGGATACAGTAAAAATGAAGTGAAGCATCGGAATCTATAACTAGTGTCACAGGAATGGTTCAAATCATTGTCAGTAAGAACAGTCGGTCTTCATGTACTTAAGTCGGCTTTGTGCCTTTTGTATATAATTCCGATGCAATTTCTGTGTTTCAGCGTCTATAAGAAGGTCCAAGGGAGACAGTAAACCTGAAGTGAAGCATCGGAATCTAAAACTAGTGCCACAGGAATGGCTCAAAACATAGACGGTAAGAAGAGTCAGTCTTCTTGTACTTTAGTCGGCATTGTGCCTTTTCTATTTAATTCCGATGCAGTCTCTGTGTTTCATCGTCAAAAAGAAGGTCACAGGGATACAGTAAACCTGAAGTGAAGCATCGGAATCTATAACTAGTGTCACAGGAATGGTTCAAAACATAGTCAGTAAGAAGAGTCAGTCTTCTTGCACTTAAGTCGGCATTGTGCCTTTCGTATTTAATTCCGATGCAATTTCTGTGTTTCATTGTCAATAAGAAGGTCAGAGGGATACAGTATACCTGAAGTGAAGCATCGGAATCCAAAACTAGTGACACAGGAATGGTTCAAAACATAGACAGTGGAAAGAGTCAGTCTTCTTGTACTTAAGTCGGCATTGTGCCTTTTGCATTTAATTCCGATGCAATTTCTGTGTTTCATCGTCAATAAGAAGGTCCAAGGTATACAGTAAACCTGAAGTGAAGCATCGGAATGTATAACTAGTGTCACAGGAATGGTTCAAACATAGTCAGTAAGAAGAGTCAGTCTTCTTGTACTTAAGTCGGCATTGTAACTTTTCTATTTAATTCCGATGCAATTTCTGTGTTTCATCGTCAATAAGAAGGTCCAAGGGATACAGTAAACCTGGAGTGAAGCATCGGAATCTATAACTAGTGTCACAGGAATGGTTCAAAACATAGACAGTAAGAAGTGTCAGTATTCTTTTACTGAAGTTGACATTGTGCCTTTTCTATTTAATTCCGATGCAATTTCTGTGTTTCATCGTCAATAAGAATGTCCAAGGTATACAGTAAACCTGAAGTAAAGCGTCGGAATCTATAATTAGTGTCACAGCAATGGTTCAAACTATAATCACTAAGAAGAGTCAGTCTTCTTGTACTTAAGTCGGCATTGTGCCTTTTCTATTTAATTCCGATGCAATTTCTGTGTTTCATCGTCAATACGAAGGTCCAAGGGATACAGTAAACCTGGAGTGAAGCATCGGAATCTATAACTAGTGTCACAGGAATGGTTCAAAACATAGACAGTAAGAAGAGTCAGTCTTCATGTACTTAGGTCGGCATTGTGCCTTTTCTATTTAATTCCGATGCAATTTCTGTGTTTCATCGTCAATAAGAAGGTCAGAGGGATACAGTAAACCTGAAGTGAAGCATCGGAATCTATAACTAGTGTCACAGGAATGGTTCAAAACATAGTCAGTAAGAAGAGTCAGTCTTCTTGAACTTAAGTCGGCATTGTGCCTTTTCTATTTAATTGCGATGCAATTTCTGTGTTTCATCGTCAATAAGAAGGTCCAAGGGATACAGTAGACCTGGAGTGAAGCATCGGAATCTATAACTAGTGTCAATGGAATGGTTCAATTCATAGACAGTAAGAAGTCAATCTTCTTGTACTTAAGTCGGCATTGTGCCTTTTGTATTTAATTTCGATGCAATTTCTGAGTTTCATCGTCAATAAGAAGGTCAGAGGGATACAGTAAACCTGAAGTGATGCATCGAAATCTATAACTAGTGTCACAGGAATGGTTCAAAACATAGTCAATAAGAAGAGTCAGTCTTCTTGTCCTTAAGTCGGCATTGTGCCTTTTCTATTTAATTCCGATGCAATTACTGTGTTTCATCGTGAATAAGAAGGTCCAAATGATACAGTAAACCTGGAGTGAAGCAACGGAATCTATAACTAGTGTCAATGGAATGTTTCAATACATAGACAGTAAGAAGAGTCAGTCTTCTTGTACTTAAGTCGGCATTGTGCCTTTTGTATTTAATTCCGATGCAATTTCTGAGTTTCATCGTCAATAAGAAGGTCAGAGGGATACAGTAAACCTGAAGTGAAGCTTCGGAATCTACAACTAGTGTCACAGGAATGGTTCAAAACATAGTCAGTAAAAGAGTCAGTCTTCTTGTCCTTAAGTCGGCATTGTGCCTTTTGTATTTAATTCGGATGCAATTTCTGTGTTTCATCGTCAATAAGAAGGGCCATGGGATACAGTAAACCTGGAGTGAAGCATTGGAATCTATAACTAGTGTCACAGGAATGGTTCATAACATAGACAGTAAGAAGTGTGAGTCTTCCTAAGTCGGCATTGTGCCTTTTGTATTTAATTCCGATGCAATTTCTGTGTTTCATCGTCAATAAGAATGTCCAAGGGATACAGTAAAAATGAAGTGAAGCATCGGAATCTATAACTAGTGTCACAGGAATGGTTCAAATCATTGTCAGTAAGAACAGTCGGTCTTCATGTACTTAAGTCGGCTTTGTGCCTTTTGTATATAATTCCGATGCAATTTCTGTGTTTCAGCGTCTATAAGAAGGTCCAAGGGAGACAGTAAACCTGAAGTGAAGCATCGGAATCTAAAACTAGTGCCACAGGAATGGCTCAAAACATAGACGGTAAGAAGAGTCAGTCTTCTTGTACTTTAGTCGGCATTGTGCCTTTTCTATTTAATTCCGATGCAGTCTCTGTGTTTCATCGTCAAAAAGAAGGTCACAGGGATACAGTAAACCTGAAGTGAAGCATCGGAATCTATAACTAGTGTCACAGGAATGGTTCAAAACATAGTCAGTAAGAAGAGTCAGTCTTCTTGCACTTAAGTCGGCATTGTGCCTTTCGTATTTAATTCCGATGCAATTTCTGTGTTTCATTGTCAATAAGAAGGTCAGAGGGATACAGTATACCTGAAGTGAAGCATCGGAATCCAAAACTAGTGACACAGGAATGGTTCAAAACATAGACAGTGGGAAGAGTCAGTCTTCTTGTACTTAAGTCGGCATTGTGCCTTTTGCATTTAATTCCGATGCAATTTCTGTGTTTCATCGTCAATAAGAAGGTCCAAGGTATACAGTAAACCTGAAGTGAAGCATCGGAATGTATAACTAGTGTCACAGGAATGGTTCAAACATAGTCAGTAAGAAGAGTCAGTCTTCTTGTACTTAAGTCGGCATTGTAACTTTTCTATTTAATTCCGATGCAATTTCTGTGTTTCATCGTCAATAAGAAGGTCCAAGGGATACAGTAAACCTGGAGTGAAGCATCGGAATCTATAACTAGTGTCAATGGAATGTTTCAATACATAGACAGTAAGAAGAGTCAGTCTTCTTGTACTTAAGTCGGCATTGTGCCTTTTGTATTTAATTCCGATGCAATTTCTGAGTTTCATCGTCAATAAGAAGGTCAGAGGGATACAGTAAACCTGAAGTGAAGCATCGGAATCTACAACTAGTGTCACAGGAATGGTTCAAAACATAGTCAGTAAAAGAGTCAGTCTTCTTGTCCTTAAGTCGGCATTGTGCCTTTTGTATTTAATTCGGATGCAATTTCTGTGTTTCATCGTCAATAAGAAGGGCCATGGGATACAGTAAACCTGGAGTGAAGCATCGGAATCTATAACTAGTGTCACAGGAATGGTTCATAACATAGACAGTAAGAAGAGTCAGTCTTCTAAAGTCGGCATTGTGCCTCTTGTATTTAATTCCGATGCAATTTCTGTGTTTCATCAGCAATAAGAATGTCCAAGGGATACAGTAAAAATGAAGTGAAGCATCGGAATCTATAACTAGTGTCACAGGAATGGTTCAAATCATTGTCAGTAAGAAGAGTCGGTCTTCATGTACTTAAGTCGGCATTGTGCCTTTTGTATATAATTCCGATGCAATTTCAGTGTTTCATCGTCTATAAGAAGGTCCAAGGGATACACTAAACCTGAAGTGAAGCATCTGAATCTAAAACTAGTGCCACAGGAATGGCTCAACACATAGACAGTAAGAAGAGTCAGTCTTCTTGTACTTTAGTCGGCATTGTGCCTTTTCTATTTAATTCCGATGCAATCTCTGTGTTTCATCGTCAAAAAGAAGGTCACAGGGATACAGTAAACCTGAAGTGAAGCATCGGAATCTATAACTAGTGTCACAGGAATGGTTCAAACATAGACAGTAAGAAGAGTCAGTTTTCTTGTACTTAAGTCGGCATTGTGCCTTTTGTATTTAATTCCGATGCAATTTCTGTGTTTCATCGTCAATAAGAAGGTCCAAGGGATACAGTAAACTTGAAGTGAAGCATCGGAATCTACAACTAGTGCCACAGGAATGGTTCAAAGCATAGTCAGTAAGAAGAGTCAGTCTTCTTACAATTAAGTCGCCATTGTGCCTTTTGTATTTAATTCAGTCGCAATTTCTGTGTTTCATCGGCAATAAGGTCAGAGGGATACAGTAAACCTGAAGTGAAGCATCGGAATCTATAACTAGTTTCACAGGAATGGTTCAAAACATAGACAGTAGGAAGAGTCGGTCTTCTTGTACTTAAGTCGGCATTGTGCCTTTTGAATTTAATTCCCATGCAATTTCTGTGTTTCATTGTCAATAAGAAGGTCAGAGGGATACAGTAAACCTGAAGTGAAGCATCGGAATCCAAAACTAGTGTCACAGGAATGGTTCAAAACATAGACAGTAGGAAGAGTCAGTCTTCTTGTACTTAAGTCGGCATTGTGCCTATTGCATTTAATTCCGATGCAATTTCTGTGTTTCATCGTCAATAAGAACTTCCAAGGTATACAGTAAACCTCAAGTGTAGCATCGGAATCTATAACTAGTGTCACAGGAATGGTTCAAAACATAGGCAGTAAGAAGAGTCAGTCTTCTTGTACTTAAGTCGGCATTGTGCATTTTCTATTTAACTCCAATGCAATTTCTGTGTTTCATCGTCAATAAGAAGGTCCAAGGGATACAGTAAACCTGGAGTGAAGTATCGGAATCTATAACTAGTGTCACAGGAATGGTTCAAAACATAGACAGTAAGAAGAGTCAGTCTTCTTGTACTTAAGTCGACATTGTGCCTTTTCTATTTAATTCCGATGCAATGTCTGTGTTTCATCGTCAATAAAAAGTTCCGAGGGATACTGCAAACCAGAAGTGAAGCATCGGAATCTATAACTAGTGTCACAGGAATGGTTCAAAACATGGTCAGTAAGAAGAGTCAGCCTTCTTGTACTTAAGTCGGCATTGTGCCTTTTCTACTTAATTAAGATGCAATTTCTGTGTTTCATCGTCAGTAACAAGGTCCAAGGGATACAGTGAACCTGGAGTGAAGCATCGGAATACATAACTAGTGTCAATGGAATGGGTCAAAACATAGACAGTAAGAAGAGGCAGTCTTCCTGTACTTAAGTCGGCATTATGCCTTTTGTATTTAATTCCGACGCAATTTCTGTGTTTCATCGTCAATAAGAAAGTCAGAGGGATACAGTAAACCTGGAGTGAAGCATCGGAATCTATTGCTAGTGTCACAGGAATGGTTCAAAACTGAGTCAGTAAGAAGAGTCAGTCTTCTTGTCCTTAAGTCGGCATTGTGCCTTCTGTATTTAATTCCGATGAAATTTCTGTGTTTCATCGTCAATAAGAAGGTCAGAGGGATACAGTAAACCTGAAGTGAAGCATCGGAATCCACAACTAGTGTCACAGGAATGGTTCAAAACATAGACAGTTGGAAGAATCAGCCTTCTTGTACTTAAGTTGGCATTGTGCCTTTTGTATTTAATTCCGATGCATTTTCTGTGTTTCATCGTCAATAAGAAGGTCCAAGGTATACAGTAAACCTGAAGTAAGGCATCGGAATCTATAACTAGTGTCACAGGAATGGTTTAAACATAGTCAGTAAGAAGAGTCAGTCTTCTTGTACTTAAGTCGTCATTGTGCCTTTCGTATTTAATTCCGATGCAATTTCTGTGTTTCACCGTCAATAAGAAGGTCAGAGGGATACAGTAAACCTGAAGTGAAGCATCGGAATCTATAACTAGGTTCACAGGAATGGTTCAAACATAGACAGTAAGAAGAGTCAGTCTTCGGGTACTTAAGTCGGCATTGTCCCTTTTGTATTTAATTCCGATGCAATTTCTGTGTTTCATCGTCAATAAGAAGGTCAGAGGGATACAGTAAACCTGAAGTGAAGCATCGGAATCTATAACTAGTGTCACAGGAATGGTTCAAGACATAGTCAGTAAGAAGAGTCAGTCTTCTTGTACTTATGTCGGCATTGTGCCTTTTGTATTTAATTCCGATGCAATTTCTGTGTTTCATCGTCAATAAGAAGGTCCAAGGGATACAGTAAACCTTGAATGAAGCATCGTAATCATTAACTAGTGTCACAGGAATGGTTCAAAACATAGCCAGTAAGAAGAGTCAGTCTTCTTGTATTTAAGTCGGCATTGTGGCTTTTGTATTTAATTGCGATGCAATTTCTGTGTTTCATCGTCAATAAGAAGGTCAGAGGGATACAGTAAACCTGAAGTGAAGAATCGGAATCTATAACTAGAATCACAGGAATGGTTCAAAACATAGTCAGTAAGAAGAGTCAGTCTTCTTGTCCTTAAGTCGGCATTGTGCCTTTTGAATTTAATTCCGAAGCAATTTCTGTGTTTCATCGGCAATAAGGTCAGAGGGATACAGTAAACCTGAAGTGAAGCATCGGAATCTATAACTAGTGTCACAGGTGATACAGGTCCAAGATTCAAAACATAGACAGTCCGAAGAGTCAGTCTTCTTGTACTTATGTCGGCATTGTGCCTTTTGTGCTTATTTCCGATGCAATTTCTGTGTTTCATTGTCAATTAGAAGGTCAGAGTGATACAGTAAACCTGAAGTGAAGTATCGGAATCCATAACTAGTGTCGCAGGAATGGTTCAAAAAATAGACAGTAGGAAGAGTCAGTCTTCTTGTACTTAAGTCGGCATTGGGCCTTTTGTTTTTAATTCCGATGCAATTTCTGTGTTTCATCGTCAATAAGAAGGTCCAAGGGAAACAGTAAACCTGAAGGGAAGCATCGCAATCTATAACCAGTGTCACAGGAATGGTTCAAAACATAGTCAGTATGAACAGTCAGTCTTCTTGTCATTAAGTCGGCATTGTGCCTTTTGCATTTAATTCCGATGCAATTTCTGTGTTTCATCGTCAATAAGAACTTCCAAGGTATACAGTAAACCTCAAGTGTAGCATCGGAATCTATAACTAGTGTCACAGGAATGGTTCAAAACATAGGCAGTAAGAAGAGTCAGTCCTCTTGTACTTTAGTCGGCATTGTGCATTTTCTATTTAATTCCAATGCGATTTCTGTGTTTCATCGTCAATAAGAAGGTCCAAGGGATACAGTAAACCTGGAGTGAAGTATCGGAATCTATAACTAGTGTCACAGGAATGGTTCAAAACATAGACAGTAAGAAGAGTCAGTCTTCTTGTACTTAAGTCGACATTGTGCCTTTTCTATTTAATTCCGATGCAATGTCTGTGTTTCATCGTCAATAAAAAGTTCCGAGGGATACTGTAAACCTGAAGTGAAGCATCAGAATCTATAACTAGTGTCACAGGAATGGTTCAAAACATGGTCAGTAAGAAGAGTCAGCCTTCTTGTACATAAGTCGGCATTGTGCCTTTTCTACTTAATTAAGATGCAATTTCTGTGTTTCATCGTCAGTAACAAGGTCCAAGGGATACAGTGAACCTGGAGTGAAGCATCGGAATACATAACTAGTGTCAATGGAATGGGTCAAAACATAGACAGTAAGAAGAGTCAGTCTTCTTGTACTTAAGTCGGCATTATGCCTTTTGTATTTAATTCCGATGCCATTTCTGTGTTTCATCGTCAATAAGAAAGTCAGAGGGATACAGTAAACCTGAAGTGAAGCATCGGAATCTATTGCTAGTGTCACAGGAATGGTTCAAAACTGAGTCAGTAAGAAGAGTCAGTCTTCTTGTCCTTAAGTCGGCATTGTGCCTTCTGTATTTATTTCCGATGAAATTTCTGTGTTTCATCTTCAATAAGAAGGTCAGAGCGATACAGTAAACCTGAAGTGAAGCAACGGAATCCACAACTAGTGTCACAGGAATGGTTCAAAACATAGACAGTAGGAAGAATCAGCCTTCTTGTACTTAAGTTGGCATTGTGCCTTTTGTATTTAATTCCGATGCATTTTCTGTGTTTCATCGTCAATAAGAAGGTCCAAGGTATACAGTAAACCTGAAGTAAGGCATCGGAATCTATAACTAGTGTCACAGGAATAGTTCAAACATAGTCAGTAAGAAGAGTCAGTCTTCTTGTACTTAAGTCGTCATTGTGCCTTTCGTATTTAATTCCGAAGCAATTTCTGTGTTTCATCGGCAATAAGGTCTAAGGGATACAGTAAACCTGAAGTGCAGCATCGGACTCTATAACTAGTGTCACAGAAATCGTTCAAAACATAGACAGTAGAAAGAGTAAGTCTTCTTGTACTTAAGTCGGCATTGGGCCTTTTGTTTTTAATTCCGATGCAATTTCTGTGTTTCGTCGTCAATAAGAAGGTCCAAGGGAAACAGTAAACCTGAAGTGAAGCATCGCAATCTATAACCAGTGTCACAGGAATGGTTCAAACATAGTCAGTAAGAAGAGACAGTCTTCTTGTCCTTAAGCGCCATTGTGCCTTTTGTATTTAATTCCGATGCAATTTCGGAGTTTCATCGGCAATAAGGTCAGAGGGATACAGTAAACCTGAAGTGAAGCATCGGAATCCATTACTAGTGTCACAGGTATGGTTCAAAACATAGCCAGGATGAACAGTCAGTCTTCTTGTCCTGAAGTCGGCATTGTGCCTTTTGTATTTAATTCCGATGCAATTTCTGTGTTTCATCGTTAATAAGAAGGTCCAAGGTATACAGTAAACGTGAAGTGAAGCATCGGAATCTATAACTAGTGTCACAGGAATGGTTCAAAACATAGTCAGTAAAAGAGTCAGTCTTCTTGTCCTTAAGTCGGCATTGTGCCTTTTGTATTTAATTCCGATGCAATTACTGAGTTTCATCGTCAATAAGAAGGTCAGAGGGATACAGTAAACCTGAAGTGAAGCATCGGAATCTATAACTAGTGTCACAGGAATGGTTCAAAACATAGTCAGTAAAAGAGTCAGTCTTCTTGTCCTTAAGTCGGCATTGTGCCTTTTATATTTAATTCGGATGCAATTTCTGTGTTTCATCGTCAATAAGAAGGGCCATGGGATATAGTAAACCTGGAGTGAAGCATCGGAATCTATAACTAGCGTCACAGGAATGGTTCATAACATAGACAGTATGAAGAGTCAGTCTTCTTAAGTCGGCATTGTGCCTCTTGTATTTAATTCCGATGCAATTTCTGTGTTTCATCAGCAATAAGAATGTCCAAGGGATACAGTAAAAATGAAGTGAAGCATCGGAATCTATAACTAGTGTCACAGGTATGGTTCAAATCATTGTCAGTAAGAAGAGTCGGTCTTCATGTACTTAAGTCGGCATTGTGCCTTTTGTATATAATTCCGATGCATTTTCTGTGTTGCATCGTCTATAAGAAGGTCCAAGGGATACACTAAACCTGAAGTGAAGCATCTGAATCTAAAACTAGTGCCACAGGAATGGCTCAACACATAGACAGTAAGAAGAGTCAGTCTTCTTGTACTTTAGTTGGCATTGTGCCTTTTCTATTTAATTCCGATGCAATCTCTGTGTTTCATCGTCAAAAAGAAGGTCACAGGGATACAGTAAACCTGAAGTGAAGCATCGGAATCTATAACTAGTGTCACAGGAATGGTTCAAACATAGACAGTAAGAAGAGTCAGTTTTCTTGTACTGAAGTCGGCATTGTGCCTTTTGTATTTAATTCCGATGCAATTTCTGTGTTTCATCGTCAATAAGAAGGTCCAAGGGATACAGTAAACCTGAAGCGAAGCATCGGAATCTACAACTAGTAACACAGGAATGGTTCAAAACATAGTCAGTAAGAAGAGTCAGTCTTCTTACAATTAAGTCGCCATTGTGCCTATTGTATTTAATTCAGTCGCAATTTCTGTGTTTCATCGGCAATAAGGTCAGAGGGATACAGTAAACCTGAAGTGAAGCATCGGAATCTTTAACTAGTGTCACAGGAATGGTTCAAAACATAGACAGTAGGAAGAGTCGGTCTTCTTGTACTTAAGTCGGCATTGTGCCTTTTGAATTTAATTCCCATGCAATTTCTGTGTTTCATTGTCAATAAGAAGGTCAGAGTGATACAGTAAACCTGAAGTGAAGCATCGGAATCCAAAACTAGTGTCACAGGAATGTTTCAAAACATAGACAGTAGGAAGAGTCAGTCTTCTTGTACTTAAGTCGGCATTGTGCCTTTTGCATTTAATTCCGATGCAATTTCTGTGTTTCATCGTCAATAAAAACTTCCAAGGTATACAGTAAACCTCAAGTGTAGCATCGGAATCTATAACTAGTCTCACAGGAATGGTTCAAAACATAGGCAGTAAGAAGAGTCAGTCTTCTTGTTCTTAAGTCGGCATTGTGCATTTTCTATTTAATTCCAATGCGATTTCTGTGTTTCATCGTCAATAAGAAGGTCCAAGGGATACAGTAAACCTGGAGTGAAGTATCGGAATCTATAACTAGTGTCACAGGAATGGTTCAAAACATAGACAGTAAGAAGAGTCAGTCTTCTTGTACTTAAGTCGACATTGTGCCTTTTCTATTTAATTCCGATGCAATGTCTGTGTTTCATCGTCAATAAAAAGTTCCGAGGGATACTGTAAACCTGAAGTGAAGCATCGGAATCTATAACTAGTGTCACAGGAATGGTTCAAAACATGGTCAGTAAGAAGAGTCAGCCTTCTTGTACTTAAGTCGGCATTGTGCCTTTTCTACTTAATTAAGATGCAATTTCTGTGTTTCATCGTCAGTAACAAGGTCCAAGGGATACAGTGAACCTGGAGTGAAGCATCGGAATACATAACTAGTGTCAATGGAATGCGTCAAAACATAGACAGTAAGAAGAGTCAGTCATCTTGTACTTAAGTCCGCATTATGCCTTTTGTATTTAATTCCGATGCAATTTCTGTGTTTCATCGTCAATAAGTAGGTCAGAGGGATACAGTAAAACTGAAGTGAAGCATCGGAATCCACAACTAGTGTCACAGGAATGGTTCAAAACATAGACAGTAGGAAGAATCAGCCTTCTTGTACTTAAGTTGGCATTGTGCCTTTTGTATTTAATTCCGATCATTTTCTGTGTTTCATCGTCAATAAGAATGTCCAAGGTATACAGTAAACCTGAAGTAAGGCATCGGAATCTATAACTAGTGTCACAGGAATGGTTCAAACATAGTCAGTAAGAAGAGTCAGTCTTCTTGTACTTAAGTCGTCATTGTGCCTTTCGTATTTAATTCCGATGCAATGTCTGTGTTTCACCGTCAATAAGAAGGTCAGAGGGATACAGTAAACCTGAAGTGAAGCATCGGAATCTACAACTAGGTTCACAGGAATGGTTCAAACATAGACAGTAAGAAGAGCCAGTCTTCGGGTACTTAAGTCGGCATTGTCCCTTTTGTATTTAATTCCGATGCAATTTCTGTGTTTCATCGTCAATAAGAAGGTCAGAGGGATACAGTAAACCTGAAGTGAAGCATCGGAATCTATAACTAGTGTCACCGGAATGGTTCAAGACATAGTCAGTAAGAAGAGTCAGTCTTCTTGTACTTATGTCGGCATTGTGCCTTTTGTATTTAATTCCGATGCAATTTCTGTGTTTCATCGTCAATAAGAAGGTCCAAGGGATACAGTAAACCTTGAATGAAGCATCGGAATCATTAACTAGTGTCACAGGAATGGTTCAAATCATAGACAGTAAGAAGAATCAGTCTTCTTGTATTTAAGTTGGCATTGTGGCTTTTGTATTTAATTGCGATGCAATTTCTGTATTTCATCGTCAATAAGAAGGTCAGAGGGATACAGTAAACATGAAGTGAAGAATCGGAATCTATAACTAGAGTCACAGGAATGGTTCAAAACATAGTCAGTAAGAAGAGTCAGTCTTCTTGTCCTTAAGTCGGCATTGTGCCTTTTGAATTTAATTCCGAAGCAATTTCTGTGTTTCATCGGCAATAAGGTCAGAGGGATACAGTAAACCAGAAGTGAAGCATCGGAATCTATAACTACTGTCACAGGTGATACAGGTCCAAGATTCAAAACATAGACAGTACGAAGTGTCAGTCTTCTTGTACTTATGTCGGCATTGTGCCTTTTGTACTTATTTCCGATGCAATTTCTGTGTTTCATTGTCAATTATAAGGTCAGAGTGATACAGTAAACCTGAAGTGAAGCATCGGAATCCAAAACTAGTGTCGCAGGAATGGTTCAAAAAATAGACAGTAGGAAGAGTCAGTCTTCTTGTACTTAGGTCGGCATTGTGCCTTTCGTATTTCATTCCGATGCAATTTCTGTGTTTCATCGTCAATAAGAAGGTCAAAGGGATACAGTAAACCTGGAGTGAAGCATCGGAATCTATAACTAGTGTCACAAGAATGGTACAATACATAGACAGTAAGAAGAGTCAGTCTTCTTGTACTTAAGTCGGCATTGTGCCTTTCGAATTTAATTCCGATGCAATTTCTCTGTTTCACCGTCAATAAGAAGGTCAGAGGAATACAGTAAACCTGAAGTGAAGCATCGATATCTATAACTAGTGTCACAGGAATGGTTCAAAACATAGTCAGTAAGAAGAGTCAGTCTTCTTGTACTTAAGTCGGCATTGTGCCTTTTCTATTTAATTCCGATGCAATTTCTGTGTTTCATCGTCAATAAGAATTTCCAAGGGATAGTGTAAAAATGAAGTGAAGCATCGGAGTCTATAATTAGTGTCACAAGAATGGTTCAAATCATTGTCAGTAAGAAGACTCGGTCTTCATGTACTTAAGTCGGCATTGTGCCTTTTGTATATAATTCCGATGCAGTTTCTGTGTTTCATCGTCTATAAGAAGGTCCAAGGGATACAGTAAACCTGAAGTGAAGCATCGGAATTTACAACTAGTGCCACAGGAATGGTTCAAAACATAGACAGTAAGAAGAGTCCGTCTTCTTGTACTTAAGTCGGCATTGTGCCTCTTCTATTTAATTCCAATGCAATCTCTGTGTTTCATCGTCAATAAGAAGGTCACAGGGAAACAGTAAACCTGAAGTGAAGCATTGAAACCTATAACTAGTGTCACAGGGATGGTTCAAATCATAGTCAGTAAGAAGAGTCAGTCTTCTTGCACTTAAGTCGGCATTGTGCCTTTCGTATTTAATTCCGATGCAATTTCTGTGTTTCACCTTTAATAAGAAGGACAGTGGGATACAGTAAACCTGAAGGGAAGCATCGGAATCTACAACTAGTGCCACAGGAATGGTTCAAAACATAGACAGTAATAAGAGTCAGTCTTCTTGTCCTTAAGTCGGCATTGTGCCTTATGTATTTAATTCAGATGCAATTTCTGTGTTTCATCGTCAATAAGAACGTCCAAGGGATACAGTAAATCTGAAGTGCAGCATCGGACTCTATAACTAGTGTCACAGAAATGGTTCAAAACGTAGACAGTAGGAAGAGTCAGTCTTCTTGTACTTAAGTCGGCATTGTGCCTTTTGTTTTTAATTCCGATGCAATTTCTGTGTTTCATTCGCAATAAGAAGGTCCAAGGGAAACAGTAAAACTGAAGTGAAGCATCGCAATCTATAACTAGTGTCACAGGAATGGTTCAAAACATAGTCAGTAAGAAGAGACAGTCTTCTTGTCTTTAAGTCGCCATTGTGCCTTTTGTATTTAATTCCGAAGCAATTTCTGTGTTTAATCGGCAATAAGGTCAGAGGGATACAGTAAACCTGAAGTGAAGCATCGGAATCTATAACTAGTGTCACAGGAATGGTTCAAAACATAGTCAGTAAAAAGAGTCGGTCTTCTTGTACTTAAGTCGGCATTGTGCCTTTTCTACTTAATTCCGATGCAATTTCTGTGTTTCATCGTCAATTACAAGGTCCAAGGGATACAGTGAACCTGGAATGAGGCATCGGAATCCATAACTAGTGTCAATGGAATGGTTCAAATCATAGTCAGTAAGAAGAGTCAGTCTTCTTAAACTTAAGTCGGCATTATACCTTTTGTATTTAATTCCGATGCAATTTCTGTGTTTCATCGTCAATAAGAAGGTCAGAGTGATACAGTAAACCTGAAGTGAAGCATCGGAATCTATTGCTAGTGTCACAGGAATGGTTCAAAACTGAGTCAGTAAGAAGAGTCAGTCTTCTTGTCCTTAAGTCAGCATTGTGGCTTTTGTATTTAATTCCGATGCAATTTCTGCGTTTCACCGTCAATAAGAAGGTCAGAGGGATACAGTAAACCTGAAGTGAAGCATCGGAATCCACAACTAGTGTCACAGGAATGGTTCAAAACATAGACAGTAGGAAGAATCAGCCTTCTTGTACTTACGTCGGCATTGTGCCTTTTGTATTTAATTCCGATGCATTTTCTGTGTTTCATCGTCAATAAGAAGGTCCAAGGTATACAGTAAACCTGAAGTGAAGCATCAGAATCCACAACTAGTGTCACAGAATTGGTTCAACACATAGACAGTAGAAAGAGTCAGTCTTCTTATACTTAAGTCGGCATTGTGCCTTTTGTATTTAATTCCGATGCAATTTCTGTGTTTCATCGTCAATAAGAAGGTCCAAGGAAAACAGTAAACCTGAAGTGAAGCATCGGAATCTATAACTAGTGTCACAGGAATGGTTCAAATCATAGACAGTAAGAAGAGTCAGTGTTCTTGTACTTAAGTCGGCATTGTGGCTTTTGTATTTAATTACGATGCAATTTCTGTGTTTCATCGTCAATAAGATGGTCAGAGGGATACAGTAAACCTGAAGTGAAGCATCGGAATCTATAACTAGAGTCACAGGAATGGTCCAAAACATAGTCAGTAAGAAGATTCAGTCTTCTTGTCCTTGAGTCGGCATTGTGCCTTTTGTATTTAATTACGATGCAATTTCTGTGTTTCATCGGCAATAAAGTCACAGGTATACAGTAAACCTGAAGTGAAGCATCGGAATCTATAACTAGTGTCACAGGAATGGTTCAAAACATAGACGGTAGGAACAGTCAGTCTTCTTGTACATATGTTGACATTGTGTCTTTTCTATTTAATTCCGATGCAATTTCTGTGTTTCATCGTCAATAAGAAGGTCCAAGGGATACAGTAAACCACGAGTGAAGCATCGGAATCTATAACTAGTGTCAATGGAATGGTTCAATGCATAGACAGTAAGAAGAGTCAGTCTTCTTGAACTTAAGTCCGCATTGTGCATTTTGTATTTAATTGCGATGCAATTTCTGAGTTTCATCGTCAATAAGAAAGTCAGAGGGATACAGTAAACCTGAGGTGAAGCATCGGAATCTATAACTAGTGTCACAGGAATGGTTCAAAACATAGTCAGTAAAAGAGTCAGTCTTCTTGTCCTTAAGTCAGCATTGTGCCTTTTGTATATAATTCCGATGCAATTTCTGTGTTTCATCGTCTATAAGAAGGTCCAAGGGATACAGTAAACCTGAAGTGAAGCATCGGAATCTATAACTAGTGTAACTGGAATGGTTCAAAATATAGACAGTGGGGAAATTGGATGGGAATTACATTGAAAAGGCACAATGCCGACTTAAGTACAAGAAGACTGACTTCTTACTGACTATGTTTTTAACCATTCCTGTGACACTAGTTATAGATTCCGATGCTTCACTTCAGGTTTACTGTATCCCTCTGACCTTCTTATTGACGATGAAACGCAGAAATTGCGTCGGAATTAAATACAAAAGGCACAATGCCGACTTAAGTACAAGAAGACTGACTCTTCTTACTGTCTATGAATTGAACCATTCCATTGACACTAGTTATAGATTCCGATGCATCACTCCAGGTCTACTGTATCCCTTGGACCTTCTTATTGACGATGAAACACAGAAATTGCATCGGAATTAAATAGAAAAGGCACAATGCCGGCTTATGTACAAGAACCACGAGTGTAGCATCAGGATCCATAACTAGTGTCACTGGAATGGTTCAAAGCATAGACAGTAAGAAGAGTCAGTCTTCGTGTACTAAAGTTGGCAATTTGCCTTTTGTATTTACTTCCGATGCAATTTCTGTGTTTCATCGTCAATAAGAAGGTCCAAGAGATACAGTAAACCAGGAGTGAAGCATCGGAATCTATAACTAGTGTCAATGGAATGGTTCAATGCATAGACAGTAAGAAGAGTCAGTCTTCTTGTACTTAAGTCGGCATTGTGCATTTTGTATTTAATTGCGATGCAATTTCTGTGTTTCATCGTCAATAAGAAAGTCAGAGGGATACAGTAAACCTGAGGTGAAGCATCGGAATCTATAACTATTGTCACAGGAATGGTTCAAAACATAGTCAGTAAAAGAGTCAGTCTTCTTGTCCTTAAGTCAGCATTGTGCCTTTTGTATATAATTCCGATGCAATTTCTGTGTTTCATCGTCTATAAGAAGGTCCAAGGGATACAGTAAACCTGAAGTGAAGCATCGGAATCTATAACTAGTGTCACTGGAATGGTTCAAAATATAGACAGTAAGAAGAGTAAGTCTTCTTGTAGTTAAGTCGGCATTGTGCCTTGTGTATTTAATTCCGATGCAATTCCTGTGATTCATCGTCAATAAGAAGGTCCAAGGGATACAGTAAACCTTAAGTGAAGCATCGGACTCTGTTACTAGTGACACAGAATTGGTTCAAAACATAGACAGTAGGAAGAGCCAGTCTTCTTGTACTTAAGTCGGCACTGTGCCTTTTCTATTTAATTCCGATGCAATCTCCGTGTTTCATCGTCAATAAGAAGGTCACAGGGATACAGTAAACCTGAAGTGAAGCATCGGAATCTACAACTAGTGCCACAGGAATGGTTCAAAACATAGACAGTAAGAAGAGTCAGTCTTCTTGTACTTAAGTCGGCATTGTGCCTTTTCTATTTAATTCCGATGCAATCTCTGTGTTTCATCGTCAATAAGAAGGGCACAGGGATACAGTAAACCTGAAGTGAAGCATCGGAATCTATAACTAGTGTCACAGGAATGGTTCAAAGCATAGTCAGTATGAACAGTCAGTCTTCTTGTCCTTAAGTCGCCATTGTGCCTTTTGTATTTAATTCCGATGCAATTTCTGTGTTTCATCGGCAATAAGGTGAGAGGGATACAGTAAACCTGAAGTGAAACATCGGAACCCAAAACTAGTGTCGCAGGAATGGTTCAAAACATAGGCAGTAGGAAGAGTCAGTCTTCTTGTACTTAAATTGACATTGTGTCTTTTCTATTTAATTCCGATCCAATTTCTGTGTTTCATCGTCAATAAGAATGTCCAAGGTATAAAGTAAACCTGAAGTAAAGCGTCGGAATCTATAACTAGTCTCACAGCAATGGTTCAAACTATAATCACTAAGGAGAGTCAGTCTTCTTGTACTTAAGTCGGCATTGTGCTTTTTCTATTTAATTCCGATGCAATTTCTGTGTTTCATCGTCAAAAAGAAGGTCCAAGGGATACAGTAAACCAGGAGTGAAGCATCGGAATCTATAACTAGTGTCAATGGAATGGTTCAATGCATAGACAGTAAGAAGAGTCAGTCTTCTTGTACTTAAGTCGGCATTGTGCATTTTGTATTTAATTGCGATGCAATTTCTGTGTTTCATCGTCAATAAGAAAGTCAGAGGGATACAGTAAACCTGAGGTGAAGCATCGGAATCTATAACTATTGTCACAGGAATGGTTCAAAACATAGTCAGTAAAAGAGTCAGTCTTCTTGTCCTTAAGTCAGCATTGTGCCTTTTGTATATAATTCCGATGCAATTTCTGTGTTTCATCGTCTATAAGAAGGTCCAAGGGATACAGTAAACCTGAAGTGAAGCATCGGAATCTATAACTAGTGTCACTGGAATGGTTCAAAATATAGACAGTAAGAAGAGTAAGTCTTCTTGTAGTTAAGTCGGCATTGTGCCTTGTGTATTTAATTCCGATGCAATTCCTGTGATTCATCGTCAATAAGAAGGTCCAAGGGATACAGTAAACCTTAAGTGAAGCATCGGACTCTGTTACTAGTGTCACAGAATTGGTTCAAAACATAGACAGTAGGAAGAGCCAGTCTTCTTGTACTTAAGTCGGCACTGTGCCTTTTCTATTTAATTCCGATGCAATCTCTGTGTTTCATCGTCAATAAGAAGGTCACAGGGATACAGTAAACCTGAAGTGAAGCATCGGAATCTACAACTAGTGCCACAGGAATGGTTCAAAACATAGACAGTAAGAAGAGTCAGTCTTCTTGTACTTAAGTCGGCATTGTGCCTTTTCTATTTAATTCCGATGCAATCTCTGTGTTTCATCGTCAATAAGAAGGGCACAGGGATACAGTAAACCTGAAGTGAAGCATCGGAATCTATAACTAGTGTCACAGGAATGGTTCAAAGCATAGTCAGAATGAACAGTCAGTCTTCTTGTCCTTAAGTCGCCATTGTGCCTTTTGTATTTAATTCCGATGCAATTTCTGTGTTTCATCGGCAATAAGGTGAGAGGGATACAGTAAACCTGAAGTGAAACATCGGAATCCAAAACTAGTGTCGTAGGAATGGTTCAAAACATAGGCAGTAGGAAGAGTCAGTCTTCTTGTACTTAAATTGACATTGTGTCTTTTCTATTTAATTCCGATCCAATTTCTGTGTTTCATCGTCAATAAGAATGTCCAAGGTATAAAGTAAACCTGAAGTAAAGCGTCGGAATCTATAACTAGTCTCACAGCAATGGTTCAAACTATAATCACTAAGGAGAGTCAGTCTTCTTGTACTTAAGTCGGCATTGTGCTTTTTCTATTTAATTCCGATGCAATTTCTGTGTTTCATCGTCAAAAAGAAGGTCCAAGGGATACAGTAAACCTGGAGTGAAGCATCGGAATCTATAACTAGTGTCACAGGAATGGTTCTAAACATAGACAGTAAGAAGAGTCAGTCTTCTTGTACATAAGCCGGCATTGTGCCTTTTCTATTTAATTCCGATGCAATTTCTGTGTTTCATCGTCAATAAGAAGGTCCAAGGGATACAGTAGACCTGGAGTGATGCATCGGAATCAATAACTAGTGTCAATGGAATGGTTCAATTCATAGACAGTAAGAAGAGTCAGTCTTCTTGTACTTAAGTCGGCATTGTGCCTTTTGTATTTAATTCCGACGCAATTTCTGAGTTTCATCGTCAATAAGAAGGTCAGAGGGATACAGTAAACCTGAAGTGAAGCATCGGAATCTATAACTAGTGTCACAGGAATGGTTAAAAACATAGTCAGTAAGAAGTCAGTTTTCTTGTACTTAAGTCGGCATTGTGCCTTTTCAATTTAATTCCCATCCAATTTCTGTGTTTCATCGTCAATAAGAAGGTCCAAGGGATACAGTTAACCAGGGGTGAAGCATCGGAATCTATAACTAGTGTCAATTGAATGGTTCAATGCATAGACAGTAAGAAGAGTCAGTCTTCTTGTACTTAAGTCGGCATTGTGCATTTTGTATTTAATTGCGATGCAATTTCTGAGTATCATCGTCAATAAGAAAGTCAGAGGGATACAGTAAACCTGAGGTGAAGCATCGGAATCTATAACTAGTGTCACAGGAATGGTTCAAAACAAAGTCAGTAAAAGAGTCAGTCTTCTTGTCCTTAAGTCAGCATTGTGCCATTTGTACATAATTCCGATGCAATTTCTGTGTTTCATCGTCTATAAGAAGGTCCAAGGGATACAGTAAACCTGAAGTGAATCATCGGAATCTACAACTAGTGCCACAGGAATGGTTCAAAACATAGACAGTAAGAAGAGTCAGTCTTCTTGTATTTAAGTCGGCAGTGTGCCTTTTCTATTTAATTCCGATGCAATCTCTGTGTTTCATCGTCAATAAGAAGGTCACAGGGATACAGTAAACCTGAAGTGAAGCATCGGAATCTATAACTAGTGTCACAAGAATTGTTCAAAACATAGTCAGTAAGAAGAGTCAGTCTTTTTGTCCTTAAGTCGGCATTGTGCCTTTTGTATTTAATTACGATGCTATTTCTGTGTTTCATCGTCAATAAGAAGGTCCAGGGGATGCAGTAAACCTGGAGTGTAGCATCAGGATCCATAACTAGTGTCACTGGAATGGTTCAAAGCATAGACAGTAAGAAGAGTCAGTCTTCGTGTACTAAGGTTGGCAATTTGCCTTTTGTATTTAATTCCGATGCAATTTCTGTGTTTCATCGTCAATAAGAAGGTCCAAGGGATACACTAATCCTGAAGTTAAGCATCGGAATCTAAAACTAGTGTCACAGGAATGGTTCAAAGCATAGACAGTAGGAAGAGTCAGTCTACTTGTACCTAAGTCGACATTGTTCCTATTGTATTTAATTCCGATGCAATTTCTGTGTTTCATCGTCAATAAGTAGGTCCAAGGGACACAGTAAACCTGGAGTGAAGCGTCGGAATCTATAACTACTGTCACAGGGATGGTTCAAATCATAGACAGTAAGAAGAATCAGTCTTCTTGTACTTAAGTCGGCATTGTGCCTTTTGTATTTAAATCCGATGCAAATTCTGTGTTTCATCGTCAATAAGAAGGTCCAAGGGATATAGTAAACCTGGAGTGAAGCATCGGAGTCTATAACTAGTGTCACAGGAATGGTTCAAAACGTAGACAGGAAAAAGAGTCAGTCTTCTTGTACTTTATTCGGCATTGCGCTTTTTGTATTTAATTCCGATGCAATTTCTGTGTTTCATCGTCAATAGGAAGGTCAGAGGGATACAGTAAACCTGAAGTGAAGCATCGGAATCTATAACTAGTGTCACAGGAATGGTTCAAAACATAGTCAGTAAGAAGAGTCAGTCTTCGTGTACTAAAGTTGGCAATTTTCCTTTTGTATTTAATTCCGATGCAATTTCTGTGTTTCATCTTCAATAAGAAGGTCCAAGAGATACAGTAAACCTGGAGTGAAGCATTGGAATCTATAACTAGTTTCACAGGGACGGTTCAAATCATAGTCAGGAAAAGAGTCAGGCTTCTTGTACTTAAGTCATCATTAAGCATTTTCTATTTAATTCTGATGAAATTTCTGTGTTTCATCGTCAATAAGAAGGTCCAAGGGATACAGTAAACCTGGAGTGAAGCATCGGAATCTATAACTAGTGTCACAGGAATGGTTCAAAGCATTGACAGTAGGAAGAGTCAGTCTTCTTGTACTTAAGTCTGCATTGTGCCTTTTGTATTTTATTCCGATGCAATTTCTGTGTTTCATCGTCAATACGAAGGTCAGAGGGATACAGTAATCCTGAAGTTAAGCATCGGATTCTATGACTAGTGTCACAGGAATGCTTCAAAACATAGTCAGTAAGAAGAGTCAGTCTTCTTGTACTTAAGTCGGTATTGTGCATTTTGTATTTAATTCCGATGCAATTTCTGTGTTTCAACGTTAATAAGAAGGTCCAAGGGATACAGTAAACCTGAAGTGAATCATCGAAATTTATGTGTCACAGGAATGGCTCAAATCATAGTGAGTAAGAAGAGTCAGTCTTCTTGCACTTAAGTCGGCATTGTGCCTTTGGTATTTAAATCCGATGCAATTTCTGTGTTTCATCGTCAATAAGAAGGACCAAGGGATACAGTTAACCTGGAGTGAAGCATCGGAATCTATAACTAGTGTCACAGGGATGGTTCAAAACATAGACAGTAAAAAGAGTAAGTCTTCTTGTACTTAAGTCGGCATTGTGCCTTTTGTATTTAATTCCGATGCAATTCTGTGTTTCATCGTCAATAAGAAGGTCCAAGGGATAAAGTAATCCTGATGTTAAGCATCGGAATCTAAAACTAGTGTCACAGGAATGGTTCAAAGCATAGATAGTAGGAAGAGTCAGTCTACATGTACTTAAGTAGACATTGTTCCTATTGTATTTAATTCCGATGCAATTTCTGTGTTTCATTGTCAATAAGTAGGTCCATGGGACACAGCAAACCTGGAGTGAAGCATCGGAATCTATAACTACTTTCACAGGGATGGTTCAAACCATTGTCAGTAAGAAGAGTCAGTCTTCTTATACTTATGACGGCATTGCGCCTTTTGTATTTAATTCCGATGCAATTTCTGTGTTTCGTCTTCAATAAGAAGGTCCAAGAGATACAGTAAACCTGGAGTGAAGCATCGGAATCTATAACTAGTGTCACAGGGACGGTTCAAATCATAGTCAGGAAGAAGAGTCAGGCTTCTTCTACTTAAGTCATCATTGTGTATTTTCTATTTAATTCTGATGCAATTTCTGTGTTTCATCGTCAATAAGAAGGTCCAAGGGATAAAGTAATCCTGAAGTGAAGCATCGGAATCTATGACTAGTGCCACAGGAATGGTTCAAAACATAGTCAGTAAGAAGAGTCAGTCTTCTTGTACTTAAGTTATCATTGTGCCGTTTCTATTTAATTATGATGCAATTTCTCTGTTTCATCGTCAATAAGAATGTCCAAGGAATACAGTATACCTGGAGTGAAGCATCGTAATCTATAACTAGTGTCACATTAATGCTTCAAAACATAGACAGTAAGAAGAGTAAGACTTCTATTACTTCATTCGGCATTGTACCTTTTCAATTTAATTCCGATGCAATTTCTGTTTTTCATCGTCAATAAGAAGGTCCAAGGGATACAGTAAACCTGGAGTGAAGCATCGGAGTCCATAACTAGTGTCACAGGAATGGTTCAAAACATAGACAGTAAATAGAGTCAATCATCTTGTACTCAATTCGGCATTGTGCCATTTGTATTTAATTCCGATGCAATTTCTGTGTTTCATCGTCAATAAGAGGGTGAGAGGGATACAGTAAACCTGAAGTGAAGCATCGGAATCTATAACTAGTGTCACAGGAAAGGTTCAAAACATAGTCAGTAAGAAGAGTCAGTCTTCTTGTACTTAAGTCGGCATTGTGCCTTTTGTATTTAATTCCGATGCAATTGCTGTGTTTCATCGTCAATAAGAAGGTCCAAGGGATACAGTAAACCAGAAATGAACCATCGGAATCTATAACTAGTGTCACAGGAATGGTTCAAAACATAGACAGTAGGAAAAGTCAGTCTACATATACTTAAGTAGCCATTGTGCCTTTTGTATTTAATTCCGATGCAATTTCTGTGTTTCATCGTCAATAAGAAGGTTCAAGGGATACAGTAAAACTGGAGGTAAGCATCGTAATCTATAACTAGTGTCACAGGAACGGTTCAAATCATAGACAGTAAGATGAGTCAGTATTCTTGTACTTCAGTTGGCATTGTGCTTTTTGTATTTAATTCCGATGCAATTTCTGTGTTTCATCGTCTCTAAGAAGGTCAGAGAGATACAGTAATCATGAAGTTAAGCATCGGAATCTATAACTAGAGTCACAGGAATGGTTCAAAGCATAGTCAGTAAGAAGAGTCAGTCTTCTTGTACTTAAGTCGGCATTGTGCCTTTTGTATTTAAGGCCGATGCAATTTCAGTGTTTCATCGTCAATAAAAAGGACAGAGGGATACAGTAATCCGGAAGTTAAGCATCGGAATCTATGACTAGTGTCACAGGAATGGTTAAAAACAGTCAGTAAGATGAGTCAGTCTTCTTGAACTTAAGTCGGTATTGTGCCTTTTGTATTTAATTCCGATGCAATTTCTGTGTTTCATAGTCAATACGAAGGTAAGAGGGATACAGTAAACCTGAAGTGAAGCATCGGAATCTATGACTAGTGTCACAGGAATGGTTCAAAACATAGACAGTAGGAAGAGTCAGTCTTCTTGTACTTTAGTCGGCATTGAGTCTATTGTATTTAATTCCGATGCAATTTCTGTGTTTCATCGTCAATAAGAGGGTCAGAGGGATACAGTAAACCTGAAGTATCGGAATCTATAACTAGTGTCACAGGAATGGTTGAAAAGATAGTCAGTAAGAAGCGTCAGTCTTCTTTGACTTAAGTCGGCATTGTGCTTTTTGTATTTAATTCCCATGCAATTTCTGTGTTTCATCGTCAATAAGAAGGTCCAAGGGATACAGTAAACCTGGAGTGAAGCATCGGAATCAATAACTAGTGTCACAGGGACGGTTCAAAACATAGACAGTAAGATGAGTCAGTATTCTTGAACTTAAGTCGGCATTGTGCCTTTTCTATTTAATTCCGACGCAATTTCTGTGTTTCATCGTCAATAAGAGGGTCAGAGGGATACAGTAAACCTGAAGTGAAGTATCGGAATCTATAACTAGTGTCACAGGAATGGTTGAAAAGATAGTCAGTAAGAAGAGTCAGTCTTCTTTGCCTTAAGTCGGCATTGTGCTTTTTGTATTTAATTCCGATGCAATTTCTGTGTTTCATCGTCAATAAGAAGGTCCAAGGGATACAGTAAACCTGGAGTGAAGCATCGGAATCAATATCTAGTGTCACAGGGATGGTTCAAAACATAGACAGTAAGATGAGTCAGTATTCTTGTACTTAAGTCGGCATTGTGCCTTTTCTATTTAATTCCGACGCAATTTCTGTGTTTCAACGTCAATAAGAAAGTCCAAGATATACAGTAAACCTGAAGTGAAGCATCGGAAACTATAACTAGCGTCACAGGAATGGTTCAAAAAATAATCAGTAAGAGGAGTCAATTTTCTTGTACTTAAGTCATCATTGTGCATTTTCTATTTAATTCTGATGCAATTTCTGTGTTTCATCGTCAATAAGATGGACCAAGGCATACACTAAACCTGGAGTGAAGCATCGGAATCTATAACTAGTATCACAGGGATGGTTCAAAACATAGACAGTAAGAAGAGTCAGTCTTCTAGTACTTAAGTCGGCATTGTGCCTTTTGTATTTAAGGCCGATGCAATTTCTGTGTTTCATCGTCAGTAAAAAGGTCAGAGGGAAACAGTAATCCTGAAGTTAAGCATCGGAATCTATGACTAGTGTCACAGGAATGGTTAAAAACATAGTCAGTAAGAAGAGTCAGTCTTCTTGTACTTAAGTCGGTATTTTGCCTTTTGTATTTAATTCCGATGCAATTTCTGGGTTTCATAGTCAATACGAAGGTAAGAGGAATACAGTAAACCTGAAGTGAAGCATCGGAATCTATGACTAGTGTCACAGGAATGGTTCAAAACATAGACAGTAGGAAGAGTCAGTCTTCTTGTACTTTGGCCGGCATTGAGCATATTGTATTTATTTCCGATGCAATTTCTGTGTTTCATCGTCAATAAGAAGGTCCAAGGGATACAGTGAACCTGGAGTGAAGCATCGGAATCCATAACTAGTGTCACAGGGATGGTTCCTAACATAGACAGTAAGAAGAGTCACTCTTCTTGTACTTAAGTCGGCATTGTGCCTTTTGTATTTAATTCCGATGAAATTTCTGTGTTTCATCGTCAATAAGAAGGTCCAAGGGATACAGTAAACCTGAAGTGAAGCAACGGAATTTATAACTAGTGTCACAGAAATGGTTCAAAACATAGTCTGTAAGACGAGTCAGACTTATGGTACTTAAGTCGGCACTGTGAGTTTTGTATTTAATTCCGATACAATTTCTGTGTTTCATAGTCAATAAGAAGGTCCAAGGGATACAGTAAACCTGAAGAGAAGCAACGGAATTTATAACTAGTGTCACAGTAATGGTGCAAAACATAGACAGTAGGAAGAGTCAGTCTTCTTGTACTTAAGTCGGCATTGTGCCTTTTGTATTTAATTACGATACAATTTCTGTGTTTCATCGTCAATAAGAAGGTCAGAGGGATACAGAAATCCTGAAGTTAAGCATCGCAATCTATGACTAGTGTCACAGGAATGGTTCAAATCATAGTCAGTAAGAAGAGTCAGTCTTCTTGTACTTAAATCGGTATTGTCCCTTTTGTATTTAATTCCGATGCAATTTCTGTGTTTCATCGTTAATAAGAAGGTCCAAGGGATACAGTAAACCTGCAGTGAAGCAGCGGAATCTATAACTAGCGTCACAGGGACGGTTCAAAACATAGATAGTAAGATGAGTCAGTTTTCTTGTACTTAAGTCGGCATTGTGCTTTTTGTATTTAATTCCGATGCAATTACTGTGTTTCATCGTCACTAAGAAGGTCAGAGAGATACAGTAATCATGAAGTTAAGCATCGGAATCTATAACTAGAGTCACAGGAATGGTTCAAAGCATAGTCAGTAAGAAGAGTCAGTCTTCTTGTACTTAAGTCGGCATTGTGCCTTTTGTATTTAATTCCGATGCAATTTCTGTGTTTCATCGTCAATAAGAAGGTCCAAGGGATACAGTAAACCAGAAATGAACCATCGGAATCTATAACAAGTGTCACAGGAATGGTTCATAACAGAGACAGTAGGAAAAGTCAGTCTACATATACTTAAGTAGCCATTGTGCCTTTTGTATTTAATTCCGATGCAATTTCTGTGTTTCATCGTCAATAAGAAGGTTCAAGGGATACAGTAAAACTGGAGGTAAGCATCGTAATCTATAACTAGTGTCACAGGAACGGTTCAAATCATAGACAGTAAGATGAGTCAGTATTCTTGTACTTCAGTTGGCATTGTGCTTTTTGTATTTAATTCCGATGCAATTTCTGTGTTTCATCGTCTCTAAGAAGGTCAGAGAGATACAGTAATCATGAAGGTAAGCATCGGAATCTATAACTAGAGTCACAGGAATGGTTCAAAGCATAGTCAGTAAGAAGAGTCAGTCTTCTTGTACTTAAGTCGGCATTGTGCCTTTTGTATTTAAGGCCGATGCAATTTCAGTGTTTCATCGTCAATAAAAAGGACAGAGGGATACAGTAATCCGGAAGTTAAGCATCGGAATCTATGACTAGTGTCACAGGAATGGTTAAAAACATAGTCAGTAAGATGAGTCAGTCTTCTTGTACTTAAGTCGGTATTGTGCCTTTTGTATTTAATTCCGATGCAATTTCTGTGTTTCATAGTCAATACGAAGGTAAGAGGGATACAGTAAACCTGAAGTGAAGCATCGGAATCTATGACTAGTGTCACAGGAATGGTTCACAACATAGACAGTAGGAAGAGTCAGTCTTCTTGTACTTTAGTCGGCATTGAGCCTATTGTATTTAATTCCGATGCAATTTCTGTGTTTCATCGTCAATAAGAAGGTCCAAGGGATACAGTGAACCTGGAGTGAAGCATCGGAATCCATAACTAGTGTCACAGGGATGGTTCAAAACATAGACAGTAAGAAGAGTCAGTCTTCTTGTACTTAAGTCGGCATTGTGCCTTTTGTATTTAATTCCGATGCAATTCCTGTGTTTCATCGTCAATAAGAAGGTCAGAGGGATACAGTAATCCTGAAGTTAAGCATCGGAATCTATGACTAGTGTCACAGGAATGGTTCAAAACATAGTCAGTAAGAAGAGTCAGTCTTCTTGTACTTAAGTTATCATTGTGCCTTTTCTATTTAATTATGATGCAATTTCTCTGTTTCATCGTCAATAAGAAGGTCCAAGGGATACAGTAAACCTGGAGTGAAGCATCGGAGTCCATAACTAGTGTCACAGGAATGGTTAAAAACATAGACAGTAAGAAGAGTCAATCTTCTTGTACTCAATTCGGCATTGTGCCATTTGTATTTAATTCCGATGCAATTTCTGTGTTTCATCGTCAATAAGAGGGTCAGAGGGATACAGTAAACCTGAAGTGAAGTATCGGAATCTATAACTAGTGTCACAGGAATGGTTGAAAAGATAGTCAGTAAGAAGAGTCAGTCTTCTTTGACTTAAGTCGGCATTGTGCTTTTTGTATTTAATTCCCATGCAATTTCTGTGTTTCATCGTCAATAAGAAGGTCCAAGGGATACAGTAAACCTGGAGTGAAGCATCGGAATCAATAACTAGTGTCACAGGGACGGTTCAAAACATAGACAGTAAGATGAGTCAGTATTCTTGAACTTACGTCGGCATTGTGCCTTTTCTATTTTATTCCGATGCAATTTCTGTGTTTCAACGTCAATAAGAAGGCCAAGGGATACAGTAAACCTGAAGTGAAGCATCGGAAACTATAACTAGCGTCAAAGGAATGGTTCAAAACATAGACAGTAAGAAGAGTCAGACTTCTTTTACTTAAGTCGGCATTGTGGCTTTTGTATTTAATTCCATTGCAATTTCTGTGTTTCATCGTCACTAAGAATGTCAGTGGTATACAGTAATCTTGAAATTAAGCATCGGAATCTATAACTAGTGTCACAGGAATGGTTCAAAATATAGTCAATAAGAAGAGTCAGTCTTCTTGTACTTAAGTCGGCATTGTGCCTTTTCAATTTAATTCTGATGCAATTTCTGTGTTTCATCGTGAATACGAAGGTCACAGGGATACAGTAAATCTGAAGTGAGGCATCGGAATCTATAACTAGTGTCACAGGAATGGTTCATAACGTAGACAGTTGGAAGAGTCAGTCTTCTTGTACTAAAGTCGGCATTGTGCATTTGTATTTAATTCCGATGCAATTTCTGTGTTTCATCGTCAATAAGGAGGTCCAAGGGATACAGTATACCTGAAATGAACCATCGGAATCTATAACTAGTGTCACACGAATGGTTCTAAACATAGACATTAGGAAAAGTCAGTCTACATGTACTTAAGTCTGCGTTGTGCCTATTGTATTTAATTCCAATGCAATTTCTATGATTCATCGTCAGTAACAAGGACAGAGGGATACAGTAAACCTGAAGTGAAGCATCGGAATCCATAACTAGTGTCACAGGATTGGTTCAAAACATAGTCAGTAAGAAGAGTCAGTCTTCTTGTACTTAAGCCGGCATTGTGCCTTTTGTATTTAATTCCGATGCAATTTGTGTGTTTCATCGTTAATAAGAAGGTCCAAGGGATACAGTAAACTTTAAGTGAAGCATCGGAATCTATAACTAGTGTCACAGGAATGGTTCAAAACATAGTCAGTAAGAAGAGTCAGTCTTCTTGTACTTAAGTCGGCATTGTGCCTTTTCAATTTAATTCTGATGCAATTTCTGTGTTTCATCGTGAATACGAAGGTCCAAGGGATACATTAAACCTGGAGTGAAGCATCGGAATCTATAACTAGTGTCACAGGAATGGTTCAAAACATTGACGGTAAGAAGAGTCAGTCTTCTTGTACTTAAGTCATCATTGTGCCTTTTGTATTTAATTCCGATGAAATTTCTGTGTTTTATCGTCAATAAGAAGGTCAGAGGGATACAGTAAACCTGAAGTGAAGCATCGGAATCCATAACTAGTGTCACAGGAATGGTTCAATACTTAGTCAGTAAGAGGAGTCCGTCTTCTTGTACTTAAGTCGGCATTGTGCATTTTGTATTTAAATCCGATGCAATTTCTGTGTTTCATCGCCAATAAGAAGGTCCAAGGGATTCAGTAAACCTCAAGTGAAGCATCGAAATCTATAACTAGTATCACAGGAATGGTTCAAATCATAGACAGTAAGCAGAGTCAGTCTTTTTGTACTTAAGTCGGCATTCTGCCTTTAGTTTTTAATTCCGATGCAATTTCTGTTTTTCATCGTCAATAAGAAGAGCTGAGGGATACAGTAAACCGGAAGTGAAGCGTCGGAATCTATAACTAGTGTCACAGGAATGGTTCAAAACATAGACAGTATGAAGAGTCAGTCTTCTTGTACTTAGGTCGGCATTGTGACTTTTCTATTTAATTCCGATGCAATTTCTGTGTTTCATCGTCAATAAGTAGGTCCAAGGTTTACAGTGAACCTGAAGTGAAGCATCGGAATTTTCAACTAGTGTCACAGGAATGGTTCAAAGCATAGTCAGTAAGAAGAGCCAGTCTTCTAGTACTTAAGTCGGCATTGTGCCTTTTATATTTAATTCCGATGCAATTTCTATGTTTCATCGTCAATAAGAAGGGCAGAAGGATACAGTAAACCTGAAGTGAAGCATCGGAATCTATAACTATTGTCACAGGAATGGTTCAAATCATAGACAGTGGGAAGAGTCAGTCTTCTTGTACTTAAGCCGGCATTTGGCCTTTTCTATTTAATTCCGATGCAATTTCTGGGTTTCATCGTCAGTAAGAAGTTCCAAGGGATACAGTGAAACTGAAGTGAAGCATCGGAATCTATAACTAGTGTCACAGGAATGCTTCAAAGCATAGTCAGTAAGAAGAGCCAGTCTTCTTGTACTTAAGTCCGCATTGTGCCTTTTGTATTTAATTCCGATGCAATTTCTGTGTTTCATCGTAAATAAGAAGGTCCAAGGGATACAGTAAACCTGGAGTGAAGCATCTGAATCTGTAACTAGTGTCACAGGAATGGTTCAAAGCATAGACAGTAAGAAGAGTCAGTCTTATTGTTCTTAAGTCGACATTGTGCATTATTTATTTAATTCCGATGCAATTTCTGTGTTTCATCGTCAATAAGAAGGTCAGAGGGATACAGTAAACCTGAAGTGAAGCATCGGAATCTATAACTAGTGTCACAGGAATGGTTCAAAGCATAGTCAGTTAGAAGAGTCAGTCTTTTGTAATTAAGTCGGCATTGTGCCTTTTGTATTTAATTCCGATGCAATTTCTGTGTTTCATCGTCAACAAGAAGGTCCAAGGGATACAGTAAACGTGAAGTGAAGCATCGAAATCTATAACCAGTGACACAGGAATGGTTCAAAGCATAGGCAGAAGAAGAGTCAGTCTTATTGTAGTTAAGTCGGCATTGTGCCTTTTGTATTTAATTTCGATGCAATTTCTGTGTTTCATCGTCACTAAGAAGGTCAGTGGGATACAGTTATCCTGAAGTTAAGCATCGGAATCTATAACTAGTGTCGCAGGAATGGTTCAAAGCATAGTCAGTTAGAAGAGTCAGTATTCTTGTAGTTAAGTCAGCATTGTGCCTTTTGTATTTAATTCCGATGCAATTTCTGTGTTTCATCGTCAATAAGAAGGACAGAGGGATACAGTAAACTGAAGTGAAGCATCGGAATCTATAACTAGTGTCACAGGACTGGTTCGAAACGTAGACAGTTGGAAGAGTCAGTCTACATGTACTTATGTCTGCTTTGTGCCTTTTGTATTTAATTCCGATGCAATTTCTGTGATTCATCGTCAATAAGAAGCTCAGAGGGATACTGTAATCCTGAAGTGAAGCATCGGAATCTATAACTAGTGTCACAGGAATGGTTCAAAACATAGTCAGTAGGAAGTGACAGTCTTCTTGTACTTAAGTCGGCATTGTGCCTTTTGTATTTAATTCCGATGCAATTTGTGTGTTTCATCGTTAATAAGAAGGTCCACGGGATACAGTAAACCTGAAGTGAAGCATCGGAATCTATAACTAGTGTCACAGGAATGGTACAAAACATAGACAGTAGGAAGAGACAGTCTTCTTGTACGTAAGTCGGCATTGTGCCATTTCTATTTAATTCCGATGCAATTTCTGTGTTTCATCGTCAATAAGTGGGTCCAAGGGATACAGTGAATCTGAAGTGAACCATCGGAATCTATAACTAGTGTCACAGGAATGGTTCAAAACATAGTAAGTAAGAGGAGTCCGTCTTCTTGTACTTAAGTCGGCATTGTGCTTTGGTATTTAATTCCGATGCAATTTCTGAATTTCACGCCAATAAGAAGGTCCAAGGGATACAGTAAACCTGAAGTGAAGCATCAGAATCTATGACCAGTGTCACAGGAATGGTTCAAAACATAGTCAGTAAGAAGAGTCAGTCTTCTTGTACTTAAGTCGGCATTGTGCCTCTTGTATTTAATTGCGATGCAATTTCTGTGTTTCGTCGGTAATAAGAAGGTCCAAGGCATACAGTAAACCTGAAGTGAAGCATCGGAATCTATAACTAGTGTCACAGGAATGGTTCAAAGCATAGTCAGTAAGAAGAACCAGTCTTCTTGAACTTAGTCGGCATTGTGCCTTTTCTATTTCATTCCGATGAAATGTCTGTGTTTCATCGTCAATAAGAAGGTCCAAGGGATACAGTGAAACTGAAGTGAAGCATCTGAATCTGTAACTAGTGTCACAGGAATGGTTCAAAGCATAGTCAGTAAGAAGAGCCAGTCTTCTTGAACTTAAGTCGGCATTGTGCCTTTTGTATTTAATTCCGATGCAATTTCTGTGTTTCATCGTAAATAAGAAGGTCCAAGGGATACAGTAAACCTGGAGTGAAGCATCTGAATCTGTAACTAGTGTCACAGGAATGGTTCAAAGCATAGACAGTAAGAATAGTCAGTCTTCTTGTTCTTAAGTCGGCATTGTACATTTTTTATTTAATTACGATGCAATTTCTGTGTTTCATCGTCAATAAGAAGGTCCAAGGGATACAGTAATCCTAGAGTGAAACATCGGAATCTATATCTAGTGTCACAGGAATGGTTCAAAACATAGACAGTAGGAAGAGTCAGTCTTCTTGTACTTAATTCGGCATTGTGCCTTTTGTATTTAATTCCGATGTAATTTCTGTGTTTTATCGACAATAAGAAGGTCGGAGGGATACAGTAAACCTGAAGTGAAGCAACGAAATCTGTAAGTAGTGACACAGGAATGGTTCAAAACATAGACAGAAGAAGAGTCAGTCTTCTTGTACTTAAGTCGGCATTGTGCCTTTTGTATTTAATTCCGATGTAATTTCTGTGTTTTATCGACAATAAGAAGGTCGGAGGGATACAGTAAATCTGAAGTGAAGCAACGAAATCTATAAGTAGTGACACAGGAATGGTTCAAAGCATAGACAGTAAGATAAGTCAGTCTTCTTGTACTTAAGTCGGCATTGTGCCATTTGCATTTAATTCCGATGCAATTTCTGTGTTTCATCGTCAATAAGAAGGTCCAAGGGAACCAGTAAACCTGACATGAACCATCGGAATCTATAACTAGTGTCACAGGAATGGTTCAAATCATAGACATTAGGAAAAGTCAGTCTACATATACTTATATCTGCTATGTGCCTTTTGTATTTAATTCCGATGCAATTTCCTTGATTCATCGTCAATAAGAAGGTCCAAGGGATACAGTAAGCCTGAAATGAACCATCGGAATCTATAACTAGTGTCACAGGAATGGTTCAAATCATAGACATTAGGAAAATTCAGTCTACATATACTTATGTCTGCTATGTGCCTTTTGTATTTAATTCCGATGCAATTTCCTTGATTCTTCGTCAATAAGAAGGTCAGAGGGATACAGTAAACCTGAAGTGAAGCATCGGAATCTATGACTAGTGTCACAGGAATGGTTCAAAACGTAGTCAGTAGGAAGAGTCAGTCTTCTTGTTCTTAAGTCGGCATTGTGCCTTTTGTATTTAATTCCGATGCAATTTCTGTGTTTCATCGTCAATAAGAAGGTCAGAGGGATACACTAAACCTGAAGTGAAGCATCGGAATCTATAACTAGTGTGACAGGAATGGTTCAAAACATATCCAGTGAGAAGAGTCAGTCTTGTTGTACTTAAGTCGGCATTGTGCCTTTTGTATTTATTTTCGATGCAATTTCTGTGTTTCATCGTCAATAAGAAGGTCCAAGGGATACAGTAAACCTGAAGTGAAGCATCGGAATCTTTAACAAGTGTCACAGGAATGGTTCAAAACACAGACATTAAGAAGAGTCAGTCTGCTTGTACTTACGACGGCATTGTGCCTTTTCTATTTAATTCCGATGAAATTTCTGTGTTTCATCGTCAATAAGAATTTCAGAGGGATACAGTGAATCTGAGGTGAAACATCGGAATCTATAACTAGTGTCACAGGAATGGTTCAAATCATAGACAGTAGGAAGAGTCAGTCTTCTTGTACTTAAGTCGGCATTGTGCCTTTTCTATTTAATTCCGATGCAATTTCTGTGTTTCGTCGCCAATAGGAAGGTCCAAAGGTTACAGTACACCTGAAGTGAAGTATCGGAATCTATAACTAATGTCACAGGATTCCTTCAAACATAGACAGTAGGAAGAGTCAGTCTTCTTGTACTTAAGTCGGCATTGTGCCTTTTGTATTTTGTTCCGATGCAATTTCTGTGTTTCGTCGCCAATAGGAAGGTCGAAAGGATACAGTAAACCTGAAGTGAAGCATCGGAAACAATAACTAATGTCACAGGATTCGTTCAAACATAGTCAGTAGGAAGAGTCAGTCTTCTTGTACTTGAGTCAGCATTGTTCCTTTTGTATTTAATTCCGATGCAATTTTTGTGTTTCGTCGTCAATACGAAGGTCCAAGGGATACAGTAAACCAGAAGTGAAGCATCGGAATCTATAACTAGTGTCACAGGAATGGATCAAAACATAGTCAGTAAGAAGAGTCAGTCTGCTTGTAAATAAGTCGGCATTGTGCCTTTTGTATTTAATTCCGATGCAATATCTGTGTTTCATCGTTAATAAGAAGGTCAGAGGGATACAATAAACCTGAAGTGAAGCATCGGAATCTACAACTAGTGTCACAGGAATGGTTCAAATCGTAGTCAGTAAGAAGAGTCAGTCTTCTTGTACTTAAGTCGGCATTGTGCCTTTTGTATTTAATTCCGATGCAATTTCTGTGTTTCATCGTCAATAAGAAGGTCCAAGGGATACAGTAAACCCGAAGTGAAGAATCGGAATCTATAACTAGTGTCACAGGAATGGATCAAGATTGAGTCAGTAAGAAGAGTCAGTCATCTTGTACTTAAGTCGACATTGTGCCTTTTGTATTTAATTCCATTGCAATTTCTGTGTTTCATCGTCAATTAGAAGGTCCAAGGGATACAGTAAACCTGAAGTGAAGCATCGGAATCCAAAACTAGTGTCACAGGAATGGTTCAAAACATAGTCAGTAAGAAGAGTAAGTCTTCTTAAGTAGGCATTGCGCCTTTTGTATTTAATTCCGATGCAATATCTGTGTTTCATCGTCAATAAGAAGGTCAGAGCGATACAGTAAGCCTGAAGTGAAGCATCGGAATCTATAACTAGTGTCACAGGAATGGTTCAAAACATAGGCAGTAAGAAGATTCATGCTACTTGTCCTTAAGTCAGCATTGTGTCTTTTGTATTTAATTGCGATGTAATTTCTGTGTTTCATCGTCAATAAGAAGGTCCAAGGGATACAGTAAACCCGGAGTGAAGCATCGGACTCTATAACTAGTGTCACAGGAACGGTTCAAATCATAGACAGTAAGAAGAGTCAGCCTTCTTGTACTTAATTCGGCATTGTTTCTTTTGTATTTAATTCCGATGCCATTTCTGTGTTTCATCATCAATAAGAAGGTCCAAGGGATACAGTAAACCTGAAGTGAAGCATCGGTATGTATAACTAGTGTCACAGGAATGGATCAAGATATAGTCAGTAAGAAGAGTCAGTCTTGTTGTACTTAAGTCGGCATTGTGCCTTTTGTATCTAATTCCGATGCAATTTCTGTGTTTCATCGTCAATAAGAAGGGCCATGGGATACAGTAAACCTGAAGTGAAGCATCGGAATCCATAACTAGTGTCACAGGAATGGTTCAAAACATAGTCTGTAAGAAGAGTCAGTCAACTTGTACTTAAGTCGGCATTGTGCCTTTTCTATTTAATTCCGATGCAATTTCTGTGTTTCATCGTCAATAAGAACGTCAGAGGGATACAGTGGACCTGAGGTGAAGCATCGGAAAATGTAACTAGTGTCACAGCAATGGTTCGAAACATAGACAGTAAGAAGGGTCAGTCTTCTTGTACTTAAGTCGGCATTGTGCATTTTCTGTTTAATTCCGATGCAATTTCTGTGTTTCGTCGCCAATGAGAAGGTCCAAAGGATACAGTAACCCTGAAGTGAAGCATCGGAATCTATAACTAATGTCACAGGAATGGTTCAAACATTGACAGCAGTAAAGAGTCAGTCTTCTTATACTTAAGTCGGCATTGTGCCTTTTGTATTTAGTTCCGATGCAATTTCTGTGTTTCATCGTCAATAAGAAGGTCCTAGGGATACAGTAAACCTGAAGTGAAGCCTCGGAGTCTACAACTAGTGTCACAGGAATGGTTCAAAACATACTCAGTAAGAAGAACCAGTCATCTTGTACTTAAGTAGGCATTGTGCCTTTTGTATTCAATTCCGATGCAATTTCTGTGTTTCATCGCCAATAAGAAGGTCCAACGGATACAGTAAACCTGAAGTGAAGCATCGGAATCTTTAACTAGCGTCACAGGAATGGTTCAAAACTTAGACACTAAGAAGAGTCAGTCTGCTTGTACTTAACACGGCATTGTGCCTTTTCTATTTAATTCCGATGCAATTTCTGTGTTTCATCGTCAATAAGAAGGTCAGAGGGATACAGTGAACCTGAGGTGAAGCATCGGAATCTATAACTAGTGTCACAGGAATGGTTCAAATCATAGACAGTAGGAAGAGTCAGTCTGCTTGTACTTAAGTAGGCATTGTGCCTTTTGTATTTAATTCCGATGCAATATCTGTGTTTCATCGTTAATAAGAAGGTCAGAGGGATACAATAAACCTGAAGTGAGGCATCGGAATCTACAACTAGTGTCACAGGAATGGTTCAAATCATAGTCAGTAAGAAGAGTCAGTCTTCTTGTACTTAAGTCGGCATTGTGCCTTTTGTATTTAATTCCGATGCAATTTCTGTGTTTCATCGTCAATAAGAATGTCCAAGGGATACAGTAAACCCGAAGTGAAGCATCGGAATCTATAACTAGTGTCACAGGAATGGATCAAGATAGAGTCAGTAAGAAGAGTCAGTCATCTTGTACTTAAGTCGACATAGTGCCTTTTGTACTTAATTCCGATGCAATTTTTGTGTTTCATCGTTAATTAGAAGGTCCAAGGGATACAGTAAACCTGAAGTGAAGCATCGGAATCCAAAACTAGTGTCACAGGAATGGTTCAAAACATAGTCAGTAAGAAGAGTAGGTCTTCTTAAGTAGGCATTGTGCCTTTTGTATTTAATTCCGATGCAATTTCTGTGTTTCATCGTCAATAAGAAGGTCAGAGGGATACAGTAAGCCTGAAGTGAAGCATCGGAATCTATAACTAGTGTCACAGGAATGGTTCAAAACATAGGCAGTAAGAAGATTCAGTCTTCTTGTCCTTAAGTCAGCATTATGCCTTTTGTATTTAATTGCGATGTAATTTCTGTGTTTCATCGTCAATAAGAAGGTCCAAGGGATACAGTAAACCTGGAGTGAAGCATCGGACTCTATAACTAGTGTTACAGGAACGGTTCAAAACATAGACAGTAAGAAGAGTCAGCCTTCTTGTACTTAATTCGGCATTGTTTCTTTTGTATTTAATTCCGATGCCATTTCTGTGTTTCATCGTCAATAAGAAGGTCCAAGGGATACAGTAAACCTGAAGTGAAGCATCGGAATGTATAACTAGTGTCACAGGAATGGATCAAGATATAGTCAGTAAGAAGAGTCAGTCTTGTTGTACTTAAGTCGGCATTGTGCCTTTTGTATCTAATTCCGATGCAATTTCTGTGTTTCATCGTCAATAAGGAGGTCCATGGGATACAGTAAACCTGAAGTGAAGCATCGGAATCCATAACTAGTGTCACAGGAATGGTTCAAAACATAGTCAGTAAGAAGAGTCAGTCTTCTCGTACGTAAGTCTGCATTGTGCCTTTTGTATTCAATTCCGATGAAATTTCTGTGTTTCATCATCAAAACGACGGTCCAAGGGATACAGTAAACCTGAAGTGAAGCATCGGAATCTTTAACTAGTGTCACAGGAATTGTTCAAATCATAGTCAGTAAGAAGAGTCAGTCTTCTTGTACTTAAGTCGGCATTGTGCCTTTTCTATTTAATTCCGATGCAATTTCTGTGTTTCATCGTCAATAAGAAGGTCAGAGGGATACAGTGGATCTGAGGTGAAGCATCGGAATTTATAACTAGTGTCACAGCAATGGTTCGAAACATAGACAGTAAGAAGAGTCAGTCTTCTTGTACTTAAGTCGACATTGTGCCTTTTGTATTTAGTTCCGATGCAATTTCTGTGTTTCATCGTCAATAAGAAGGTCCTAGGGATACAGTAAACCTGAAGTGAAGCCTCGGAATCTACAACTAGTGTCACAGAAATGGTTCAAAACATACTCAGTAAGAAGAGCCAGTCATCTTGTACTTAAGTAGGCATTGTGCCTTTTGTATTCAATTCCGATGCAATTTCTGTGTTTCATCGTCAATAAGAAGGTCCAACGGATACAGTAAACCTGAAGTGAAGCATCGGAATCTATAACTAGTGTCACAGGAATGGTTCAAAACATATCCAGTAAGAAGAGTCAGTCTTCTTCTACATAAGTTGGCATTGTAACTTTTGTATTAAATTCCGATGCACTATCTGTGTTTCATCGTCATTACGAAGGTCCAAGGGATGCAGTAATCCTCAAATGAAGCATCGGAATCTGTAACTAGTGTCACAGGAATGGTTCAAAACATTGACAGTAGGAAGATTCAGTCTACATGTACTTTAGCCGGTATTGTGCCTTTTGTATTTACTTCCGATGCAATTTCTGTGTTTCATCGTCAATAAGAAGGTCCAAGGGATACAGTAAACCTGAAGTGAAGCATCGGAATCTTTAACTAGTGTCACAGGAATGGTTCAAAACATATCCAGTGAGAAGAGTCAGTCTTGTTGTACTTAAGTCGGCATTGTGGCTTTTGTATTTATTTTGGATGCAATTTCTGTGTTTTATCGTCAATAAGAAGGTCCAAGGGATACAGTTAACCTGAAGTGAAGCATCGGAATCTTTAACTAGTGTCACAGGAATGGTACAAAACATAGACATTAAGAAGAGTCAGTCTGCTTGTACTTAAGACGGCATTGTGCCTTTTCTATTTAATTCCGATGCAATTTCTGTGTTTCGTCGACAATTGGAAGGTCCAAAGGATACAGTAAAACTGAAGTGAAGCATCGGAATCTATAACTAATGTCACAGGATTCGTTCAAACATAGACAGTAGGAAGAGTCAGTCTTCTTGTACTTAAGTCGGCATTGTGCCTTTTGTATTTTGTTCCCATGCAATTTCTGTGTTTCGTCGCCAATAGGAAGGTCGAAAGGATACAGTAAACCTGAAGTGAAGCATCGGAAACAATAACTAATGTCACAGGATTTGTTCAAACATAGTCAGTAGCAAGAGTCAGTCTTCTTGTACTTGAGTCAGCATTGTGCCTTTTGTATTTAATTCCGATGCAATATTTGTGTTTCGTCGTCAATACGAAGGTCCAAGGGATACAGTAAACCAGAAGTGAAGCATCGGAATCTATAACTAGTGTCACAGGAATGGATCAAAACATAGTCAGTAAGAAGAGTCAGTCTGCTTGTACTTCAGTCGGCATTGTGCCTTTTGTATTTAATTCCGATGCAATATCTGTGTTTCATCGTCAATAAGAAGGTCCAAGGGATACAGTAAACCCGAAGTGAAGCATCGGAATCTATAACTAGTCACAGGAATGGATCAAGTTAGTCAGTAAGAAGAGTCAGTCATCTTGTACTTAAGTCGACATTGTGCCTTTTGTATTTAATTCCGATGCAATTTCTGTGTTTCATCGTCAATTAGAAGGTCCAAGGGATACAGTAAACCTGAAGTGAAGCATCGGAATCCAAAACTAGTGTCACAGGAATGGTTCAAAACATAGTCAGTAAGAAGAGTAAGTCTTTTAAGTAGGCACTGTGCCTTTTGTATTTAATTCCGATGCAATTTCTGTGTTTCATCGTCAATAAGAAGGTCAGAGGGATACAGTAAGCCTGAAGTGAAGCATCGGAATCTATAACTAGTGTCACAGGAATGGTTCAAAGCATAGGCAGTAAAAAGATTCAGTCTTCTTGTCCTTAAGTCAGCATTGTGTCTTTTGTATTTAATTGCGATGTAATTTCTGTGTTTCATCGTCAATAAGAAGGTCCAAGGGATACAGTAAACCTGGAGTGAAGCATCGGACTCTATAACTAGTGTCACAGGAACGGTTCAAAACATAGACAGTAAGAAGAGTCAGCCTTCTTGTACTTAATTCGGCATTGTTTCTTTTGTATTTAATTCCGATGCAGTTTCTGTGTTTCATCGTCAATAAGAAGGTCAAAGGGATACAGTAAACCTGAAGTGAAGCATCGGAATCTACAACTAGTGTCACAGGAATTGTTCAAATCATAGTCAGTAAGAAGAGTCAGTCTTCTTGTACTTAAGACGGCATTGTGCCTTTTCTATTTAATTCCGATGCAATTTCTGTGTTTCATCGTCAATAAGAGTGTCAGAGGGATACAGTGGACCTGAGGTGAAGCATCGGAATATATAACTAGTGTCACAGCAATGGTTCGAAACATAGACAGTAAGAAGAGTCAGTCTTCTTGTACTTAAGTCGGCATTGTGCATTTTCTATGTAATTCCGATGCAATTTCTGTGTTTCGTCGCGAATAAGAAGGTCCAAAGGATACAGTAACCCTGAAGTGAAGCATCCGAATCTATAACTAAAGTCACAGGAATGGTTCAAACATAGACAGCTGTAAAGAGTCAGTCTTCTAATACTTAAGTCGGCATTGTGCCTTTTGTATTTATTTCCAATGCAATTTCTGTGATTCATCGTCAATAAGAAGGTCCAACGGAAACAGTAAACCTGAAGTGAAGCATCGGAATCTTTAACTAGCGTCAGAGGAATGGTTCAAGATAGAGGCAGTAAGAAGAGTCAGTCATCTTGTACTTAAGTCGACATTGTGCATTTTCTATTTAATTCCGATGCAATTTCTGTGTTTCATCGTCAATACGAAGGTCCAAGGGATACAGTATACCGGAAGTGAAGCATCGTAATCTATTACTAGTGTCACAGGAGTGGTTCAAAACATAGTCAGTAAGAAGAGTCAGTCTTCATGTACTTAAGTCAGCATTGTACCTTTTGTATTTAATTCCGATGCAATATCTGTGTTTCATCGTTAATAAGAACGTCAGAGGGATACGGTAAACCTGAAGAGAAGCATTGGGATCTACAACTAGTGTCACAGGAATGGTTCAAATCATAGTCAGTAAGAAGAGTCAGTCTTCTTGTACTTAAGTCGGCATTATGCCTTTTGTATTTAATTCCGATGCAATTTCTGTAATTCATAGTCAATAAGAAGGTCCAAAGGATACAGTAAACCCGAGGTGAAGCATCGGAATCTATAACTAGTGTCACAGGAATGGTTCAAGATAGAGTCAGTAAGAAGAGTCAGTCATCTTGTACTTAAGTCGACATTGTGCCTTTTGTATTTAATTCCGATGCAATTTCTGAGTTTCATCGTCAATAAGAAGGTCAGAGGGATACAGTGAACCTAAGGTGAAGCATCGGAATCTATAACTAGGGTCACAGGAATGGTTCAAATCATAGACATTAGGAAGAGTCAGTCTTCTTGTACTTAAGTCGGCATTGTGCCTTTTCTATTTAATCCCGATGCAATTTCTGTGTTTCGTCGCCAATAGGAAGGTCCAAAGGATACAGTAAACCTGAAGTGAAGCATGGGAATCTATAACTAATGTCATAGGATTCGTTCAAACATAGACAGTAGGAAGAGTCAGTCTTCTTGTACTTACGTCGGCTTTGTGCCTTTTGTATTTTGTTCCGATGCAATTTCTGTGTTTCGTCGCCAATAGGAAGGTCGAAAGGATACAGTAAACCTGAAGTAAAGCATCGGAAACAATAACTAATGTCAGAGGATTCGTTCAAACATAAACAGTTGGAAGAGTCAGTCTTCTTTTACTTGAGTCAGCATTGTGCCTTTCGTATTTAATTCCGATGCACTTTTTGTGTTTCGTCGTCAATACGAAGGTCCAAGGGATACAGTAAACCAGAAGTGAAGCATCGGAATCTATAACTAGTGTCACAGGAATTGATCAAAACATAGTCAGTAAGAAGAGTCAGTCTGCTTGTACTTAAGTCGGCATTGTGCCTTTTGTATTTAATTCCGATGCAATATCTGTGTCTCATCGTTAATAAGAAGGTCAGAGGCATACAATAAACCTCAAGTGAAGCATCGGAATCTACAACTAGTGTCACAGGATTGGATCAAGATAGAGTCAGTAAGAAGAGTCAGTCATCTTGTACTTAAGTCGACATTGTGCCTTTTGCATTTAATTCCGATGCAATTTCTGTGTTACATCGTCAATTAGAAGGTCCAAGGGATACAGTAAACCTGAAGTGAAGCATCGGAATCCAAAACTAGTGTCACAGGAATGGTTCAAAACATAGTCAGTAAGAAGAGTAAGTATACTTAAGTAGGAATTGTGCCTTTTGTATTTAATTCCGATGCAATTTCTGTGTTTCATCGTCAATAAGAAGGTCAGAGGGATACAGTAAGCCTGAAGTGAAGCATCGGAATCTATAACTAGTGTCACAGGAATGGTTCAAAACATATTCAGTAAGAAGATTCAGTCTTCTTGTCCTTAAGTCAGCATTGTGCCTTTTGTATTTAATTGCGATGTAATTTCTGTGTTTCATCGTCAATAAGAAGGTCCAAGGGATACAGTAAACCTGGAGTGAAGCATCGGACTTTATAACTAGTGTCACAGGAACGGTTCAAAACATTGACAGTAAGAAGAGTCAGCCTTCTTGTACTTAATTCGGCATTGTTTCTTTTGTATTTAATTCCGATGCAATTTCTGTGTTTCGTCGCCAATAAGAAGGTCCAAAGGATACAGTAACCCTGAAGTGAAGCATCGGAATCTATAACTAATGTCACAGGAATGGTTCAAACATAGACAGCAGTAAAGAGTCAGACTTCTTATACTTAAGTCGGCATTGTGCCTTTTGTATTTAGTTCCGATGCAATTTCTGTGTTTCATCGTCAATAAGAAGGTCCTAGGGATACAGTAAACCTGAAGTGAAGCCTCGGAATCTACAACTAGTGTCACAGGAATGGTTCAAAACATACTCAGTAAGAAGAGCCAGTCATCTTGTACTTAAGTAGGCATTGTGCCTTTTGTATTCAATTCCGATGCAATTTCTGTGTTTCATCGTCAATAAGAAGGTCCAACGGATACAGTAAACCTGAAGTGAAGCATCGGAATCTATAACTAGTGTCACAGGAATGGTTCAAAACATAGACAGTAAGAAGAGTCAGTCTTCTTGCACTTAAGTCGCCATTGTGCCTTTTGTATTTAATTCAGATGCAATTTCTGTGTTTCATCGTCAATGAGAAGGTCAGAGGGATACAGTAAACCTAAAGTGAAGCATCGGAATCTATAACTAGTGTCACAGGAATGGTTCAAAACATAGAGAGTAGGAAGAGTCAGTCTTCTTCTAATTAGGTTGGCATTGTACTTTTGTATTTAATTCCGATTCACTATCTGTGTTTCATCGTCATTACGAAGGTCCAAGGGATGCAGTAATCCTGAAATGATGCATCGGAATCTGTAACTAGTGTCACAGGAATGGTTCAAAACATAGACAGTAGGAAGATTCAGTCTACATGTACTTAAGCCGGTATTGTGCCTTTTGTATTTATTTCCGAAGCAATTTCTGTGTTTCATCGTCAATTAGAACGTCAGAGGGATACAGTAAACCTGATGTGAAGCATCGGAACCTATAACTAGTGTCACAGGAATGGTTCGAAACATACTCAGTAAGAAGAGCCAGTAATCTTGTACTTAAGTAGGCATTGTGCCTTTTGTATTCAATTCCGATGCAATTTCTGTGTTTCATCGTCAATAAGAAGGTCCAACGGATACAGTAAACCTGAAGTGAAGCATCGGAATCTTTAACTAGCGTCACAGGAATGGTTCAAAACATAGTCAGTAAGAAGAGTCAGTCTCCTTGTTCTTAAGTCTGCATTGTGCCTCTTGTATTTAATTCCGATGCAATATCTGTGTTTCATCGTTAATAAGAACGTCAGAGGGATACAGTAAACCTGAAGTGAAGCATCGGAATCTACAACTAGTGTCACAGGAATGGTTCAAAACATATCCAGTGAGAAGAGTCAGTCTGCTTGTACTTAAGACGGCATTGTGCCTTTTCTATTTAATTCCGATGCAATTTCAGGGTTTGATCGTCAATAAGAAGGTCAGAGGGATACAGTGAACCTTAGGTGAAGCATCGGAATCTATAACTAGTGTCACAGGAATGGTTCAAAACATAGACAGTAGGAAGAGTCAGTCTTCTTGTACTTAAGTCGGCATTGTGCATTTTCTATTTAATTCCGATGCAATTTCTGTGTTTCGTCGCCAATACGATGGTCCAAAGGATACAGTAAACTTGAAGTGAAGCATCGGAATCTACAACTAATGTCACAGGATTCGTTCAAACATAGACAGTAGGAAGAGTCAGTCTTCTTGTACTTAAGTCGGCATTGTGCCTTTTGTTCTTTGTTCCGATGCAATTCCTGTGTTTCGTCGCCAATAGGAAGGTCGAAAGGATACAGTAAACCTGAAGTGAAGCATCGGAAACAATAACTAATGTCACAGGATTCGTTCAAACATAGTCAGTAGGAAGAGTCAGTCTTCTTGTACTTGAGTCAGCATTGTGCCTTTTGTATTTAATTCCGATGCAATTTTTGTGTTTCGTCGTCAATACGAAGGTCCAAGAGATACAGTAAACCAGAAGTAAAGCATCGGAATCAATAACTAGTGTCACAGGAATGGATCAAAACATATTAAGTACGAAGAGTCAGTCAGCTTGTACATAAGTCGGCATTGTGCCTTTTGTATTTAATTCCGATGCGATATCTGTGTTTCATCGTTAATAAGAAGGTCAGAGGGATACAATAAAACTGAAGTGAAGCATCGGAATCTACAACTAGTGTCACAGGAATGGTTCAAATCATAGTCAGTAAGAAGAGTCAGTCTTCTTGTACTTAAGTCGGCTTTGTGCCTTTTGTATGTAATTCCGATTCAATTTCTGTGTTTCATTGTCAATATGAAGGTCCAAGGGATACAGTAAACCCGAAGTGAAGCATCGGAATCTATAATTAGTGTCACATGAATGGATCAAGATAGAGTCAGTAAGAAGAGTCAGTCATCTTGTACTTAAGTCGACATTGTGCCTTTTGTATTTAATTCCGATGCAATTTCTGTGTTTCATCGTCAATTAGAAGGTCCAAGGGATACAGTGAACCTGGAGTAAAGCATCGGACTCTATAACTAGCGTCACAGGAACGGTTCAAAACATAGACAGTAAGAAGAGTCAGCCTTCTTGTACTTAATTTCGGCATTGTTTCTTTTGTATTTAATTCCGATGCAATTTCTGTGTTTCATCGTCAATAAGAAGGTCCAAGGGATACAGTAAACCTGAAGTGAAGCATCGGAATCTATAACTAGTGTCACAGGAATGGAACAATATATAGTCAGTAAGAAGAGTCAGTCTTTTTGTACTTAAGTCGGCATTGTGCCTTTTGTATCTAATCCCGATGCAATTTCTGTGTTTCATCGTCAATAAGAAGGTCCATGGGATACAGTAAACCTGAAGTGAAGCATCGGAATCTATAACTAGTGTCACAGGAATGGTTCAAAACATAGTCAGTAAGAAGAGTCAGTCTTCTTGTTCTTAAGTCGGCATTGTGCCTTTTGTATTTAATTCCGATGCAATATCTGCGTTTCATCGTTAATAAGAACGTCAGAGGGATACAGTAAACCTGAAGTGAAGCTTCGGAATCTAAATCTAGTGTCACAGGAATGGTTCAAAACAGTCAGTAAGAAGAGTCAGTCTTCTTGTACTTAAGTCGCCATTTTGCTTTTTGTATTTAATTCCGATGCAATTTCTGTGTTTCATCGTCAACAAGAAGGTCCAAGGGACACAGTAAACCTGAAGTGAAGCATCGGAATCTGTAACTAGCGTCACAGGAATGGTTCAAAACATAGACACTAAGAAGAGTCAGTCTGCTTGTACTTAAGGCGGCATTGTGCCTTTTCTATTTAATTCCGATGCAATTTCTGTGTTTCATCGTCAATAAGAAGGTCAGAGCGATACAGTGGACCTGAGGTGAAGCATGGGAACCTATAACTAGTGTCACAGCAATGGTTCGAAACATGGACAGTAGGAACAGTCAGTCTTCTTGTACTTAAGTTGGCATTGTGCATTTTCTATTTAATTCCGATGCAATTTATGTGTTTCGTCGCCAATAAGAAGGTCCAAAGGATACAGTAACACTGAAGTGAAGCATCGGAATCTATAACTAATGTCACAGGAATGGTTCAAACATAGACAGCAGTAAAGAGTCAGTCTTCTTATACTTAAGTCAGCATTGTGCCTTTTGTACTTAGTTCCGATGCAATTTCTGTGTTTCATCGTCAATAAGAAGGTCCTAGGGATACAGTAAACCTGAAGTGAAGCCTCGGAATCTACAACTAGTGTCACAGGAATGGTTCAAAACATACTCAGTAAGAAGAGCCAGTCATCTTGTACTTAAGTAGGCATTGTGCCTTTTGTATTCAATTCCGATGCAATTTGTGTGTTTCATCGTCAATAAGAAGGTCCAACGGATACAGTAAACCTGAAGTGAAGCATCGGAATCTTTAACTAGCGTCACAGGAATGGTTCAAAACATAGACACTAAGAAGAGTCAGTCTGCTTGTACTTAAGACGTCATTGTGCCTTTTCTATTTAATTCCGATGCAATTTCTGTGTTTCATCGACAATACGAAGGTCCAAGGGATACAGTAAACCGGAAGTGAAGCATCGTAATCTATAACTAGTGTCACAGGAATGGTTCAAAACATAGTCAGTAAGAAGAGTCAGTCTCCTTGTACTTAAGTCAGCATTGTGCCTTTTGTATTTAATTCCGATGCAATATCTGTGTTTCATTGTTAATAAGAACGTCAGAGGGATACAGTAAACCTGAAGTGAAGCCTCGGAATCTACAACTAGTGTCACAGGAATGGTTCAAAACATACTCAGTAAGAAGAGCCAGTCATCTTGTACTTAAGTAGGCATTGTGCCTTTTGTATTCAATTCCGATGCAATTTGTGTGTTTCATCGTCAATAAGAAGGTCCAACGGATACAGTAAATCTGAAGTGAAGCATCGGAATCTATAACTAGCGTCACAGGAATGGTTCAAAACATAGGCAGTAAGAAGATCCAGTCTTTTTGTCCTTTAGTCGGCATTGTGCCTTTTGTATTTAATTCCGATGCAATTTCTGTGTTTCATCGTCAATAATAAGGTCCAAGGGATACAGTAAACCTGAAGTGAAGCATCGGAATCTATAACTAGTGTCACAGGAATGAATCAAGTTATAGTCAGTAAGAGGAGTCAGTCTTCTCGTACTTAGGTCGGCACTGTGCCTTTTGTATTTAATACCGATGCAATTTCAGTGTTTCATCGTCAATACGAAGGTCCAAGGGATACAGTAAACCTGAAGTGAAGCATCGGAATCCATAACTAGTGTCACAGGAATGGTTCAAAACATAGTCAGTAAGAAGAGTCAGTCTTCTTGTACTTCATTGGGCATTGTGCCTTTTGTATTTAATTCCTATGCAATTACTGTGTTACATCGTCAATACGAAGGTCCAAGGGATACAGTAAACCAGAAGTGAAGCATTGAATCTATAACTAGTGACACAGGAATGGTTCAAAACATAGTCAGTAAGAAGAGTCAGTCTTCTTGTACTTAAGTCGGCATTGTGCCTTTTGTATTTAACTCCGTTGCAGTTTCTGTGTTTCATCGTCAATAATAAGGTCCAAGGGATAGAGTGAACCTATAGTGAAGCATCGGAATCTATAACTAGTGCCACAGGAATGGTTCAAAACATAGACAGTAGGAAGAGTCAGTCTTCTTCTACTTAAGTCGGCATTGTACCTTTTGTATTTAATTCCGATGCACTATCTGAGTTTCATCGTCATTACGAAGGTCCAAGGGATGCAGTAATCCTGAAATGAAGCATCGGAATCTGTAACTAGTGTCACAGGAATGGTTCAAAACATAGACAGTAGGAAGATTCAGTCTACATGTACTTAAGCCGGTATTGTGCCTTTTGTATTTATTTCCGATGCAATTTCTGTGTTTCATCGTCAATAAGAAGGTCAGAGGCATACACTAATCCTGAAGTGAAGCATCGGAATCTATAACTAGTGTCACAGGAATGGTTCAAAACATATCCAGTGAGAAGAGTCAGTCTGCTTGTACTTAAGTCGGCATTGTGCCTTTTCTATTTAATTCCGATGCAATTTCTGTGTTTCGTCGCCAATAGGATGGTCCAAAGGATACAGTAAACCTGAAGTGAAGCATCGGAATCTACAACTAATGTCACAGGATTCGTTCAAACATAGACAGTAGGAAGAGTCAGTCTTCTTGTACTTAAGTCGGCATTGTGCCTTTTGTATTTTGTTCCGATGCAATTTCTGTGTTTCGTCGCCAATAGGAAGGTCGAAAGGATACAGTAAACCTGAAGTGAAGCATCGGAAACAATAACTAATGTCACAGGATTCGTTCAAACATAGTCTGTAGGAAGAGTCAGTCTTCTTGTACTTGAGACAGCATTGTGCCTTTTGTATTTAATTCCGATGCAATTTTTGTGTTTCGTCGTCAATACGAAGGTCCAAGGGATACAGTAAACCAGAAGTGAAGCATCGGAATCTACAACTAGTGTCACAGGAATGGATTAAACATAGTCAGTAAGAAGAATCAGTCTGCTTGTACTTAAGTCGGCATTGTGCCTTTTGTATTTAATTCCGATGCAATATCTGTGTTTCATCGTTAATAAGAAGGTCAGAGGGATACAATAAACCTGAGGTGAAGCATCGGAATCTACAACTAGTGTCACAGCAATGGATCAAATCATAGTCAGTAAGAAGAGTCAGTCTTCTTGTACTTAAGTCGGCTTTGTGCCTTTTGTATTTAATTCCGTTGCAATTTCTGTGTTTCATCGTCAATAAGAACGTCCATGGGATACAGTAAACCCGAAGTGAAGCATCGGAATCCATAACTAGTGTCACAGGATTGGTTCAAAACATAGTCAGTAAGAAGAGTCAGTCTTCATGTACGTAAGTCGGCATTGTGCCTTTTGTATTTAATTCCGATGCAATTTCTGTGTTTCGTCGTCAATAAGAAGGTCAGAGGGATACAGTAAGCCTGAAGTGAAGCATCGGAATCTATAACTAGTGTCACAGGAATGGTTCAAAACATAGGCAGTAAGAAGATTCAGGCTTCTTGTCCTTAAGTCAGCATTGTGCCTTTTGTATTTAATTGCGATGTAATTTCTGTGTTTCATCGTTAATAAGAAGGTCCAAGGGATACAGTGAACCTGGAGTGAAGCATCGGAATCTATAACTAGTGTCACAGGAATGGAACAAGCTATAGTCAGTAAGAAGAGTCAGTCTTTTTGTACTTAAGTCGGCAATGTGCCTTTTGTATCTAATTCCGATGCAATTTCTGTGTTTCATCGTCAATAAGAAGGTCCATGGGATACAGTAAACCCGAAGTGAAGCATCGGAATCCATAACTAGTGTCACAGGATTGGTTCAAAACATAGTCAGTAAGAAGAGTCAGTCTTCTTGTACGTAAGTCGGCATTGTGCCTTTTGTATTTAATTCCGATGCAATTTCTGTGTTTCGTCGTCAATAAGAAGGTCCAAGGTATACAGTAAACCTGAAGTGAAGCATCCGAATCTATAACTAGTGTCACAGGAATGGATCAATATATAGTCAGTAAGAAGAGTCAGTGTTCTTGTACTTAAGTCGGCATTGTGCCTTTTGTATTTAATTCCGATGCAATTTCTGTGTTTCATCGTCAATAAGAAGGTCCAAGGGATACAGTAAACCTGAAGTGAAGCTTCGGAATCCATAACTAGTGTCACAGGAATGGTTCAAAACATAGACAGTAAGAAGAGACAGTCTTCTTGTACCTAAGTCGGCATTGTGCCTTTTCTATTTAATTCCGATGCAATTTCGGTGTTTCATCGTCAATAAGAAGGTCCAAGGGATACAGTAAACCTTGTGTGAAGCATCGGAATCTATTACTAGTGTCACAGGAATGGTTCAAAACATAGACAGTAAGAAGAGTCAGTCTTCTCGCACTTAAGTCGGCATTGTGCCTTTTGTATTTCATTCAGATGCAATTTCTGTGTTTCATCGTCAATGAGAAGGTCAGAGGGATACAGTAAACCTGAAGTGAAGCATCGGAATCTATAACTAGTGTCACAGGAATGGTTCAAAACATAGGCAGTAAGAAGATCCAGTCTTCTTGTTCTTTAGTCGGCATTGTGACTTTTGTATTTAATTCCGATGCAATTTCTGTGTTTCATCGTCAACAATAAGGTCCAAGGGATACAGTAAACCTGAAGTGAAGCATCGGAATCTATAACTAGTGTCACAGGAATGAATCAAGGTATAGTCAGTAAGAGGAGTCAGTCTTCTCGTACTTAGGTCGGCACTGTGCCTTTTGTATTTAATACCGATGAAATTTCAGTGTTTCATCGTCAATACGAAGGTCCAAGGGATACAGTAAACCTGAAGTGAAGCATCGGAATCCATAACTAGTGTCACAGGAATGGTTCAAAACATAGTCAGTAAGAAGAGTCAGTCTTCTTGTACTTCATTGGGTATTGTGCCTTTTGTATTTAATTCGCATGCAATTTCTGTGTTTCATCGTAAATACGAAGGTCCAAGGGATACAGTAAACTAGAAGTGAAGCATCGGAATCTATAACTAGTGACTTAGGAATGGTTCAAAACATAGACAGTTGGAAGATTCAGTCTACATGTACTTAAGTCGGTATTGTGCCTTTTGTATTTATTTCCGATGCAATTTCTGTGTTTCATCGTCAATAAGAAGGTCAGAGGGATACACAAAACCTGAAGTGAAGCATCGGAATCTATAACTAGTGTCACAGGAATGGTTCAAAACTTATCCAGTAAGAAGAGTCAGTCTTGTTGTACTTAGGTCGGCATTGTGCCTTTTGTATTTAATTCCGATGCAATTTTCGTGATTCGTCGTCAATACGAAGCTCCAAGAGATACAGTAAACCAGAAGTAAAGCATCGGAATCAATAACTAGTGTCACAGGAATGGATCAAAACATATTCAGTACGAAGAGTCAGTCTGCTTGTACTTAAGTCGGCATTGTGCCTTTTGTATTGAATTCCGATGCAATATCTGTGTTTCATCGTTAATAAGAAGGTCAGAGGGATACAATAAACCTGAAGTGAAGCATCGGAATCTACAACTAGTGTCACAGGAATGGTTCTAATCATAGTCAGTAAAAAGAGTCAGTCTTCTTGTACTTAAGTCGGCTTTGTGCCTTGTGTATTTAATTCCAATGCAATTTCTGTGTTTCATCGTCAATAAGAAGGTCCAAGGGATACAGTAAACCCGAAGTGAAGCATCGGAATCTATAATTAGTGTCACAGGAATGGATCAAGACATAGTCAGTAAGAAGAGTCAGTCTTTTTGTACTTAAGTCGGCATTGTGCCTTTTGTATCTAATTCCGATGCAATTTCTGTGTTTCATCGTCAATAAGAAGGTCAGAGGGATACAGTGGACCTGAGGTGAAGCATCGGAACCTATAACTAGTGTCACAGCAATGGTTCGAAACATAGACAGTAGGAACAGTCAGTCTTCTTGTACTTAAGTTGGCATTGTGCGTTTTCTATTTAATTCCGATGCAATTTCTGTGTTTCGTCGCCAATAAGTAGGTCCAAAGGATACAGTAACACTGAAGTGAAGCATCGGAATCTATAACTAATGTCACAGGAATGGTTCAAACATAGACAGCAGTAAAGAGTCAGTCTTCTTATACTTAAGTCGGCATTGTGCCTTTTGTATTTAGTTCCGATGCAATTTCTGTGTTTCATCGTCAATAAGAAGGTCCTAGGGATACAGTAAACCTGAAGTGAAGCCTCGGAATCTACAACTAGTGTCACAGGAATGGTTCAAACCATACTCAGTAAGAAGAGTCAGTCATCTTGTACTTAAGTCGGCATGGTGCCTTTTGTATTTAATTCCGATGCAATTTCTGTTTTTCGTCGTCAATAATAAGGTCCAAGGGATACAGTAAACCTGAAGTGAAGCATCGGAATCTATAACTAGTGTCACAGGAATGAATCAAGTTATAGTCAGTAAGAGGAGTCAGTCTTCTCGTACTTAGGTCGGCACTGTGCCTTTTGTATTTAATACCGATGCAATTTCAGTGTTTCATCGTCAATACGAAGGTCCAAGGGATACAGTAAACCTGAAGTGAAGCATCGGAATCCATAACTAGTGTCACAGGAATGGTTCAAAACATAGACACTAAGATGAGTCAGTCTGCTTGTACTTAAGACGGCATTGTGCCTTTTCTATTTAATTCCGATGCAATTTCTGTTTCATCGACAATACGAAGGTCCAAGGGATACAGTAAACCGGAAGTGAAGCATCGTAATCTATAACTAGTGTCACAGGAATGGTTCAAAACATAGTCAGTAAGAAGAGTCAGTCTTCTTGTACTTAAGTCAGCATTGTGCCTTTTGTATTTAATTCCGATGCAATATCTGTGTTTCATTGTTAATAAGAACGTCAGAGGGATACAGTAAACCTGAAGTGAAGCATCGGGATCTACAACTAGTGTCACAGGAATTGTTCAAATCATAGTCAGTAAGAGGAGTCAGTCTTCTTGTACTTAAGTCGGCATGGTGCCTTTTGTATTTAATTCCGATGCAATTTCTGTTTTTCGTCGTCAATAATAAGGTCCAAGGGATACAGTAAACCTGAAGTGAAGCATCGGAATCTATAACTAGTGTCACAGGAATGAATCAAGTTATAGTCAGTAAGAGGAGTCAGTCTTCTCGTACTTAGGTCGGCACTGTGCCTTTTGTATTTAATACCGATGCAATTTCAGTGTTTCATCGTCAATGCGAAGGTCCAAGGGATACAGTAAACCTGAAGTGAAGCATCGGGATCCATAACTAGTGTCACAGGAATGGTTCAAAACATAGTCAGTAAGAAGAGTCAGTCTTCTTGTACTTCATTGGGCATTGTGCCTTTTGTATTTAATTCCTATGCAATTACTGTGTTTCATCGTCAATACGAAGGTCCAAGAGATACAGTAAACCAGAAGTGAAGCATTGAATCTATAACTAGTGACACAGGAATGGTTCAAAACATAGTCAGTAAGAAGAGTCAGTCTTCTTGTACTTAAGTCGGCATTGTGCCTTTTGTATTTAACTCCGTTGCTGTTTCTGTGTTTCATCGTCAATAATAAGGTCCAAGGGATAGAGTGAACCTATAGTGAAGCATCGGAATCTATAACTAGTGCCACAGGAATGGTTCAAAACATAGACAGTAGGAAGAGTCAGTCTTCTTCTACTTAAGTCGGCATTGTACCTTTTGTATTTAATTCCGATGCACTATCTGTGTTTCATCGTCATTACGAAGGTCCAAGGGATGCAGTAATCCTGAAATGAAGCATCGGAATCTGTAACTAGTGTCACAGGAATGGTTCAAAACATAGACAGTAAGAAGATTCAGTCTACATGTACTTAAGCCGGTATTGTGCCTTTTGTATTTATTTCCGATGCAATTTCTGTGTTTCATCGTCAATAAGAAGGTCAGAGGGATACACTAATCCTGAAGTGAAACATCGGAATCTATAACTAGTGTCACAGGAATGGTTCAAAACATATCCAGTGAGAAGAGTCAGTCTGCTTGTACTTAAGTCGGCATTGTGCCTTTTCTATTTAATTCCGATGAAATTTCTGTGTTTCGTCGCCAATAGGATGGTCCAAAGGATACAGTAAACCTGAAGTGAAGCATCGGAATCTACAACTAATGTCACAGGATTCGTTCAAACATAGACAGTAGGAAGAGTCAGTCTTCTTGTACTTAAGTCGGCATTGTGCATTTTGTATTTTGTTCCGATGCAATTTCTGTGTTTCGTCGCCAATAGGAAGGTCGAAAGGATACAGTAAACCTGAAGTGAAGCATCGGAAACAATAACTAATGTCACAGGATTCGTTCAAACATAGTCTGTAGGAAGAGTCAGTCTTCTTGTACTTGAGACAGCATTGTGCCTTTTGTATTTAATTCCGATGCAATTTTTGTGTTTCGTCGTCAATACGAAGGTCCAAGGGATACAGTAAACCAGAAGTGAAGCATCGGAATCTACAACTAGTGTCACAGGAATGGATCAAACATAGTCAGTCAGAAGAATCAGTCTGCTTGTACTTAAGTCGGCATTGTGCCTTTTGTATTTAATTCCGATGCAATATCTGTGTTTCATCGTTAATAAGAAGGTCAGAGGGATACAATAAACCTGAAGTGAAGCATCGGAATCTACAACTAGTGTCACAGCAATGGTTCAAATCATAGTCAGTAAGAAGAGTCAGTCTTCTTGTACTTAAGTCGGCTTTTTGCCTTTTGTATTTAATTCCGATGCAATTTCTGTGTTTCATCGTCAATAAGAACGTCCAAGGGATACAGTAAACCCGAAGTGAAACATCGGAATCTATAACAAGTGTCACAGGAATGGATCAAGATAGAGTCAGTAAGAAGAGTCAGTCATCTTGTACTTAAGTCGACATTGTGCCTTTTGTATTTAATTCCGATGCAATTTCTGTGTTTCATCGTCAATTAGAAGGTCCAAGGGATACAGTAAACCTGAAGTGAAGCATCGGAATCCAAAACTAGTGTCACAGGAATGGTTCAAAAAATAGTTAGTAAGAAGTGTAAGTCTTCTTAAGTAGGCATTGTGCCTTTTGTATTTAATTCCGATGCAATTTCTGTGTTTCGTCGTCAATAAGAAGGTCAGAGGGATACAGTAAGCCTGAAGTGAAGCATCGGAATCTATAACTAGTGTCACAGGAATGGTTCAAAACATAGGCAGTAAGAAGATTCAGGCTTCTTGTCCTTAAGTCAGCATTGTGCCTTTTGTATTTAATTGCGATGTAACTTCTGTGTTTCATCGTCAATAAGAAGGTCCAAGGGATACAGTGAACCTGGAGTGAAGCATCGGAATCTATAACTAGTGTCACAGGAATGGAACAAGCTATAGTCAGTAAGAAGAGTCAGTCTTTTTGTACTTAAGTCGGCATTGTGCCTTTTGTATCTAATTCCGATGCAATTTCTGTGTTTCATCGTCAATAAGAAGGTCCATGGGATACAGTACACCTGAAGTGAAGCATCGGAATCCATAACTAGTGTCACAGGATTGGTTCAAAACATAGTCAGTATGAAGAGTCAGTCCTCTTGTACGTAAGTCGGCATTGTGCCTTTTGTATTAATTTCCGATGAAATTTCTGTGTTTCATCATCAATATGACGGTCCAAGGGATACAGTAAACCAGAAGTAAAGCATCGGAATCTGTAACTAGTGTCACAGGAATGGTTCAAAACATAGTCAGTAAGAAGAGTCAGTCTTCTTGTACTTAAGTCGGCATTGTGTCTTTTGTATTTAATTCCGATGCAATATCTGCGTTTCATCGTTAATAAGAACGTCAGAGGGATACAGTAAACCTGAAGTGAAGCATCGGAATCTATATCTAGTGTCACAGGAATGGTTCAAAACAGTCAGTAAAAAGAGTCAGTCTTCTTGTACTTAAGTCGCCATTTTGCCTTTTGTATTTAATTCCTATGCAATTTCTGTGTTTCATCGTCAATAAGAAGGTCCAAGGGACACAGTAAACCTGAAGTGAAGCATCGGAATCTGTAACTAGCGTCACAGGAATGGTTCAAAACATAGACACTAAGAAGAGTCAGTCTGCTTGTACTTAAGTAGGCATTGTGCCTTTTGTATTCAATTCCGATGCAATTTCTGTGTTTCATCGTCAAAACGAAGGTCCAACGGATACAGTAAACCGGAAGTGAAGCATCGTAATCTATAACTAGTGTCACAGGAATGGTTGAAAACATAGTCAGTAATAAGAGTCAGTCTTCTTGTACTTAAGTTAGCATTGTGCCTTTTGTATTTAATTCCGATGCAATATCTGTGTTTCATCGTTAATAAGAACGTCAGAGGGATACAGTAAACCTGAAGTTAAGCATCGGGATCTACAACTAGTGTCACAGGAATTGTTCAAATCATAGTCAGTAAGAAGAGTCAGTCTTCTTGTACTTAAGTCGGCATTGTGCCTTTTGTATTTAATTCCGATGCAATTTCTGTGTTTCGTCGTCAATAAGAAGGTCCAAGGTATACAGTAAACCTGAAGTGAAGCATCCGAATCTATAACTAGTGTCACAGGAATGGATCAATATATAGTCAGTAAGAAGAGTCAGTGTTCTTGTACTTAAGTCGGCATTGTGCCTTTTGTATTTAATTCCGATGCAATTTCTGTGTTTCATCGTCAATAAGAAGGTCCAAGGGATACAGTAAACCTGAAGTGAAGCTTCAGAATCCATAACTAGTGTCACAGGAATGGTTCAAAACATAGACAGTACGAAGAGACAGTCTTCTTGTACCTAAGTCGGCATTGTGCCTTTTCTATTTAATTCCGATGCAATTTCGGTGTTTCATCGTCAATAAGAAGGTCCAAGGGATACAGTAAACCTTGTGTGAAGCATCTGAATCTATAACTAGTGTCACAGGAATGGTTCAAATCATAGACAGTAAGAAGAGTCAGTCTTCTTGCACTTAAGTCGGCATTGTGCCTTTTGTATTTAATTCAGATGCAATTTCTGTGTTTCATCGTCAATGAGAAGGTCAGAGGGATACAGTAAACCTGAAGTGAAGCATCGGAATCTATAACTAGTGTCACAGGAATGGTTCAAAACATAGTCAGTAATAAGAGTCAGTCTTCTTGTACTTCTTTGGGTATTGTGCCTTTTGTATTTAATTCCCATGCAATTTCTGTGTGTCATCGTCAATACGAAGGTCCAAGGGATACAGTAAACCAGAAGTGAAGCATCGGAATCTATAACTAGTGTCACAGGAATGAATCAAGGTATAGTCAGTAAGAGGAGTCAGTCTTCTCGTACTTAGGTGGGCACTGTGCCTTTTGTATTTAATACCGATGCAATTTCAGTGTTTCATCGTCAACACGAAGGTCCAAGGGATACAGTAAACCTGAAGTGAAGCATCGGAATCCATAACTAGTGTCACAGGAATGTTTCAAAACACAGTCAGTAAGAAGAGTCAGTCTTCTTGTACTTCATTGAGTATTGTGCCTTTTGTATTTAATTCCCATGCAATTTCTGTGTTTCATCGTCAATACGAAGGTCCAAGGGATACAGTACACCAGAAGTGAAGCATCGGAATCTATAACTAGTGACATAGGAATGGTTCAAAACATAGACAGTAGGAAGATTCAGTCTACATGTACTTAAGTCGGCATTGTGCCTTTTGTATTTATTTCCGATGCAATTTCTGTGTTTCATCGTCAATAAGAAGGTCAGAGGGATACACTAAACCTGAAGTGAAGCTTCGGAATCTATAACTGGTGTCACAGGAATGGTTCAAAACATATCCAGTAAGAAGAGTCAGTCTTGTTGTACTTAGGTCGGCATTGTGCCTTTTGTACTTATTTTCGATGCAATTTCTGTGTTTCATCTTCAATAAGAAGGTCCAAGGGATACAGTAAACCTTGTGTGAAGCATCGGAATCTATAACTAGTGTCACGGGAATGGTTCAAAACACAGACAGTAAGAAGAGTCAGTCTGCTTGTACTTAAGTCAGCATTGTGCCTTTTGTATTTAATTCCGATGCAATATCTGTGTTTCATCGTTAATAAGAAGGTCAGAGGGATACAATAAACCTGAAGTGAAGCATCGGAATTTACAACTAGTGTCACAGGAATGGTTCAAATCATAGTCAGTAAGAAGAGTCAGTCTTCTTGTACTTAAGTCGGCTTTGTGCCTTTTGTATTTAATTCCAATGCAATTTCTGTGTTTCATCATCAATAAGAAGGTCCAAGGAATACAGTAAACCCGAAGTGAAGCATCGGAATCTATAACTAGTGTCACACGAATGGATCAAGATAGAGTCAGTAAGAAGAGTCAGTCATCTTGTACTTAAGTCGACATTGTGCCTTTTGTATTTAATTCCGATGCAATTTCTGTATTTCATCGTCAATTAGAAGGTCCAAGGGATACAGTAAACCTGAAGTGAAGAATCGGAATCCAAAACTAGTGTCACAGGAATAGTTCAAAACATAGTCAGTAAGAAGAGTAAGTCTTCTTAAGTAGGCATTGTGCCTTTTGTATTTAATTCCGATGCAATTTCTGTGTTTCGACGTCAATAAGAAGGTCAGAGGGATACAGTAAGCCTGAAGTGAAGCATCGGAATCTATAACTAGTGTCCCAGGAATGGTTCAAAACATAGGAAGTAAGAAGATTCAGGCTTCTTGTCCTTAAGTCAGCATTGTGCCTTTTGTATTTAATTGCGATGTAATTTCTGTGTTTCATCGTCAATAAGAAGGTTCAAGGGATACAGTGAACCTGGAGTGAAGCATCGGACTCTATAACTAGTGTCACAGGAACGGTTCAAAACATAGACAGTAAGGAGAGTCAGCCTTCTTGTACTTAATTCGGCATTGTTTCTTTTGTATTTAATTCCGATGCAATTTCTGTGTTTCGTCGTCAATAAGAAGGTCCAAGGTAAACAGTAAACCTGAAGTGTAGCATCCGAACCTATAACTAGTGTCACAGGAATGGATCAATATATAGTCAGTAAGAAGAGTCAGTCTTCTTGTACTTCATTGGGTATTGTGCCTTTTGTATTTAATTCCCATGCAATTTCTGTGTTTCATCGGCAATACGAAGGTCCAAGGGATACAGTTAACCAGAAGTGAAGCATCGGAATCTATAACTAGTGACATAGGAATGGTTCAAAACATAGACAGTAGGAAGATTCAGTCCACATGTACTTAAGTCGGTATTGTGCGTTTTGTATTTATTTCCGATGCAATTTCTGGGTTTCATCGTCAATAAGAAGGTCAGAGGGATACACTAAACCTGAAGTGAAGCATCGGAATCTATAACTAGTGTCACAGGAATGGTTCAAAACATATCCAGTAAGAAGAGTCAGTCTTGTTGTACTTAGGTCGGCATTGTGCCTTTTCTATTTAATTCCGATGCAATTTCTGTGTCCATCGTCAATACGAAGGTCCAAGGGATACGGTAAACCGGAAGTGAAGCATCGTAATCTATAACTAGTGTCACAGGAATGGTTCAAAACATAGTCAGTAAGAAGAGTCAGTCATCTTGTACTTAAGTCAGCATTGTGCCTTTTGTATTTAATTCCGATGCAATATCCGTGTTTCATCGTTAATAAGAACGTCAGAGGGATACAGTAAACCTGAAGTGATGCCTCGGAATCTACAACTAGTGTCACAGGAATGGTTCAAAACATACTCAGTAAGAAAAGCCAGTCATCTTGTACTTAAGTAGGCATTGTGCCTTTTGTATTCAATTCCGATGCAATTTCTGTGTTTCATCGTCAATAAGAAGGTCCAACGGGTACAGTAAACCTGAAGTGAAGCATCGGAATCTTTAACTAGCGTCACAGAAATGGTTCAAAACATAGACACTAAGAAGAGTCAGTCTGCTTGTACTTAAGACGGGATTGTGCGTCTTCAATTTAATTCCGATGCAATATCTGTGTTTCATCGTTAATAAGAAGGTCAGAGGGATACAGTAAACCTGAAGTGAAGCATCGTCATCTATAACTAGTGTCACAGGAATGGTTCAAAACAGTCAGTAAGAAGAGTCAGTCTTCTTGTACTTAAGTCGGCATTGTGCATTTTGTATTTAACTCCGTTGCAAATTCTGTGTTTCATCGTCAATAAGAAGGTCCAAGGGATACAGTAAACCCGAAGTGAAGCATCGGAATCTATAACTAGTGTCACAGGAATGGTTCAAATCATAGTCAGTAAGAAGAGTCAGCCTTCTTGTACTTAATTCGGCATTGTTTCTTTTGTATTTAATTCCGATGCAATTTCTGTGTTTCATCGTCAATAAGAAGGTCCAAGGGATACAGTAAACCTGAAGTGAAGCATCGGAATCTATAACTAGTGTCACAGGAATGGAACAAGATATAGTCAGTAAGAAGAGTCAGTCTTTTTGTACTTAAGTCGGCATTGTGTCTTTTGTATCTAATTCCGATGCAATTTCTGTGTTTCATCGTCAATACGACGGTCCAAGGGATACAGTAAACCAGAAGTGCAGCATCGGAATCTATAACTAGTGTCACAGGAATGGTTCAAAACATAGTCAGTAAGAAGAGTCAGTCTTCTTGTACTTAAGTCGGTATTGTGCCTTTTGTATTTAATTCCGATGCAATATCTGCGTTTCATCGTTAATAAGAACGTCAGAGGGATACAGTAAACCTGAAGTGAAGCATCGGAATCTATATCTAGTGTCACAGGAATGGTTCAAAACAGTCAGTAAGAAGAGTCAGTCTTCTTGTACTTAAGTCGCCATTTTGCCTTTTGTATTTGATTCCGATGCAATATCTGTGTTTCATCGTCAATAAGAAGGTCCAAGGGACACAGTAAACCTGAAGTGAAGCATCGGAATCTGTAACTAGCGTCACAGGAATGGTTCAAAACATAGACACTAAGAAGAGTCAGTCTGCTTGTACTTAAGACGGCATTGTGCCTTTTCTATTTAATTCCGATGCAATTTCTGTGTTTCATCGTCAATAAGAAGGTCCTAGGGATACAGTAAACCTGAAGTGAAGCCTCGGAATCTACAACTAGTGTCCCAGCAATGGTTCGAAACATAGACAGTAAGAACAGTCAGTCTTCTTGCACTTAAGTCGGCATTGTGCATTTTCTATTTAATTAGGATGCAATTTCTGTGTTTCGTCGCCAATAAGAAGGTCCAAAGGATACAGTAACCCTGAAGTGAAGCATCGGAATCTATAACTAATGTCACAGGAATGGTTCAAACATAGACAGCAGTAAAGAGTCAGTCTTCTTATACTTAAGTCGGCATTGTGCCTTTTGTATTTAGTTCCGATGCAATTTCTGTGTTTCATCGTCAATAAGAAGGTCCAAGGGATACAGTAAACCTGAAGTGGAGCATCGGAATCCATAACTAGTGTCACAGGAATGGTTCAAAACATAGACAGTAAGAAGAGACAGTCTTCTTGTACCTAAGTCGGCATTGTGCCTTTTGTATTCAATTCCGATGCAATTTCTGTGTTTCATCTTCAATAAGAAGGTCCAACGGATACAGTAAAACTGAAGTGAAGCATCGGAATGTTTAACTAGCGTCACAGGAATGGTTCAAAACATAGACACTAAGAAGAGTCAGTCTGCTTGTACTTAAGACGGCATTGTGCCTTTTCTATTTAATTCCGATGCAATTTCTGTGTTCATCGTCAATACGAAGGTCCAAGGGATACGGTAAACCGGAAGTGAAGCATCGTAATCTATAACTAGTATCACAGGAATGGTTCAAAACATTGTCAGTAAGAAGAGTCAGTCATCTTGTACTTAAGTCAGCATTGTGCCTTTTGTATTTAATTCCGATGCAATTTCTGTGTTTCATCGTCAATAAGAAGGTCCAACGGATACAGTAAACCTGAAGTGAAGCATCGGAATCTATAACTAGTGTCACAGGAATGGTTCAAAACATAGACAGTATGAAGAGTCAGTCTTCTTGCACTTAAGTCGGCATTGTGCCTTTTGTATTTAATTCAGATGCAATTTCTGTGTTTCATCGTCAATGAGAAGGTCAGAGGGATACAGTAAACCTAAAGTGAAGCATCGGAATCTATAACTAGTGTCACAGGAATGGTTCAAAACATAGAGAGTAGGAAGAGTCAGTCTTCTTCTAATTAGGTTGGCATTGTACTTTTGTATTTAATTCCGATGCACTATCTGTGTTTCATCGTCATTACGAAGGTCCAAGGGATGCAGTAATCCTGAAATGATGCATCGGAATCTGTAACTAGTGTCACAGGAATGGTTTCAAAACATAGACAGTAGGAAGATTCAGTCTACATGTACTTAAGCCGGTATTGTGCCTTTTGTATTTATTTCCGAAGCAATTTCTGTGTTTCATCGTCAATTAGAACGTCAGAGGGATACAGTAAACCTGATGTGAAGCATCGGAATCTATAACTAGTGTCACAGGAATGGTTCAAAACATAGTCAGTAAGAAGAGTCAGTCATCTTGTACTTAAGTCAGCATTGTGCCTTTTGTATTTAATTCCGATGCAATATCCGTGTTTCATCGTTAATAAGAACGTCAGAGGGATACGGTAAACCTGAAGTGATGCCTCGGAATCTACAACTAGTGTCACAGGAATGGTTCAAAACATACTCAGTAAGAAAAGCCAGTCATCTTGTACTTAAGTAGGCATTGTGCCTTTTGTATTCAATTCCGATGCAATTTCTGTGTTTCATCGTCAATAAGAAGGTCCAACGGATACAGTAAACCTGAAGTGAAGCATCGGAATCTTTAACTAGCGTCACAGAAATGGTTCAAAACATAGACACTAAGAAGAGTCAGTCTGCTTGTACTTAAGACGGGATTGTGCGTTTTCTATTTAATTCCGATGCAATATCTGTGTTTCATCGTTAATAAGAAGGTCAGAGGGATACAGTAAACCTGAAGTGAAGCATCGTCATCTATAACTAGTGTCACAGGAATGGTTCAAAACAGTCAGTAAGAAGAGTCAGTCTTCTTGTACTTAAGTCGGCATTGTGCATTTTGTATTTAACTCCGTTGCAAATTCTGTGTTTCATCGTCAATAAGAAGGTCCAAGGGATACAGTAAACCCGAAGTGAAGCATCGGAATCTATAACTAGTGTCACAGGAATGGTTCAAAACATAGTCAGTAAGAAGAGTCAGCCTTCTTGTACTTAATTCGGCATTGTTTCTTTTGTATTTAATTCCGATGCAATTTCTGTGTTTCATCGTCAATAAGAAGGTCCAAGGGATACAGTAAACCTGAAGTGAAGCATCGGAATCTATAACTAGTGTCACAGGAATGGAACAAGATATAGTCAGTAAGAAGAGTCAGTCTTTTTGTACTTAAGTCGGCATTGTGTCTTTTGTATCTAATTCCGATGCAATTTCTGTGTTTCATCGTCAATACGACGGTCCAAGGGATACAGTAAACCAGAAGTGCAGCATCGGAATCTATAACTAGTGTCACAGGAATGGTTCAAAACATAGTCAGTAAGAAGAGTCAGTCTTCTTGTACTTAAGTCGGTATTGTGCCTTTTGTATTTAATTCCGATGCAATATCTGCGTTTCATCGTTAATAAGAACGTCAGAGGGATACAGTAAACCTGAAGTGAAGCATCGGAATCTATATCTAGTGTCACAGGAATGGTTCAAAACAGTCAGTAAGAAGAGTCAGTCTTCTTGTACTTAAGTCGCCATTTTGCCTTTTGTATTTGATTCCGATGCAATATCTGTGTTTCATCGTCAATAAGAAGGTCCAAGGGACACAGTAAACCTGAAGTGAAGCATCGGAATCTGTAACTAGCGTCACAGGAATGGTTCAAGACATAGACACTAAGAAGAGTCAGTCTGCTTGTACTTAAGACGGCATTGTGCCTTTTCTATTTAATTCCGATGCAATTTCTGTGTTTCATCGTCAAGAAGAAGGTCAGAGGGATACAGTGGACCTGAGGTGAAGCATCGGAATCTATAACTAGTGTCACAGCAATGGTTCGAAGCATAGACAGTAAGAACAGTCAGTCTTCTTGTACTTAAGTCGGCATTGTGCATTTTCTATTTAATTAGGATGCAATTTCTGTGTTTCGTCGCCAATAAGAAGGTCCAAAGGATACAGTACCTCTGAAGTGAAGCATCGGAATCTCTAACTAATGTCACAGGAATGGTTCAAACATAGACAGCAGTAAAGAGTCAGTCTTCTTATACTTAAGTCTTCATTGTGCCTTTTGTATTTAGTTCCGATGAAATTTCTGTGTTTCATCGTCAATAAGAAGGTCCTAGGGATACAGTAAACCTGAAGTGAAGCCTCGGAATCTACAACTAGTGTCCCAGCAATGGTTCGAAACATAGACAGTAAGAACAGTCAGTCTTCTTGTACTTAAGTCGGCATTGTGCATTTTCTATTTAATTAGGATGCAATTTCTGTGTTTCGTCGCCAATAAGAAGGTCCAAAGGATACAGTAACCCTGAAGTGAAGCATCGGAATCTATAACTAATGTCACAGGAATGGTTCAAACATAGACAGCAGTAAAGAGTCAGTCTTCTTATACTTAAGTCGGCATTGTGCCTTTTGTATTTAGTTCCGATGCAATTTCTGTGTTTCATCGTCAATAAGAAGGTCCAAGGGATACAGTAAACCTGAAGTGGAGCATCGGAATCCATAACTAGTGTCACAGGAATGGTTCAAAACATAGACAGTAAGAAGAGACAGTCTTCTTGTACCTAAGTCGGCATTGTGCCTTTTGTATTCAATTCCGATGCAATTTCTGTGTTTCATCTTCAATAAGAAGGTCCAACGGATACAGTAAACCTGAAGTGAAGCATCGGAATCTTTAACTAGCGTCACAGGAATGGTTCAAAACATAGACACTAAGAAGAGTCAGTCTGCTTGTACTTAAGACGGCATTGTGCCTTTTCTATTTAATTCCGATGCAATTTCTGTGTTCATCGTCAATACGAAGGTCCAAGGGATACGGTAAACCGGAAGTGAAGCATCGTAATCTATAACTAGTGTCACAGGAATGGTTCAAAACATAGTCAGTAAGAAGAGTCAGTCATCTTGTACTTAAGTCAGCATTGTGCCTTTTGTATTTAATTCCGATGCAATTTCTGTGTTTCATCGTCAATAAGAAGGTCCAACGGATACAGTAAACGTGAAGTGAAGCATCGGAATCTATAACTAGTGTCACAGGAATGGTTCAAAACATAGACAGTAAGAAGAGTCAGTCTTCTTGCACTTAAGTCGGCATTGTGCCTTTTGTATTTAATTCAGATGCAATTTCTGTGTTTCATCGTCAATGAGAAGGTCAGAGGGATACAGTAAACCTAAAGTGAAGCATCGGAATCTATAACTAGTGTCACAGGAATGGTTCAAAACATAGAGAGTAGGAAGAGTCAGTCTTCTTCTAATTAGGTTGGCATTGTACTTTTGTATTTAATTCCGATGCACTATCTGTGTTTCATCGTCATTACGAAGGTCCAAGGGATGCAGTAATCCTGAAATGATGCATCGGAATCTGTAACTAGTGTCACAGGAATGGTTTCAAAACATAGACAGTAGGAAGATTCAGTCTACATATACTTAAGCCGGTATTGTGCCTTTTGTATTTATTTCCGAAGCAATTTCTGTGTTTCATCGTCAATTAGAACGTCAGAGGGATACAGTAAACCTGATGTGAAGCATCGGAATCTATAACTAGTGTCACAGGAATGGTTCGAAACATACTCAGTAAGAAGAGCCAGTAATCTTGTACTTAAGTAGGCATTGTGCCTTTTGTATTCAATTCCGATGCAATTTCTGTGTTTCATCGTCAATAAGAAGGCCAACGGATACAGTAAACCTGAAGCGAAGCATCGGAATCTTTAACTAGCGTCACAGGAATGGTTCAAAACATAGACACTAAGAAGAGTCAGTCTGCTTGTACTTAAGACGTCATTGTGCCTTTTCTATTTAATTCCGATGCAATTTCTGTGTTTCATCGTCAATACGAAGGTCCAAGGGATACAGTAAACCGGAAGTGAAGCATCGTAATCTATAACTAATGTCACAGGAATGGTTCAAAACATAGTCAGTAAGAAGAGTCAGTCTCCTTGTACTTAAGTCTGCATTGTGCCTTTTGTATTTAATTCCGATGCAATATCTGTGTTTCATCGTTAATAAGAACGTCAGAGGGATACAGTAAACCTGAAGTGAAGCATCGGGATCTACAACTAGTGTCACAGGAATGGTTCAAAACATATCCAGTGAGAAGAGTCAGTCTGCTTGTACTTAAGACGGCATTGTGCCTTTTCTATTTAATTCCGATGCAATTTCAGGGTTTCATCGTCAATAAGAAGGTCAGAGTGATACAGTGAACCTTAGGTGAAGCATCGGAATCTATAACTAGTGTCACAGGGATGGTTCAAAACATAGACAGTAGGAAGAGTCAGTCTTCTTGTACTTAAGTCGGCATTGTGCATTTTCTATTTAATTCCGATGCAATTTCTGTGTTTCGTCGCCAATACGAAGGTCCAAAGGATACAGTAAACTTGAAGTGAAGCATCGGAATCTACAACTAATGTCACAGGATTCGTTCAAACATAGACAGTGGGAAGAGTCAGTCTTCTTGTACTTAAGTCGGCATTGTGCCTTTTGTTCTTTGTTCCGATGCAATTTCTGTGTTTCGTCGCCAATAGGAAGGTCGAAAGGATACAGTAAACCTGAAGTTAAGCATCGGAAACAATAACTAATGTCACAGGATTCGTTCAAACATAGTCAGTAGGAAGAGTCAGTCTTCTTGTACTTGAGTCAGCATTGTGCCTTTTGTATTTAATTCCGATGCAATTTTTGTGTTTCGTCGTCAATACGAAGGTCCAAGAGATACAGTAAACCAGAAGTAAAGCATCGGAATCAATAACTAGTGTCACAGGAATTGATCAAAACATATTCAGTACGAAGAGTCAGTCAGCTTGTACTTAAGTCGGCATTGTGCCTTTTGTATTTAATTCCGATGCGATATCTGTGTTTCATCGTTAATAAGAGGGTCAGAGGGATACAATAAAACTGAAGTGAAGCATCGGAATCTACAACTAGTGTCACAGGAATGGTTCAAATCATAGTCAGTAAGAAGAGTCAGTCTTCTTGTACTTAAGTCGGCTTTGTGCCTTTTGTATGTAATTCCGATTCAATTTCTGTGTTTCATCGTCAATAAGAAGGTCCAAGGGATACAGTAAACCCGAAGTGAAGGATCGGAATCTATAATTAGTGTCACAGGAATGGATCAAGATAGAGTCAGTAAGAAGAGTCAGTCATCTTGTACTTAAGTCGACATTGTGCCTTTTGTATTTAATTCCGATGCAATTTCTGTGTTTCATCGTCAATTAGAAGGTCCAAGGGATACAGTGAACCTGGAGTAAAGCATCGGACTCTATAACTAGCGTCACAGGAACAGTTCAAAACATAGACAGTAAGAAGAGTCAGCCTTCTTGTACTTAATTCGGCATTGTTTCTTTTGTATTTAATTCCGATGCAATTTCTGTGTTTCATCGTCAATAAGAAGGTCCAAGGGATACAGTAAACCTGAAGTGAAGCATCGGAATCTATAACTAGTGTCACAGGAATGGAACAAGATATAGTCAGTAAGAAGAGTCAGTCTTTTTGTACTTAAGTCGGCATTGTGCCTTTTGTATCTAATTCCGATGCAATTTCTGTGTTTCATCGTCAATAAGAAGGTCCATGGGATACAGTAAACCAGAAGTGAAGCATCGGAATCTATAACTAGTGTCACAGGAATGGTTCATAACATAGTCAGTAAGAAGAGTCAGTCTTCTTGTTCTTAAGTCGGCATTGTGCCTTTTGTATTTAATTCCGATGCAATATCTGCGTTTCATCGTTAATAAGAACGTCAGAGGGATACAGTAAACCTGAAGTGAAGCTTCGGAATCTATATCTAGTGTCACAGGAATGGTTCAAAACAGTCAGTAAGAAGAGTCAGTCGTCGTGTACTTAAGTCGCCATTTTGCTTTTTGTATTTAATTCCGATGCAATTTCTGTGTTCATCGTCAACAAGAAGGTCCAAGGGACACAGTAAACCTGAAATGAAGCATCGGAATCTGTAACTAGCGTCACAGGAATGGTTCAAAACATAGACACTAAGAAGAGTCAGTCTGCTTGTACTTAAGGCGGCATTGTGCCTTTTCTATTTAATTCCGATGCAATTTCTGTGTTTCATCGTCAATAAGAAGGTCAGAGGGATACAGTGGACCTGAGGTGAAGCATCGGAACCTATAACTAGTGTCACAGCAATGGTTCGAAACATAGACAGTAGGAACAGTCTGTCTTCTTGTACTTAAGTTGGCATTGTGCATTTTCTATTTAATTCCGATGCAATTTCTGTGTTTCGTCGCCAATAAGAAGGTCCAAAGGATACAGTAACACTGAAGTGAAGAATCGGAATCTATAACTAATGTCACAGGAATGGTTCAAACATAGACAGCAGTAAAGAGTCAGTCTTCTTATACTTAAGTCAGCTTTGTGCCTTTTGTATTTAGTTCCGATGCAATTTCTGTGTTTCATCGTCAATAAGAAGGTCCTAGGAATACAGTAAACCTGAAGTGAAGCCTCGGAATCTACAACTAGTGTCACAGGAATGGTTCAAAACATACTCAGTAAGAAGAGCCAGTCATCTTGTACTTAAGTAGGCATTGTGCCTTTTGTATTCAATTCCGATGCAATTTCTGTGTTTCATCGTCAATAAGAAGGTCCAACGGATACAGTAAACCTGAAGTGAAGCATCGGAATCTTTAACTAGCGTCACAGGAATGGTTCAAAACATAGACACTAAGAAGAGTCAGTCTGCTTGTACTTAAGACGTCATTGTGCCTTTTCTATTTAATTCCGATGCAATTTCTGTGTTTCATCGTCAATACGAAGGTCCAAGGGATACAGTAAACCGGAAGTGAAGCATCGTAATCTATAACTAGTGTCACAGGAATGGTTCAAAACATAGTCAGTAAGAAGAGTCAGTCTCCTTGTACTTAAGTCAGCATTGTGCCTTTTGTGTTTAATTCCGATGCAATATCTGTGTTTCATTGTTAATAAGAACGTCAGAGGGATACAGTAAACCTGAAGTGAAGCATCGGGATCTACAACTAGTGTCACAGAAATTGTTCAAATCATAGTCAGTAAGATGAGTCAGTCTTCTTGTACTTAAGTCGGCATTGTGCCTTTTTTATTTAATTCCGATGCAATTTCTGTGTTTCGTCGTCAATAAGAAAGTCCAAGGTATACAGTAAAAATGAAGTGAAATATCCGAATCTATAACTAGTGTCACAGGAATGGTTCAAAACATATCCAGTGAGAAGAGTCAGTCTGCTTGTACTTAAGACCTCATTGTGCCTTTTCTATTTAATTCCGATGCAATTTCTGGGTTTCATCGTCAGTAAGAAGGTCAGAGGAATACAGTGAACCTTAGGTGAAGCATCGGAATCTATAACTAGTGTCACAGGAATGGTTCAAAACATAGACAGTAGGAAGAGTCAGTCTTCTTGTACTTAAGTCGGCATTGTGCATTTTCTATTTAATTCCGATGCAATTTCTGTGTTTCGTCGCCAATACGAAGGTCCAAAGGATACAGTAAACTTGAAGTGAAGCATCGGAATCTACAACTAATGTCACAGGATTCGTTCAAACATAGACAGTAGGAAGAGTCAGTCTTCTTGTACTTAAGTCGGCATTGTGCCTTTTGTTCTTTGTTCCGATGCAATTTCTGTGTTTCGTCGCCAATAGGAAGGTCGAAAGGATACAGTAAACCTGAAGTGAAGCATCGGTAACAATAACTAATGTCACAGGATTCATTCACACATAGTCAGTAGGAAGAGTCAGTCTTCTTGTACTTGAGTCAGCATTGTTCTTTTTGTATTTAATTCCGATGCAATTTTTGTGTTTCGTCGTCAATACGAAGGTCCAAGAGATACAGTAAACCCGAAGTGAAGCATCGGAATCTACAACTAGTGTCACAGGAATGGTTCAAATCATTGTCAGTAAGAAGAGTCAGTCTTTTTGTACTTAAGTCGGCTTTGTGCCTTTTGTATGTAATTCCGATTCAATTTCTGTGTTTCATCGTCAATAAGAAGGTCCAAGGGATACAGTAAACCCGAAGTGAAGCATCGGAATCTATAATTAGTGTCACAGGAATGGATCAAGATATAGTCAGTAAGAAGAGTCAGTCTTTTTGTACTTAAGCCGGCATTGTGCCTTTTGTATCTAATTCCGATGCAATTTCTGTGTTTCATCGTCAATAAGAAGGTCAGAGGGATACAGTGGACCTGAGGTGAAGCATCGGAACCTATAACTAGTGTCACAGCAATGGTTCGAAACATAGACAGTAGCAACAGTCAGTCTTCTTGTACTTAAGTTGGCATTGTGCATTTTCTATTTAATTCCGATGCAATTTCTGTGTTTCGTCGCCAATAAGAAGGTCCAAAGGATACAGTAACACTGAAGTGAAGCATCGGAATCTGTAACTAATGTCACAGGAATGGTTCAAACATAGACAGCAGTAAAGAGTCAGTCTTCTTATACTTAAGTCGGCATTGTGCCTTTTGTATTTAGTTCCGATGCAATTTCTGTGTTTCATCGTCAATAAGAAGGTCCTAGGGATACAGTAAACCTGAAGTGAAGCCTCGGAATCTACAACTAGTGTCACAGGAATGGTTCAAAACATACTCAGTAAGAAGAGCCAGTCATCTTGTACTTAAGTAGGCATTGTGCCTTTTGTATTCAATCCCGATGCAATTTCTGTGTTTCATCGTCAATAAGAAGGTCCAACGGATACAGTAAACCTGAAGTGAAGCATCGGAATCTTTAACTAGCGTCACAGGAATGGTTCAAAACATAGACACTAAGATGAGTCAGTCTGCTTGTACTTAAGACGGCATTGTGCCTTTTCTATTTAATTCCGATGCAATTTCTGTTTCCTCGACAATACGAAGGTCCAAGGGATACAGTAAACCGGAAGTGAAGCATCGTAATCTATAACTAGTGTCACAGGAATGGTTCAAAACATAGTCAGTAAGAAGAGTCAGTCTTCTTGTACTTAAGTCAGCATTGTGCCTTTTGTATTTAATTCCGATGCAATATCTGTGTTTCATTGTTAATAAGAACGTCAGAGGGATACAGTAAACCTGAAGTGAAGCATTGGGATCTACAACTAGTGTCACAGGAATTGTTCAAATCATAGTCAGTAAGAAGAGTCAGTCTTCTTGTACTTGAGTCGGCATGGTACATTTGTATTTAATTCCGATGCAATTTCTGTTTTTCGTCGTCAATAAGAAGGTCCAAGGTATACAGAAAACCTGAAGTGAAGCATCCGAATCTATAACTAGTGTCACAGGAATGGATCAATATATAGTCAGTAAGAAGAGTCTGTGTTCTTGTTCTTAAGTCGGCATTGTGCCTTTTGTATTTAATTCCGATGCAATTTCTGTGTTTCATCGTCAATAAGAAGGTCCAAGGGATACACTAAACCTGAAGTGAAGCATCGCAATCCATAACTAGTGTCACAGGAATGGTTCAAAACATAGACAGTAAGAAGAGACAGTCTTCTTGCACTTAAGTCGGCATTGTGCCTTTTGTATTTAATTAAGATGCAATTTCTGTGTTTCATCGTCAATGAGAAGGTCAGAGGGATACAGTAAATCTGAAGTGAAGCATCGGAATCTATAACTAGTGTCACAGGAATGGTTCAAAACATAGGCAGTAAGAAGATCCAGTCTTTTTGTCCTTTAGTTGGCATTGTGCCTTTTGTATTTAATTCCGATGCAATTTCAGTGTTTCATCGTCAATAATAAGGTCCAAGGGATACAATAAACCTGAAGTGAAGCATCGGAATCTATAACTAGTGTCACAGGAATGAATCACGTTATAGTCAGTAAGAGGAGTCAGTCTTCTCGTACTTAGGTCGGCACTGTGCCTTTTGTATTTAATACAGATGCAATGTCAGTGTTTCATCGTCAATAGGAAGGTCCAAGGGATACAGTAAACCTGAAGTGAAGCATCGGAATCCATAACTAGTGTCACAGGAATGGTTCAAAACATAGTCAGTAAGAAGAGTCAGTCTTCTTGTACTTCATTGGGCATTGTGCCTTTTGTATTTAATTCCTATGCAATTACTGTGTTTCATCGTCAATACGAAGGTCCAAGGGATACAGTAAACCAGAAGTGAAGCATTGAATCTATAACTAGTGACACAGGAATGGTTCAAAACATAGTCAGTAAGAAGAGTCAGTCTTCTTGTACTTAAGTCGGCATTGTGCATTTTGTATTTAACTCCGTTGCAGTTTCTGTGTTTCATCGTCAATAATAAGGTCCAAGGGATAGAGTGAACCTATAGTGAAGCATCGGAATCTATAACTAGTGCCACAGGAATGGTTCAAAACATAGACAGTAGGAAGAGTCAGTCTTCTTCTACTTAAGTCGGCATTGTACCTTTTGTATTTAATTCCGATGCACTATCTGTGTTTCATCGTCATTACGAAGGTCCAAGGGATGCAGTAATCCTGAAATGAAGCTTCGGAATCTGTAACTAGTGTCACAGGAATGGTTCAAAACATAGACAGTAGGAAGATTCAGTCTACATGTACTTAAGCCGGTATTGTGCCTTTTGTATTTATTTCCGATGCAATTTCTGTGTTTCATCGTCAATAAGAAGGTCAGAGGGATACACTAATCCTGAAGTGAAGCATCGGAATCTATAACTAGTGTCACAGGAATGGTTCAAAACATATCCAGTGAGAAGAGTCAGTCTGCTTGTACTTAAGTCGGCATTGTGCCTTTTCTATTTAATTCCGATGCAATTTCTGTGTTTCGTCGCCAATAGGATGGTCCAAAGGATACAGTAAACCTGAAGTGAAGCATCGGAATCTACAACTAATGTCACAGGATTCGTTCAAACATAGACAGTAGGAAGAGTCAGTCTTCTTGTACTTAAGTCGGCATTGTGCCTTTTGTATTTTGTTCCGATGCAATTTCTGTGTTTCGTCGCCAATAGGAAGGTCGAAAGGATACAGTAAACCTGAAGTGAAGCATCGGAAACAATAACTAATGTCACAGGATTCGTTCAAACATAGTCTGTAGGAAGAGTCAGTCTTCTTGTACTTGAGACAGCATTGTGCCTTTTGTATTTAATTCCGATGCAATTTTTGTGTTTCGTCGTCAATACGAAGGTCCAAGGGATACAGTAAACCAGAAGTGAAGCATCGGAATCTACAACTAGTGTCACAGGAATGGATCAAACATAGTCAGTAAGAAGAATCAGTCTGCTTGTACTTAAGTCGGCATTGTGCCTTTTGTATTTAATTCCGATGCAATATCTGTGTTTCATCGTTAATAAGAAGGTCAGAGGGATACAATAAACCTGAAGTGAAGCATCGGAATCTACAACTAGTGTCACAGCAATGGTTCAAATCATAGTCAGTAAGAAGAGTCAGTCTTCTTGTACTTAAGTCGGCTTTGTGCCTTTTGTATTTAATTCCGATGCAATTTCTGTGTTTCATCGTCAATAAGAACGTCCAAGGGATACGGTAAACCCGAAGTGAAACATCGGAATCTATAACTAGTGTCACAGGAATGGATCAAGATAGAGTCAGTAAGAAGAGTCAGTCATCTTGTACTTAAGTCGACATTGTGCCTTTTGTATTTAATTCCGATGCAATTTCTGTGTTTCATCGTCAATTAGAAGGTCCAAGGGATACAGTAAACCTGGAGTGAAGCATCGGAATCCAAAACTAGTGTCACAGGAATGGTTCAAAAAATAGTTAGTAAGAAGAGTAAGTCTTCTTAAGTAGGCATTGTGCCTTTTGTATTTAATTCCGATGCAATTTCTGTGTTTCGTCGTCAATAAGAAGGTCAGAGGGATACAGTAAGCCTGAAGTGAAGCATCGGAATCTATAACTAGTGTCACAGGAATGGTTCAAAACATAGGCAGTAAGAAGATTCAGGCTTCTTGTCCTTAAGTCAGCATTGTGCCTTTTGTATTTAATTGCGATGTAATTTCTGAGTTTCATCGTCAATAAGAAGGTCCATGGGATACAGTAAACCTGAAGTGAAGCATCGGAATCTATAACTAGTGTCACAGGAATGGAACAAGCTATAGTCAGTAAGAAGAGTCAGTCTTTTTTACTTAAGTCGGCATTGTGCCTTTTGTATCTAATTCCGATGCAATTTCTGTGTTTCATCGTCAATAAGAAGGTCCATGGGATACAGTAAACCTGAAGTGAAGCATCGGAATCCATAACTAGTGTCACAGGATTGGTTCAAAACATAGTCAGTAAGAAGAGTCAGTCTTCTTGTACGTAAGTCGGCATTGTGCCTTTTGTATTTATTTCCGATGAAATTTCTGTGTTTCATCATCAATACGACGGTCCAAGGGATACAGTAAACCAGAAGTAAAGCATCGGAATCTGTAATTAGTGTCACAGGAATGGTTCAAAACATAGTCAGTAAGAAGAGTCAGTCTTCTTGTACTTAAGTCGGCATTGTGTCTTTTGTATTTAATTCGGATGCAATATCTGCGTTTCATCGTTAATAAGAACGTCAGAGGGATACAGTAAACCTGAAGTGAAGCATCGGAATCTATATCTAGTGTCACAGGAATCGTTCAAAACAGTCAGTAAGAAGAGTCAGTCTTCTTGTACTTAAGTCGCCATTTTGCCTTTTGTATTTAATTCCGATGCAATTTCTGTGTTTCATCGTCAATAAGTAGGTCCAAGGGACACAGTAAACCTGCAGTGAAGCATCGGAATCTGTAACTAGCGTCACAGGAATGGTTCAAAACATAGACACTAAGAAGAGTCAGTCTGCTTGTACTTAAGTAGGCATTGTGCCTTTTGTATTCAATTCCGATGCAATTTCTGTGTTTCATCGTCAATACGAAGGTCCAACGGATACAGTAAACCGGAAGTGAAGCATCGTAATCTATAACTTATGTCACAGGAATGGTTCAAAACATAGTCAGTAATAACAGTCAGTCTTCTTGTACTTAAGTCAGCATTGTGCCTTTTGTATTTAATTCCGATGCAATATCTGTGTTTCATCGTTAATAAGAACGTCAGAGGGATGCAGTAAACCTGAAGTTAAGCATCGGGATCTACAACTAGTGTCACAGGAATTGTTCAAATCATAGTCAGTAAGAAGAGTCAGTCTTCTTGTACTTAAGTCGGCATTGTGCCTTTTGTATTTAATTCCGATGCAATTTCTGTGTTTCGTCGTCAATAAGAAGGTCCAAGGTATACAGTAAACCTGAAGTGAAGCATCCGAATCTATAACTAGTGTCACAGGAATGGATCAATATATAGTCAGTAAGAAGAGTCAGTGTTCTTGTACTTAAGTCGGCATTGTGCCTTTTGTATTTAATTCCGATGCAATTTCTGTGTTTCATCGTCAATAAGAAGGTCCAAGGGATACAGTAAACCTGAAGTGAAGCTTCGGAATCCATAACTAGTGTCACAGGAATGGTTCAAAACATAGACAGTAAGAAGAGACAGTCTTCTTGTACCTAAGTCGGCATTGTGCCTTTTCTATTTAATTCCGATGCAATTTCGGTGTTTCATCGTCAATAAGAAGGTCCAAGGGATACAGTAAACCTTGTGTGAAGCATCGGAATCTATAACTAGTGTCACAGGAATGGTTCAAAACATAGACAGTAAGAAGAGTCAGTCTTCTTGCACTTAAGTCGGCATTGTGCCTTTTGTATTTAATTCAGATGCAATTTCTGTGTTTCATCGTCAATGAGAAGGTCAGAGGGATACAGTAAACCTGAAGTGAAGCATCGGAATCTATAACTAGTGTCACAGGAATGGTTCAAAACATAGGCAGTAAGAAGATCCAGTCTTCTTGTCCTTTAGTCGGCATTGTGACTTTTGTATTTAATTCCGATGCAATTTCTGTGTTTCATCGTCAACAATAAGGTCCAAGGGATACAGTAAACCTGAAGTGAAGCATCGGAATCTATAACTAGTGTCACAGGAATGAATCAAGGTATAGTCAGTAAGAGGAGTCAGTCTTCTCGTACTTAGGTCGGCACTGTGCCTTTTGTATTTAATACCGATGAAATTTCAGTGTTTCATCGTCAATACGAATGTCCAAGGGATACAGTAAACCTGAAGTGAAGCATCGGAATCCATAACTAGTGTCACAGGAATGGTTCAAAACATAGTCAGTAAGAAGAGTCAGTCTTCTTGTACTTCATTGGGTATTGTGCCTTTTGTATTTAATTCGCATGCAATTTCTGTGTTTCATCGTAAATACGAAGGTCCAAGGGATACAGTAAACTAGAAGTGAAGCATCGGAATCTATAACTAGTGACATAGGAATGGTTCAAAACATAGACAGTAGGAAGATTCAGTCTACATGTACTTAAGTCGGTATTGTGCCTTTTGTATTTATTTCCGATGCAATTTCTGTGTTTCATCGTCAATAAGAAGGTCAGAGGGATACACTAAACCTGAAGTGAAGCATCGGAATCTATAACTAGTGTCACAGGAATGGTTCAAAACTTATCCAGTAAGAAGAGTCAGTCTTGTTGTACTTAGGTCGGCATTGTGCCTTTTGTATTTAATTCCGATGCAATTTTTGTGATTCGTCGTCAATACGAAGCTCCAAGAGATACAGTAAACCAGAAGTAAAGCATTGGAATCAATAACTAGTATCACAGGAATGGATCAAAACATATTCAGTACGAGGAGTCAGTCTGCTTGTACTTAAGTCGGCATTGTGCCTTTTGTATTTAATTCCGATGCAATATCTGTGTTTCATCGTTAATAAGAAGGTCAGAGGGATGCAGTAAACCTGAAGTTAAGCATCGGGATCTACAACTAGTGTCACAGGAATTGTTCAAATCATAGTCAGTAAGAAGAGTCAGTCTTCTTGTACTTAAGTCGGCTTTGTGCCTTGTGTATTTAATTCCAATGCAATTTCTGTGTTTCATCGTCAATAAGAAGGTCCAAGGGATACAGTAAACCCGAAGTGAAGCATCGGAATCTATAATTAGTGTCACAGGAATGGATCAAGATATAGTCAGTAAGAAGAGTCAGTCTTTTTGTACTTAAGTCGGCATTGTGCCTTTTGTATCTAATTCCGATGCAATTTCTGTGTTTCATCGTCAATAAGAAGGTCAGAGGGATACAGTGGACCTGAGGTGAAGCATCGGAACCTATAACTAGTGTCACAGCAATGGTTCGAAACATAGACAGTGGGAACAGTCAGTCTTCTTGTACTTAAGTTGGCATTGTGCATTTTCTATTTAATTCCGATGCAATTTCTGTGTTTCGTCGCCAATAAGTAGGTCCAAAGGATACAGTAACACTGAAGTGAAGCATCGGAATCTATAACTAATGTCACAGGAATGGTTCAAACATAGACAGCAGTAAAGAGTCAGTCTTCTTATACTTAAGTCGGCATTGTGCCTTTTGTATTTAGTTCCGATGCAATTTCTGTGTTTCATCGTCAATAAGAAGGTCCTAGGGATACAGTAAACCTGAAGTGAAGCCTCGGAATCTACAACTAGTGTCACAGGAATGGTTCAAAACATACTCAGTAAGAAGAGCGAGTCATCTTGTACTTAAGTAGGCATTGTGCCTTTTGTATTCAATTCCGATGCAATTTCTGTGTTTCATCGTCAATAAGAAGGTCCAACGAATACAGTAAACCTGAAGTGAAGCATCGGAATCTTTAACTAGCGTCACAGGATTGGTTCAAAACATAGACACTAAGATGAGTCAGTCTGCTTGTACTTAAGACGGCATTGTGCCTCTTCTATTTAATTCCGATGCAATTTCTGTTTCATCGACAATACGAAGGTCCAAGGGATACAGTAAACCGGAAGGGAAGCATCGTAATCTATAACTAGTGTCACAGGAATGGTTCAAAACATAGTCAGTAAGAAGAGTCAGTCTTCTTGTACTTAAGTCAGCAATGTGCCTTTTGTATTTAATTCCGATGCAATATCTGTGTTTCATTGTTAATAAGAACGTCAGAGGGATACAGTAAACCTGAAGTGAAGCATCGGGATCTACAACTAGTGTCACAGGAATTGTTCAAATCATAGTCAGTAAGAAGAGTCAGTCTTCTTGTACTTAAGTCGGCATGGTGCCTTTTGTATTTAATTCCGATGCAATTTCTGTTATTCGTCGTCAATAATAAGGTCCAAGGGATACAGTAAACCTGAAGTGAAGCATCGGAATCTATAACTAGTGTCACAGGAATGAATCAAGTTATAGTCAGTAAGAGGAGTCAGTCTTCTCGTACTTAGGTCGGCACTGTGCCTTTTGTATTTAATACCGATGCAATTTCAGTGTTTCATCGTCAATACGAAGGTCCAAGGGATACAGTAAACGTGAAGTGAAGCATCGGAATCCATAACTAGTGTCACAGGAATGGTTCAAAACATAGTCAGTAAGAAGAGTCAGTCTTCTTGTACTTCATTGGGCATTGTGCATTTTGTATTTAATTCCCATGCAATTACTGTGTTTCATCGTCAATACGAAGGTCCAAGGGATACAGTAAACCAGAAGTGAAGCATTGAATCTATAACTAGTGACACAGGAATGGTTCAAAACATAGTCAGTAAGAAGAGTCAGTCTTCTTGTACTTAAGTCGGCATTGTGCCTTTTGTATTTAACTCCGTTGCAGTTTCTGTGTTTCATCGTCAATAATAAGGTCCAAGGGATAGAGTGAACCTATAGTGAAGCATCGGAATCTATAACTAGTGCCACAGGAATGGTTCAAAACATAGACAGTAGGAAGAGTCAGTCTTCTTCTACTTAAGTCGGCATTGTACCTTTTGTATTTAATTCCGATGCACTATCTGTGTTTCATCGTCATTACGAAGGTCCAAGGGATGCAGTAATCCTGAAATGAAGCATCGGAATCTGTAACTAGTGTCACAGGAATGGTTCAAAACATAGACAGTAAGAAGATTCAGTCTACATGTACTTAAGCCGGTATTGTGCCTTTTGTATTTATTTCCGATGCAATTTCTGTGTTTCATCGTCAATAAGAAGGTCAGAGGGATACACTAATCCTGAAGTGAAACATCGGAATCTATAACTAGTGTCACAAAAATGGTTCAAAACATATCCAGTGAGAAGAGTCAGTCTGCTTGTACTTAAGTCGGCATTGTGCCTTTTCTATTTAATTCCGATGCAATTTCTGTGTTTCGTCGCCAATAGGATGGTCCAAAGGATACAGTAAACCTGAAGTGAAGCATCGGAATCTACAACTAATGTCACAGGATTCGTTCAAACATAGACAGTAGGAAGAGTCAGTCTTCTTGTACTTAAGTCGGCATTGTGCCTTTTGTATTTTGTTCCGATGCAATTTCTGTGTTTCGTCGCCAATAGGAAGGTCGAAAGGATACAGTAAACCTGAAGTGAAGCATCGGAAAAAATAACTAATGTCACAGGATTCGTTCAAACATAGTCTGTAGGAAGAGTCAGTCTTCTTGTACTTGAGACAGCATTGTGCCTTTTGTATTTAATTCCGATGCAATTTTTGTGTTTCGTCGTCAATACGAAGGTCCAAGGGATACAGTAAACCAGAAGTGAAGCATCGGAATCTACAACTAGTGTCACAGGAATGGATCAAACATAGTCAGTAAGAAGAATCAGTCTGCTTGTACTTAAGTCGGCATTGTGCCTTTTGTGTTTAATTCCGATGCAATATCTGTGTTTCATCGTTAATAAGAAGGTCAGAGGGATACAATAAACCTGAAGTGAAGCATCGGAATCTACAACTAGTGTCACAGCAATGGTTCAAATCATAGTCAGTAAGAAGAGTCAGTCTTCTTGTACTTAAGTCGGCTTTGTGCCTTTTGTATTTAATTCCGATGCAATTTCTGTGTTTCATCGTCAATAAGAACGTCCAAGGGATACAGTAAACCCGAAGTGAAACATCGGAATCTATAACTAGTGTCACAGGAATGGATCAAGACAGAGTCAGTAAGAAGAGTCAGTCATCTTGTACTTAAGTCGACATTGTGCCTTTTGTATTTAATTCCGATGCAATTTCTGTGTTTCATCGTCAATTAGAAGGTCCAAGGGATACAGTAAACCTGAAGTGAAGCATCGGAATCCAAAACTAGTGTCACAGGAATGGTTCAAAAAATAGTTAGTAAGAAGTGTAAGTCTTCTTAAGTAGGCATTGTGCCTTTTGTATTTAATTCCTATGCAATTTCTGTGTTTCGTCGTCAATAAGAAGGTCAGAGGGATACAGTAAGCCTGAAGTGAAGCATCGGAATCTATAACTAGTGTCACAGGAATGGTTCAAAACATAGGCAGTAAGAAGATTCAGGCTTCTTGTCCTTAAGTCAGCATTGTGCCTTTTGTATTTAATTGCGATGTAACTTCTGTGTTTCATCGTCAATAAGAAGGTCCAAGGGATACAGTGAACCTGGAGTGAAGCATCGGAATCTATAACTAGTGTCACAGGAATGGAACAAGCTATAGTCAGTAAGAAGAGTCAGTCTTTTTGTACTTAAGTCGGCATTGTGCCTTTTGTATCTAATTCCGATGCAATTTCTGTGTTTCATCGTCAATAAGAAGGTCCATGGGATACAGTAAACCTGAAGTGAAGCATCGGAATCCATAACTAGTGTCACAGGATTGGTTCAAAACATAGTCAGTAAGAAGAGTCAGTCTTCTTGTACGTAAGTCGGCATTGTGCCTTTTGTATTTATTTCCGATGAAATTTCTGTGTTTCATCATCAATACGACGGTCCAAGGGATACAGTAAACCAGAAGTAAAGCATCGGAATCTGTAACTAGTGTCACAGGAATGGTTCAAAACATAGTCAGTAAGAAGAGTCGGTCTTCTTGTACTTAAGTCGGCATTGTGTCTTTTGTATTTAATTCCGATGCAATATCTGCGTTTCATCGTTAATAAGAACGTCAGAGGGATACAGTAAACCTGAAGTGAAGCATCGGAATCTATATCTAGTGTCACAGGAATGGTTCAAAACAGTCAGTAAAAAGAGTCAGTCTTCTTGTACTTAAGTCGCCATTTTGCCTTTTGTATTTAATTCCGATGCAATTTCTGTGTTTCATCGTCAATAAGAAGGTCCAAGGGACACAGTAAACCTGAAGTGAAGCATCGGAATCTGTAACTAGCGTCACAGGAATGGTTCAAAACATAGACACTAAGAAGAGTCAGTCTGCTTGTACTTAAGTAGGCATTGTGCCTTTTGTATTCAATTCCGATGCAATTTCTGTGTTTCATCGTCAATACGAAGGTCCAACGGATACAGTAAACCGGAAGTGAAGCATCGTAATCTATAACTAGTGTCACAGGAATGGTTCAAATCATAGTCAGTAATAAGAGTCAGTCTTCTTGTACTTAAGTCAGCATTGTGCCTTTTGTATTTAATTCCGATGCAATATCTGTGTTTCATCGTTAATAAGAACGTCAGAGGGATACAGTAAACTTGAAGTTAAGCATCGGGATCTACAACTAGTGTCACAGGATTGTTCAAATCATAGTCAGTAAGAAGAGTCAGTCTTCTTGTACTTAAGTCGGCATTGTGCCTTTTGTATTTAATTCCGATGCAATTTCTGTGTTTCGTCGTCAATAAGAAGGTCCAAGGTATACAGTAAACCTGAAGTGAAGCATCCGAATCTATAACTAGTGTCACAGGAATGGATCAATATATAGTCAGTAAGAAGAGTCAGTGTTCTTGTACTTAAGTCGGCATTGTGCCTTTTGTATTTAATTCCGATGCAATTTCTGTGTTTCATCGTCAATAAGAAGGTCCAAGGGATACAGTAAACCTGAAGTGAAGCTTCGGAATCCATAACTAGTGTCACAGGAATGGTTCAAAACATAGACAGTAAGAAGAGACAGTCTTCTTGTACCTAAGTCGGCATTGTGCCTTTTCTATTTAATTCCGATGCAATTTCGGTGTTTCATCGTCAATAAGAAGGTCCAAGGGATACAGTAAACCTTGTGTGAAGCATCGGAATCTATAACTAGTGTCACAGGAATGGTTCAAAATATAGGCAGTAAGAAGATCCAGTCTTCTTGTCCTTTAGTCGGCATTGTGCCTTTTGTATTTAATTCGCATGCAATTTCTGTGTTTCATCGTCAGTACGAAGCTCCAAGAGATACAGTAAACCAGAAGTAAAGCATCGGAATCAATAACTAGTGTCACAGGAATGGATCAAAACATATTCAGTACGAAGAGTCAGTCTGCTTGTACTTAAGTCGGCATTGTGCCTTTTGTATTTAATTCCGATGCAATATCTGTGTTTCATCGTTAATAAGAAGGTCAGAGGGATACAATAAACCTGAAGTGAAGCGTCGTAATCTACAACTAGTGTCACAGGAATGGTTCTAATCATAGTCAGTAAGAAGAGTCAGTCTTCTTGTACTTAAGTCGGCTTTGTGCCTTTTGTATTTAATTCCAATGCAATTTCTGTGTTTCATCGTCAATAAGGAGGTCCAAGGGATTCAGTAAACCCGAAGTGAAACATCGGAATGTATAACTAGTGTCACAGGAATGGATCAAGTTAGAGTCAGTAAGAAGAGTCAGTCATCTTGTACTTAAGTCGACATTGTGCTATTTGTATTTAATTCCGATGCAATTTCTGTATTTCATCTTCAATTAGAAGGTCCAAGGGATAGACTAAACCTGAAGTGAAGCATCGGAATCCAAAACTAGTGTCACAGGAATGGTTTAAAACATAGTCAGTAAGAAGAGTAAGTCTTCTTAAGTAGGCATTGTGCCTTTTGTATTAAATTCCGATGCAATTTCTGTGTTTCGACGTCAATAAGAAGGTCAGAGGGATACAGTAAGCCTGAAGTGAAGCATCGGAATCTATAACTAGTGTTACAGGAATGGTTCAAAACATAGGCAGTAAGAAGTTTCAGTCTTCTTGTCCTTAAGTCTGCATTATGCCTTTTGTATTTAATTGCGATGTAATTTTTGTGTTTCATCGTCAATAAGAAGGTTCAAGGGATACAGTGAACATGGAGTGAAGCATCGGACTCTATAACTAGTGTCACAGGAACGGTTCAAAACATAGACAGTAAGAAGAGTCAGCCTTCTTGTACTTAATTCGGCATTGTTTCTTTTGTATTTAATTCCGATGCAATTTCTGTGTTTCATCGTCAATAAGAAGGTCCAAGGGATACAGTAAACCTGAAGTGAAGCATCGGAATCTATAACTAGTGTCACAGGAATGGAACAAGATATAGTCAGTAAGAAGAGTCAGTCTTTTTGTACTTAAGTCGGCATTGTGCCTTTTGTATCTAATTCCGATGCAATTTCTGTGTTTCATCGTCAATACGACAGTGCAAGGGAGACAGTAGACCAGAAGTGAAGCATCGGAATCTGTAACTAGTGTCACAGGAATGGTTCAAAACATAGTCAGTAAGAAGAGTCAGTCTTCTTGTACTTAAGTCGGCATTGTGCCTTTTATATTTAATTCCGATGCAATATTTGCGTTTCATCGTTAATAAGAACGTCAGAGGGATACAGTAAACCTGAAGTGAAGCATCGGAATCTATATCTAGTGTCACAGGAATGGTTGAAAACAGTCAGTAAGAAGACTCAGTCTTCTTGTACTTAAGTCGCCATTTTGCCTTTTGTATTTAATTCCGATTCAATATCTGTGTTTCATCGTCAATAAGAAGGTCCAAGGGACACAGTAAACCTGAAGTGAAGCATCGGAATCTGTAACTAGCGTCACAGGAATGGTTCAAAACATAGACACTAAGAAGAGTCAGTCTGCTTGTACTTAAGACGGCATTGTGCCTTTTCTATTTAATTCCGATGCAATTTCTGTGTTTCATCGTCAATAAGAAGGTCAGAGGGATACAGTGAACCTGAGGTGAAGCATCGGAATCTATAACTAGTGTCACAGCAATGGTTCGAAGCATAGACAGTAAGAACAGTCAGTCTTCTTGTACTTAAGTCGGCATTGTGCATTTTCTATTTAATTAGGATGCAATTTCTGTGTTTCGTCGCCAATAAGAAGGTCCAAAGGATACAGTACCTCTGAAGTGAAGCATCGGAATCTATATCTAATGTAACAGGAATGGTTCAAACATAGACAGCAGTAAAGAGTCAGTCTTCTTATACTTAAGTCGGCATCGTGCCTTTTGTATTTAGTTCCGATGTAATTTCTGTGTTTCATCGTCAATAAGAAGGTCCTAGGGATACAGTATACCTCAAGTGAAGCCTCGGAATCTACAACTAGTGTCATAGGAATTGTTCAAATCATAGTCAGTAAGAAGAGTCAGTCTTCTTGTACTTAAGTCGGCATTGTGCCTTTTGTATTTAATTTCGATGCAATTTCTGTGTTTCATCGTCAATACGAAGGCCCAAGGGATACAGTAAACCGGAAGTGAAGCATCGTAATCTATAACTAGTGTCACAGGAATGGTTCAAAACATAGTCAGTAATAAGAGTCAGTCTTCTTGTACTTAAGTCAGCATTGTGCCTTTTGTATTTAATTCCGATGCAATATCTGTGTTTCATCGTTAATAAGAACGTCAGAGGGATACAGTAAACCTGAAGTGAAGCATCGGGATCTACAACTAGTGTCACAGGAATTGTTCAAATCATAGTCAGTAAGAAGAGTCAGTCTTCTTGTACTTAAGTCGGCATTGTGCCTTTTGTATTTAATTCCGATGCAATTTCTGTGTTTCGTCTTCAATAAGAAGGTCCAAGGTAAACAATAAACCTGAAGTGAAGCATCCGAATCTATAACTAGTGTCACAGGAATGGATCAATATATAGTCAGTAAGAAGAGTCAGTGTTCTTGTACTTAAGTCGGCATTGTGCCTTTTGTATTTAATTCCGATGCAATTTCTGTGTTTCATCGTCAATAAGAAGGTCCAAGGGATACAGTAAACCTGAAGTGAAGCTTCGGAATCCATAACTAGTGTCACAGGAATGGTTCAAAACATAGACAGTAAGAAGAGACAGTCTTCTTGTACCTAAGTCGGCATTGTGCCTTTTCTATTTAATTCCGATGCAATTTCGGTGTTTCATCGTCAATTAGAAGGTCCAAGGGATACAGTAAACCTTGTGTGAAGCATCGGAATCTATAACTAGTGTCACAGGAATGGTTCAAAACATAGTCAGTAAGAAGAGTCAATCTTCTTGTACTTCATTGGGTATTGTGCCTTTTGTATTTAATTCCCATGCAATTTCTGTGTTTCATCGTCAATACGAAGGTCCAAGGGATACAGTAAACCAGAAGTGAAGCATCGGAATCTATAACTAGTGTCACAGGAATGAATCAAGGTATAGTCAGTAAGAGGAGTCAGTCTTCTCGTACTTAGGTCGGCACTGTGCCTTTTGTATTTAATACCGATGCAATTTCAGTGTTTCATCGTCAACACGAAGGTCCAAGGGATACAGTAAACCTGAAGTGAAGCATCGGAATCCATAACTAGTGTCACAGGAATGGTTCAAAACACAGTCAGTAAGAAGAGTCAGTCTTCTTGTACTTCATTGAGTATTGTGCCTTTTGTATTTAATTCCCATGCAATTTCTGTGTTTCATCGTCAATACGAAGGTCCAAGGGATACAGTACACCAGAAGTGAAGCATCGGAATCTATGACTAGTGACATAGGAATGGTTCAAAACATAGACAGTAGGAAGATTCAGTCTACATGTACTTAAGTCGGTATTGTGCCTTTTGTATTTATTTCCGATGCAATTTCTGTGTTTCATCGTCAATAAGAAGGTCAGAGGGATACACTAAACCTGAAGTGAAGCATCGGAATCTATAACTAGTGTCACAGGAATGGTTCAAAACATATCCAGTAAGAAGAGTCAGTCTTGTTGTACTTAGGTCGGCATTGTGCCTTTTGTATTTATTTTCGATGCAATTTCTGTGTTTCATCGTCAATAAGAAGGTCCAAGGGATACAGTAAACCTTGTGTGAAGCATCGGAATCTATAACTAGTGTCACAGGAATGGTTCAAAACACAGACAGTAAGAAGAGTCAGTCTGCTTGTACTTAAGTCAGCATTGTGCCTTTTGTATTTAATTCCGATGCAATATCTGTGTTTCATCGTTAATAAGAAGGTCAGAGGGATACAATAAACCTGAAGTGAAGCATCGGAATTTACAACTAGTGTCACAGGAATGGTTCAAATCATAGTCAGTAAGAAGAGTCAGTCTTCTTGTACTTAAGTCGGCTTTGTGCCTTTTGTATTTAATTCCAATACAATTTCTGTGTTTCATCATCAATAAGAAGGTCCAAGGAATACAGTAAACCCGAAGTGAAGCATCGGAATCTATAACTAGTGTCACACGAAAGGATCAAGATAGAGTCAGTAAGAAGAGTCAGTCATCTTGTACTTAAGTCGACATTGTGCCTTTTGTATTTAATTCCGATGCAATTTCTGTATTTCATCGTCAATTAGAAGGTCCAAGGGATACAGTAAACCTGAAGTGAAGCATCGGAATCCAAAACTAGTGTCACAGGAATGGTTCAAAACATAGTCAGTAAGAAGAGTAAGTCTTCTTAAGTAGGCATTGTGCCTTTTGTATTTAATTCCGATGCAATTTCTGTGATTCGACGTCAATAAGAAGGTCAGAGGGATACAGTAAGCCTGAAGTGAAGCATCGGAATCTATAACTAGTGTCCCAGGAATGGTTCAAAACATAGGAAGTAAGAAGATTCAGGCTTCTTGTCCTTAAGTCAGCATTGTGCCTTTTGTATTTAATTGCGATGTAATTTCTGTGTTTCATTGTCAATAAGAAGGTTCAAGGGATACAGTGAACCTGGAGTGAAGCATCGGACTCTATAACTAGTGTCACAGGAACGGTTCAAAACATAGACAGTAAGAAGAGTCAGCCTTCTTGTACTTAATTCGGCATTGTTTCTTTTGTATTTAATTCCGATGCAATTTCTGTGTTTCGTCGTCAATAAGAAGGTCCAAGGTAAACAGTAAACCTGAAGTGTAGCATCCGAACCTATAACTAGTGTCACAGGAATGGATCAATATATAGTCAGTAAGAAGAGTCAGTGTTGTTGTACTTAAGTCGGCATTGTGCCTTTTGTATTTAATTCCGATGCAATTTCTGTGTTTCATCGTCAATAAGAACGTCCAAGGGATACAGTAAACCTGAAGTGAAGCTTCGGAATCCATAACTAGTGTCACAGGAATGGTTCAAATCATAGACAGTAAGAAGAGACAGTCTTCTTTTACCTTGGTCGGCATTGTGCCTTTTCTATTTAATTCTGATGCAATTTCGGTGTTTCATCGTCAATAAGAAGGTCCAAGGGATACAGTAAACCTTGTGTGAAGCATCGGAATCTATAACTAGTGTCACAGGAATGGTTCAAAACATAGTCAGTAAGAAGAGTCAGTCTTCTTGTACTTCATTGGGTATTGTGCCTTTTGTATTTAATTCCCATGCAATTTCTGTGTTTCATCGTCAATACGAAGGTCCAAGGGATACAGTTAACCAGAAGTGAAGCATCGGAATCCATAACTAGTGACATAGGAATGGTTCAAAACATAGACAGTAGGAAGATTCAGTCTACATGTACTTAAGTCGGTATTGTGCCTTTTGTATTTATTTCCGATGCAAATTCTGTGTTTCATCGTCAATAAGAAGGTCCAAGGGATACAGTAAACCCGAAGTGAAGCATCGGAATCTATAACTAGTGTCACAGGAATGGATCAAAATAGAGTCAGTAAGAAGAGTCAGTAATCTTGTACTTAAGTCGACATTGTGCCTTTTGTATCTAATTCCGATGCAATTTCTGTGTTTCATCGTCAATACGACGGTCCAAGGGATACAGTAAACCAGAAGTGCAGCATCGGAATCTATAACTAGTGTCACAGGAATGGTTCAAAACATAGTCAGTAAGAAGAGTCAGCCTTCTTGTACTTAATTCGGCATTGTTTCTTTTGTATTTAATTCCGATGCAATTTCTGTGTTTCATCGTCAATAAGAAGGTCCAAGGGATACAGTAAACCTGAAGTGAAGCATCGGAATCTATAACTAGTGTCACAGGAATGGAACAAGATATAGTCAGTAAGAAGAGTCAGTCTTTTTGTACTTAAGTCGGCATTGTGTCTTTTGTATCTAATTCCGATGCAATTTCTGTGTTTCATCGTCAATACGACGGTCCAAGGGATACAGTAAACCAGAAGTGCAGCATCGGAATCTATAACTAGTGTCACAGGAATGGTTCAAAACATAGTCAGTAAGAAGAGTCAGTCTTCTTGTACTTAAGTCGGTATTGTGCCTTTTGTATTTAATTCCGATGCAATATCTGCGTTTCATCGTTAATAAGAACGTCAGAGGGATACAGTAAACCTGAAGTGAAGCATCGGAATCTATATCTAGTGTCACAGGAATGGTTCAAAACAGTCAGTAAGAAGAGTCAGTCTTCTTGTACTTAAGTCGCCATTTTGCCTTTTGTATTTGATTCCGATGCAATATCTGTGTTTCACCGTCAATAAGAAGGTCCAAGGGACACAGTAAACCTGAAGTGAAGCATCGGAATCTGTAACTAGCGTCACAGGAATGGTTCAAAACATAGACACTAAGAAGAGTCAGTCTGCTTGTACTTAAGACGGCATTGTGCCTTTTCTATTTAATTCCGATGCAATTTCTGTGTTTCATCGTCAAGAAGAAGGTCAGAGGGATACAGTGGACCTGAGGTGAAGCATCGGAATCTATAACTAATGTCACAGGAATGGTTCAAACATAGACAGCAGTAAAGAGTCAGTCTTCTTATACTTAAGTCGGCATTGTGCCTTTTGTATTTAGTTCCGATGCAATTTCTGTGTTTCATCATCAATAAGAAGGTCCTAGGGATACAGTAAACCTGAAGTGAAGCCTCGGAATCTACAACTAGTGTCCCAGCAATGGTTCGAAACATAGACAGTAAGAACAGTCAGTCTTCTTGTACTTAAGTCGGCATTGTGCATTTTCTATTTAATTAGGATGCAATTTCTGTGTTTCGTCGCCAATAAGAAGGTCCAAAGGATACAGTAACCCTGAAGTGAAGCATCGGAATCTATAACTAATGTCACAGGAATGGTTCATACATAGACAGCAGTAAAGAGTCAGTCTTCTTATACTTAAGTCGGCATTGTGCCTTTTGTATTTAGTTCCGATGCAATTTCTGTGTTTCATCGTCAATAAGATGGTCCAAGGGATACAGTAAACCTGAAGTGAAGCATCGGAATCCATAACTAGTGTCACAGGAATGGTTCAAAACATAGACAGTAAGAAGAGACAGTCTTCTTGTACCTAAGTCGGCATTGTGCCTTTTGTATTCAATTCCGATGCAATTTCTGTGTTTCATCGTCAATAAGAAGGTCCAACGGATACAGTAAACCTGAAGTGAAGCATCGGAATCTTTAACTAGCGTCACAGGAATGGTTTAAAACATAGACACTAAGAAGAGTCAGTCTGCTTGTACTTAAGACGGCATTGTGCGTTTTCTATTTAATTCCGATGCAATATCTGTGTTTCATCGTTAATAAGAAGGTCAGAGGGATACAGTAAACCTGAAGTGAAGCATCGTCATCTATAACTAGTGTCACAGGAATGATTCAAAACAGTCAGTAAGAAGAGTCAGTCTTCTTGTACTTAAGTCGGCATTGTGCATTTTGTATTTAACTCCGTTGGAATTTCTGTGTTTCATCGTCAATAAGAAGGTCCAAGGGATACAGTAAACCCGAAGTGAAGCATCGGAATCTATAACTAGTGTCACAGGAATGGATCAAAAAAGAGTCAGTAAGAAGAGTCAGTCAACTTGTACTTAAGTCGACATTGTGCCTTTTGTATCTAATTGCGATGCAATTTCTGTGTTTCATCGTCAATACGACGGTCCAAGGGATACAGTAAACCAGAAGTGAAGCATCGGAATCTATAACTAGTGTCACAGGAATGGTTCAAAACATAGTCAGTAAGAAGAGTCAGTCTTCTTGTACTTAAGTCGGCATTGAGCCTTTTGTATTTAATTCCGATGCAATATCTGCGTTTCATCGCTAATAAGAACGTCAGAGGGATACAGTAAACCTGAAGTGAAGCATCGGAATCTATATCTAGTGTCACAGGAATGGTTCAAAACAGTCAGTAAGCAGAGTCAGTCTTCTTGTACTTAAGTCGCTATTTTGCCTTTGTATTTATTTCCGATGCAATATCTGTGTTTCATCGTCAATAAGAAGGTCCAAGGGACACAGTAAACCTGAAGTGAAGCATCGGAATCTGTAACTAGCGTCACAGGAATGGTTCAAAACATAGACACTAAGAAGAGTCAGTCTGCTTGTACTTAATACGGCATTGTGCCTTTTCTATTTATATCCGATGCAATTTCTGTGTTTCATCGTCAATAAGAAGGTCAGAGGGATACAGTGGACCTGAGGTGAAGCATCGGAATCTATAACTAGTGTCACAGCAATGGTTCGAAGCATAGACAGTAAGAACAGTCAGTCTTCTTGTACTTAAGTCGGCATTGTGCATTTTCTATTTAATTGGATGCAATTTCTGTGTTTCGTCGCCAATAAGAAGGTCCAAAGGATACAGTACCTCTGAAGTGAAGCATCGCAATCTATAACTAATGTCACAGGAATGGTTCAAACATAGACAGCAGTAAAGAGTCAGTCTTCTTATACTTATGTCGGCATTGTGCCTTTTGTATTTAGTTCCGATGCAATTTCTGTGTTTCATCGTCAATAAGAAGGTCCTAGGGATACAGTAAACCTGAAGTGAAGCCTCGGAATCTACAACTAGTGTCCCAGCAATGGTTCGAAACATAGACAGTAAGAACAGTTAGTCTTCTTGTACTTAAGTCGGCATTGTGCATTTTCTATTTAATTAGGATGCAATATCTGTGTTTCGTCGCCAATAAGAAGGTCCAAAGGATACAGTAACCCTGAAGTGTAGCATCGGAATCTATAACTAATGTCACAGGAATGGTTCAAACATAGACAACAGTAAAGAGTCAGTCTTCTTATACTTAAGTCGGAATTGTGCCTTTTGTATTTAGTTCCGATGCAATTTCTGTGTTTCATCGTCAATAAGAAGGTCCAAGGGATACAGTAAACCTGAAGTGAAGCATAGGAATCCATAACTAGTGTCACAGGAATGGTTCAAAACATAGACAGTAAGAAGAGTCAGCCTTATTGTACTTAATTCGGCATTGTTTCTTTTGTTTTAAATTCCGATGCAATTTCTGTGTTTCATCGTCAATAAGAAGGTCCAAGGGATACAGTAAACCTGAAGTGAAGCATCGGAATCTATAACTAGTGTCACAGGAATGGAACAAGACATAGTCAGTAAGGACAATCAGTCTTCTTGTACTTAAGTCGGCATTGTGCATTTTCTATTTAATTGCGATGCAATTTCTGTGTTTCATCGCCAATAAGAAGGTCCAAGGGATACAGTAAACCTGAAGTGAAGCATCGGAATCTGTAACTAGCGTCACAGGAATCGTTCAAAACATAGACAGTAAGAAGAGTCAGTCTTCTTGTACTTAAGTCAGCATTGTGCCTTTTCTATATAATTCCGATGCAATTTCTGTGTTTCATCGTCAACAAGAAGGTCAAAGGGATACAGATAACCGGAGGTGAAGCATCGGAATCTATAACTAGTGTCTCAGGAATGGTTCAAAACATAGATAGTTGGAAGAGTCGGTCTTCTTGTACCTAAGTCGGCATTGTGCCTTTTGTATTTAATTCCGATGCAATTTTTGTGTTTCATCGTCTTTAGGAAGGTCCAAGCGATACAGTAAACCTGGAGTGAAGTATCGGAATCTATAACTAGTGTCACAGGAATGGTTCAAAGCATAGACAGTAAGAAGAGTCTGTCTTCTTGTACTTAAGTCGGCATTGTGCCTTTTCTATTTAATTCCGATCCAATTTCTGTGTTTCATCGTCTGTAAGAAGGTGAGAGGGATACAGTAAACCTGAGGTGAGCGTCGGAATCTATAACTAGAATCACAGGAATGGTTCATAACATAGTCAGTAAGGACAATCAGTCTTCTTGTACTTAAGTCGGCATTGTGCATTTTCTATTTAATTGCGATGCAATTTCTGTGTTTCATCGCCATTAAGAAGGTCCAAGGGATACAGTAAACCTGAAGTGAAGCATCGGAATCTGTAACTAGCGTCACAGGAATCGTTCAAAACATAGACAGTAAGAAGAGTCAGTCTTCTTGTACTTAAGTCAGCATTGTGCCTTTTCTATATAATTCCGATGCAATTTCTGTGTTTCATCGTCAATAAGAAGTTCCAACGGATGCAGTAAACCTGAAGTGAAGCATCGGAAACTTTAACTAGCGTCACAGGAATGGTTCAAAACATAGACACTAAGAAGAGTCAGTCTGCTTGTACTTAAGACGGCATTGTGCCTTTTCTATTTAATTCCGATGCAATTTCTGTGTTTCATCGTCAATACGAAGGTCCAAGGGATACAGTAAACCGGAAGTGTAGCATCGGAACCCATAACTAGTGTCACAGGAATGGTTCAAACATAGACATTAAGAAGAGACAGTCTTATTGTACCTAAGTCGGCATTGTGCCTTTCCTATTTAATTCGGATGCAATTTTGGTTTTTCATCGTCAATAACAAGGTCCAAGGGATACAGTAAACCTTGTGTGAAGCATCGGAATCTATAACTAGTGTCACAGGAATGGTTCAAAACACAGACAGTAAGAAGAGTCAGTCTTCTTGCACTTATGTCGGCATTGTGCCTTTTGCATTTAATTCAGATGCAATTTCTGTTTTTCATCGTCTATGAGAAGGTCAGAGGGATACAGTAAACCTGAAGTGAAGCATCGGAATCTATAACTAGTGTCACAGGAATGAATCAAGGTATAGTCAGTAAGAGGAGTCAGTCTTCTCGTACTTAGGTCGGCACTGTGCCTTTTGAACTTCATACCGATGAAATTTCAGTGTTTCATCGTCAATACGAAGGTCCAAGGGATACAGTAAACCTGAAGTGAAGCATCGGAATCCATAACTAGTGTCACAGGAATGGTTCAAAACATAGTCAGTAAGAAGAGTCGATCTTCTAGTACTTCATTGGGCATTGTGCCTTTTGTATTTAATTCCAATGCAATTTCTGTGTTTCATCGTCAATACGAAGGTCCAAGGGATACAGTAAACCAGAAGTGAAGCAACGGAATCTATAACTAGTGACACAGGAATGGTTCAAAACATAGTCAGTAAGAAGAGTCAGTCTTCTTGTACTTAAGTCGGCATTGTGCCTTTTGTATTTAATTCCGATGCAATATCTGTGTTTCATCGTTAGTAAGAAGATCAGAGGGATACAGTAAACCTGAAGTGAAGCATCGTAATCTATAACTAGTGTCACAGGAATGGTTCAAAACAGTCAGTAAGAAGAGTCAGTCTTCTTGTACTTAAGTCGGCATTGTGCCTTTTGTATTTAACTCCGTTGCAATTTCTGTGTTTCATCGTCAATAAGAAGGTCCAAGGGATAGAGTAAACCTGAGGTGAAGCATCGGAATCTATAACTAGTGTCACAGGAATGGTTCAAAACATAGCCAGAAGGAAGATTCAGTCTACATGTACTTAAGTCGGTATTGTGCCTTTTGTATTTATTTCCGATGCAATTTCTGTGTTTCATCGTCAATAAGAAGATCAGAGGGATACACTAAACCTGAAGTGAAGCATCGGAATCTATAACTAGTGTCACAGGAATGGTTCAAAACATATCCAGTAAGAAGAGTCAGTCTTGTTGTACTTAGGTCGGCATTGTGCCTTTTGTATTTATTTTCGATGCAATTTCTGTGTTTCATCGTCAATAAGAAGGTCCAAGGGATACAGCAAACCTGAAGTGAAGCATCGGAATCTTTAACTAGTGTCACAGGAATGGTTCAAAACATAGACACTAAGAAGAGTCAGTCTGCTTGTACTTAAGACGGCATTGTGCCTTTTCTATTCAATTCCGATGCAATTTCTGTGTTTCATCGTCAATAAGAAGGTCAGAGGGATACACTGATCCTGAGGTGAAGCATCGGAATCTATAAGTAGTGTCACAGGAATGGATCAAAACATAGTCAGTAAGAAGAGTCAGTCTGCTTGTACTTAAGTTGGCATTGTGCCTTTTGAATTTAATTCCGATGCAATATCTGTGTTTCATCGTTAATAAGAAGGTCATAGGGATACACTAAACCTGAAGTGAAGCATCGGAATCTATAACTAGTGTCACAGGAATGGTTCAAAACATATCCAGTGAGAAGAGTCAGTCTTGTTGTACTTAAGTCGGCATTGTGATTTTTGTATTTATTTTCGATGCAATTTCTGTGTTTCATCGTCAATAAGAAGGTCCAAGGGATACAGTAAACCTGAAGTGAAGCATCGGAATCGTTAACTAGTGTCACAGGAATGGTTCAAAACATAGACATTAAGAAGAGTCAGTCTTCTTGTACTTAAGACGGCATTGTGCCTTTTGTATTTAATACCGATGCAATTTCTGTGTTTCATCGTCAATAATAAGGTCAGAGGGATACAGTGAACCTGAGGTGAAGCATCGGAATCTATAACTAGTGTCACAGGAATGGTTCAAAACATAGACAGTAGGAAGAGTCAGTCTTCTTGTACTTATGTCGGCATTGTGCCTTTTCTATTTAATTCCGATGCAATATCTGTGATTCATCGTCAATAACAAGGTCCAAGGGATACAGTAAACCTGAAGTGAAGCATCGGAATCTGTAACTAGTGTCACAGGTATGGATCAAGATGTAGTCAGTAAGAAGAGTCAGTCTTGTTGTACTTAAGTCGGCATTGTGCCTTTTGTATCTAATTCCGATTCAATTTCTGTGTTTCATCGTCAATGAGAAGGTCCATGGGATACAGTAAACCAGAAGTGAAGCATCGGAATCCATAACTAGTGTCACAGGAATGGTTCAAAACAAAGTCAGTAAGAAGAGTCAGTCTTCTTGTACGTAAGTCGGCATTGTGCCTTTTGTGTTTAATTCCGATGAAATTTCTGTGTTTCATCATCAATACGACGGTCCAAGGGATACGTTAAACCAGAAGTGAAGCATCGCAATCTATAACTAGTGTCACAGGAATGGTTCAAAACATAGTCAGTAAGAAGAGTCATTCTTCTTGTACTTAAGTTGGCATTGTGCCTTTTGTATTTAAATCCGATGCACTATCTGTGTTTCATCGTCATTAAGAAGGTCCAAGGAATACTGTAAACCGGAAATGAAGCATTGGAATCTATAACTAGTGTCACAGGAATGGTTCAAAACATAGACAGTAGGAAGATTCAGTCTACATGTACTTAAGTCGGTATTGTGCCTGTTGTATTTATTTCCGATGCAATTTCTGTGTTTCATCGTCAATAAGAAGGTCAGAGGGATACAGTTAACTTGAAGTGAAGCATCGGAATCTATAACTAGTGTCACACGAATGGTTCAAAACATAGTCAGTAAGAATAGTCTGTCTTCTTGTACTTAAGTCGGCATTGTGCCTTTTGTATTTAATTTCGGTGAAATTTCTGTGTTTCATCGTCAATAAGAAGGTCGAAGAGATACAGTAAACCTGAAGTGGAGCATCGGAAACTATAACTAGTGTCACTGGAATGGTTCAAACATAGACAGTAAGAAGAGTCAGTCTTCTTGTACTTAAGACCACATTGTGCCTTTTCTATTTAATTCCGATGCAATTTCTGTGTTTCATCGTCAATACGAAGGTCCAAGGGATACAGTAAACCGGAAGTGAAGCATCGTAATCTATAACTAGTGTCACAGGAATGGTTCAAAACATAGTCAGTAAGAAGAGTCAGTCTTCTTGTACTTAAGTCCGCATTGTGCCTTTTGTATTTAATTCCGATGCAATATCTGGGTTTCATCGTTAATAAGAACGTCAGAGGGATACAGTAAACCTGAAGTGAAGCCTCGGATTCTACAACTAGTGTCACAGGAATGGTTCAAAACATACTCAGTAAGAAGAGCCAGTCATCTTGTACTTAAGTAGGCATTCTGCCTTTTGTATTCAATTCCGATGCAATTTCTGTGTTTCGTCGTCAATAAGAAGGTCCAAGGTATACAGTAAACCTGAAGTGAAGCATCCGAATCTGTAACTAGTGTCACAGGAATGGATCAATATATAGTCAGTAAGAGAAGTCAGTGTTCTTGTACTTAAGTCGGCATTGTGCCTTTTGTATTTAATTCCGATGCAATTTCTGTGTTTCATCGTCAATAAGAAGGTCCAAGGGATACAGTAAACCTGAAGTGAAGCATCGGAATCCATTACTAGTGTCACAGGAATGGTTCAAAACATAGTCAGTAAGAAGAGTCAGTCTTCTAGTACTTCGTTGGGCATTGTGCCTTTTGTATTTAATTCCCATGCAATTTCTGTGTTTCATCGTCAATACGAAGGTCCAAGGGATACAGTAAACCAGAAGTGAAGCATCGGAATCTATAACTAGTGACACAGGAATGGTTCAAAACATAGTCAGTTAGAAGAGTCAGTCTTCTTGTACTTAAGTCGGCATTGTGCCTTTTGTATTTAATTCCGATGCAATATCTGTGTTTCATCATTAATAAGAAGGTCAGAGGGATACAGTAAACCTGAAGTGAAGCATCGTAATCTATAACTAGTGTCACAGGAATGGTTCAAAACAGTCAGTAAGAAGAGTCAATCTTCTTGTACTTAAGTCGGCATTGTGCCTTTTGTATTTAATTCCGATGCAATTTCTGTGTTTCATCGTCAATAAGAAGGTCCAAGGGATACAGTAAACCTGAAGTGAAGCATCGGAATCCATAACTAGTGTCACAGGAATGGTTCAAAACATAGACTGTAAGAAGAGACAGTTCTTGTACCTAAGTCGGCATTGTGCCTTTTCTATTTAATTCCGATGCAATTTCGGTGTTTCATCGTCAATAAGAAGGTCCAAGGGATACAGTAAACCTTGTGTGAAGCATCGGAATCTATAATTAGTGTCACAGGAATGGTTCAAAACACAGACAGTAAGAAGAGTCAGTCTTCTTGCACTTAAGTCGGCATCGTGCCTTTTGCATTTAATTCAGATGCAATTTCTGTGTTTCATCGTCAATGAGAAGGTCAGAGGGATACAGTAAACCTGAAGTGAAGCATCGGAATCTATAACTAGTGTCACAGGAATGGTTCAAAACATAGGCAGTAAGAAGATCCAGTCTTCTTGTCCTTTAGTCGGCATTGTGCCTTTTGTATTTAATTCCGATGCAATTTCTGCGTTTCATCGTCAATGATAAGGTCCAAGGGATACAGTAAACCTGAAGTGAAGCATCGGAATCCATTACTAGTGTCACAGGAATGGTTCAAAACATAGTCAGTAAGAAGAGTCAGTCTTCTAGTACTTCGTTGGGCATTGTGCCTTTTGTATTTAATTCCCATGCAATTTCTGTGTTTCATCGTCAATACGAAGGTCCAAGGGATACAGTAAACCAGAAGTGAAGCATCGGAATCTATAACTAGTGACACAGTAATGGTTCAAAACATAGTCAGTTAGAAGAGTCAGTCTTCTTGTACTTAAGTCGGCATTGTGCCTTTTGTATTTAACTCCGTTGCAATTTCTGTGTTTCATCGTCAAAAAGAAGGTCCAAGGGATAGAGTGAACCTGAGGTGAAGCATCGGAAACTATAACTAGTGTCACAGGAGTGGTTCAAATCATAGACAGTAGGAAGAGTCAGTCTTCTTCTACTTAAGTTGGCATTGTACCTTTTGTATTTGATTCCGATGCACTATCTGTGTTTCATCGTCATTAACAAGGTCCGAGGGATGCAGTAATCCTGAAATGAAGCATCGGAATCTATAACTAGTGTCACAGGAATGGTTCAAAACATAGACAGTAGGAAGATTAAGTCTACATGTACTTAAGTCGGTATTGTGCCTTTTGTATTTATTTCCGATGCAATTTCTGTGTTTCATCGTCAATAAGAAGTTCAGAGGGATACACTAAACCTGAAGTGAAGTATCGGAATCTATAACTAGTGTCACAGGAATGGTTCAAAACATATCCAGTAAGAAGAGTCAGTCTTGTTGTTCTTAGGTCGGCATTGTGCCTTTTGTATTTATTTTCGATGCAATTTCTGTGTTTCATCGTCAATAAGAAGGTCCAAGGGATACAGCAAACCTGAAGTGAAGCATCGGAATCTTTAACTAGTGTCACAGGAATGGTTCAAAACATAGACACTAAGAAGAGTCAGTCTGCTTGTACTTAAGACGGCATTGTGACTTTTCTATTCAATTTCGATGCAATTTCTGTGTTTCATCGTCAACAAGAAGGTCAGAGGGATACAGCGAACCTGAGGTGAAGCATCGGAATCTATAACTAGTGTCACAGGAATGGATCAAAACATAGTCAGTAAGAAGAGTCAGTCTGCTTGTACTTAAGTTGGCATTGTGCCTTTTGTATTTAATTCCGATGCAATATCTGTATTTCATCGTTAATAAGAAGGTCAGAGGGATACAATAAACCTGAAGTGAAGCATCGGAATCTGCAACTAGTGTCAAAGGAATGGTTCAAATGATAGTCAGTAAGAAGAGTCAGTTTTCTTGTACTTAAGTCGGCATTGTGCCTTTTGTATTTTATTCCGATGCAATTCCTGTGTTTCATCGTCAATAAGAAGGTCCAAGCGATACAGTAAACCTGAAGTGAAGCATCGGAATCCAAAACTAGTGTCACAGGAATGGTTCAAATCATAGTCAGTAAGAAGGGTAAGTCTTCTTAAGTCGGCATTGTGCCTTTTGTATTTAATTCCGATGCAATTTCTGTGTTTCATCGTCAATAAGAAGGTCAGAGGGATACAGTAAGCCTGAAGTGAAGCATCGCAATCTATAACTAGTGTCAGAGGAATGGTTCAAAACATATCCAGTGAGAAGAGTCAGTCTTGTTGTACTTAAGTCGGCATTGTGCCTTTTGTATTTATTTTCGATGCAATTTCTGTGTTTCATCGTCAATAAGAAGGACCAAGGGATACAGTAAACCTGAAGTGAAGCATCGGAATCTTTAACTAGTGTCACAGGAATGGTTCAAAACATAGACATTAAGAAGAGTCAGTCTGGTTGTACTTAAGACGGCATTGTGCCTTTTGTTTTTATTTTCGATGCAATTTCTGTGTTTCATCGTCAATAAGAAGGTCCAAGGGATACAGAAACCTGAAGTGAAGCATCGGAATCTTTAACTAGTGTCACAGGAATGTTCAAAACATAGACATTAAGAAGAGTCAGTCTGCTTGTATTTAAGACGGCATTGTGCCTTTTGTATTTAATCCCGATGCAATTTCCGTGTTTCATCGTCAATAAGAAGGTCAGAGGGATACAGTGAACCTGAGGTGAAGCATCGGAATCTATAACTAGTGTCACAGGACTGGTTCAAAACATAGTCAGTAGGAAGAGTCAGTCTTCATGTACTTAAGTCGGCATTGTGCCTTTTCTATTTAATTCCGATGCAATTTCTGTGTTTCATCGTCAATAAGAAGGTCCAAGGGATACAGTAAACCTGGAGTGAAGCATCGGACACTATAACTAGTGTCACAGGAACGGTTCAAAACATAGACAGTAGGAAGAGTCAGCCTTCTTGTACTTAAGTCGGCATTGTTTCTTTTGTATTTAATTCCGATGCAATATCTGTGTTTCATCGTCAATAAGAAGGTCCAAGGGATACAGTAACCCTGAAGTGAAGCATCGGAATCTGTAACTAGTGTCACAGGTATGGATCAAGATGTAGTCAGTAAGAAGAGTCAGTCTTGTTGTACTTAAGTCGGCATTGTGCCTTTTGTATCTAATTCCGATGCAATTTCTGTGTTTCATCGTCAATGAGGAGGTCCATGGGATACAGTAAACCTGAAGTGAAGCATCGGAATCCATAACTAGTGTCACAGGAATGGTTCAAAACATAGTCAGTAAGAAGAGTCAGTCTTCCTGTACGTAAGTCGGCATTGTGACTTTTGTATTTAATTCCGATGAAATTTCTGTGTTTCATCATCAATACGTAGGTCCAAGGGATACAGTAAACCTGAAATGAAGCATCGGAATCTATATCTAGTGTCACAGGAATGGTTCAAAACATAGACAGTAGGAAGATACAATCTACATGTACTTATGTCGGTATTGTGCCTGTTGTATTTATTTCCGATGCAATTTCTGTGTTTCATCGTCAATAAGAAGGTCAGAGGGATACAGTTAACTTGAAGTGAAGCATCGGAATCTATAACTAGTGTCACACGAATTGTTCAAATCATAGTCAGTAAGAAGAGGCAGTCTTCTTGTCCTTAAGTCGGCATTGTGCCTTTTGTATTTAATTCCGATGCAATTTCTGTGTTTCGTCGCCAATAAGAAGGTCCAAAGGATACAGTAACCCTGAAGTGAAGCATCGGAAACTATAACTAGTGTCACTGGAATGGTTCAAACATAGACAGTAAGAAGAGTCAGACTTCTTGTACTTAAGTCGACATTGTGCCTTTTCTATTTAATTCCGATGCAATTTCTGTGTTTCACCGTCAATTAGAGGGTCAGAGGGATACAGTGAACATGAAGTGATGCAACGGAATCTATAACTAGTGTGACCGGAATGGTTCAGAACATAGTCAGTAAGAAGAGTAAGTCTACTTGTCCTTAAGTCGGCATTGTGCCTTTTGTATTTAATTCCGATGCAATTTCTGTGTTTCGTCGCCAATAAGAAGGTCCAAAGGATACAGTAACCCTGAAGTGGAGCATCGGAATCCATAACTAATGTCACAGGAATGGGTCAAAACATAGACAGTAGGAAGATTCAGTCTTCTTATACTTAAGTCAGCATTGTGCCTTTTGTATTTAGTTCCGATGCAATTTCTGTGTTTCATCGTCAATAAGAAGGTCCAAGGGATACAGTAAACCTGAAGCGAAGCATCGGAATCTATAACTGGTGTCACAGGAATGGTTCAAACATAGTCAGTAAGAAGAATCAGTCTTCTAGTACTTTAGTCGGCATTGGGCCTTTTCTATTTAATTCCGATGCAATTTCTGTGTTTCATCGTCAAAAAGAAGGTCAGAGTAATTCAGTAAACCTGACGTGAAGCATCGGAATCCATAACTAGTGTCACAGGAATGGTCCAAAACATAGACAGTAAGAAGAGTCAGCCTTCTTGTACTTCAGTCGGCATTGTGCCTTTTCTATTTAATTCCGATGCAATTTCTGTGCTTCACCGTCAATAAGAGGGTCAGAGGGTTACAGTGAACATGAAGTGATGCAACGGAATCTATAACTAGTGTCACCGGAATGGTTCAAAACATAGTCAGTAAGAAGAGTCAGTCTACTTGTCCTTAAGTCGGCATTGTGCCTTTTGTATTTAATTCCGATGCAATTTCTGTGTTTCATCGTCAATAAGAAGGTCCAAGGGATACAGTAAACCTGAAGTAAAGCATCGGAATCTATAACTAGTGTCACAGGAACGGTTCAAAGCAGTCAGTAAGATGAGTAAGTCTTCTTGTACTTAAGTCGGCATTGTGCCTTTTGTATTTAATTCCGATGCAATTTCTGTGTTTCATCGTCAATAAGAAGGTCCAAGGGATACAGTAAACCTGAAGTGAAGCATCGGAATCTGTAACTAGCGTCACAGGAATGGTTCAAAGCGTAGACACTAAGAAGAGTCAGTCTGCTTGTACTGAAGTCGGCATTGTGCCTTTTCTATTTAATTCCGATGCAATTTCTGTGCTTCATCGTCAATAGGAAGGTTAGAGGGATACAGTAAACCTGAGGTGAAGCATCGGAATCTATATCTAGTGTCATAGAAATGGTTCAAAACATAGACAGTAAGAAGACTCAGTCTTCTTGTACTTAAGTAGCATTGTACCTTTTGTATTTAATTCCGATGCAATTTCTGTGTTTCATCGTCAATCAGAAGGTCGAAGGGGTAAAGTAAACCTGAAGTGAAGCATAGGAATCAATAACTACTGTCACAGGAATGGATCAAGGTATAGTCAGTAAGAAGAGTCAGTCTTCTTGCACTTAAGTCGGCATTGTGCCTTTTGTATTTAATTCCGATGCACTATCTGTGTTTCATCGTCATTTAGAAGGTCGAAGGGATACAGTAAACCTGAAATGAAGCATCGGAAATTATAACTAGTGTCACAGCGATGGTTCAAATCATAGTCAGTAAGAAGAGTCAGTCTTCTTGTACTTAAGTCGGCATTGTGTCTTTAGTATTTAATTTCGATGCAATTTCTCTGTTTCATCCTCAATAAGAATTTCCAAGTGATACAGTAAACCTGAAGTGTAGCATCGGAATCTATAACTAGTGTCACAGGAATGGTTCAAAACATAGACATTAAGAAGAATCAGTCTTCTTGTACTTAAGTCTGCATTGTGCCTTTTCTATTTAATTCCGATGCAATTACTGTGTTTCATCGTCCATAAGAGGGTCAGAGGGATACAGTAAACCTGAAGTGAAGCATCGGAATCTATAACTAGTGTCACAGGAATGGTTCAAATCATAGACAGTAGGAAGAGTCAGTCTTCTTGTACTTAAGTCGGCATTGGGCCTTTTGTCTTTAATTCCGATGCAATTTCTGTGTTTCATCGTCAATAAGAAGGTCCAAGGGATACAGTAAATCTGAAGTGATGCATCGCAATATATAACTAGTGTCACAGGAATGGATCAAGATATAGTCAGTAAGAAGAGTCAGTCTTCTTGTACTTAAGTCGGCATTTTGCCTTTTCTATTTAATTCCGATGCAATTTCTGTGTTTCATCGACAAAAAGAGGGTCAGAGGGATACAGTAAACCTGAAGTGAAGCATCGGAATCCATAACTAGTGTCACAGGAATGGTTAAAACATAGACAATAGGAAGAGTCAGTCTTCTTGTACTTAAGTTGGCATTGTGCCTTTTGTATTTAATTCCGATGCACTATCTGTGTTTCATCGTCATTAAGAAGGTCCAAGGGATACAGTAAACCTGAAATGAATCATCGGAATCTATAACTTGTGTCACAGGAATGGTTCAAAACAGTCAGTAAGAAGAGTCAGTCTTCTTGTACTTAGGTCGACATTGAGCCTTTTGTATTTAATTCCGATGCACTATCTGTGTTTCATCGTCATTAAGAACGTCCAAGGGATACAGTAAACCTGAAATGAAGCATTGGAATTTGTAACTAGTGTCACAGGAATGGTTCCAAACATAAACAGTAGGAAGATTCAGTATACATGTACTTAAGTCGGTATTGTGCATTTTGTATTTATTTCCGATGCAATTTGTGTGTTTCATCGTCAATACGAAGGTCAGTGGGATACAGTAAACTTGAAGTGAAGCATCGGAATCTATAACTAGTGTCACAGGAATGGTTCAAAGCATAGTCAGTAAGAAGCGTCAGTCCTCTTGTACTTAAGTCGGCATTGTGCCTTTTCGATTTAATTCCGATGCAATTTCAGACTTTCATCGTCAATAAGAGGGTCAGAGGAATACAGTGAACAAGAAGTGAAGCATCGGAATCTATAACTAGTGTCACAGGAATGGTTCAAAACTTAGTCAGTAAGAAGAGTCAGTCTTCTTATCCTTAAGTCGGCATTCTGCCTTTTGTATTTAATTCCGATGCAATTTCTGTGTTTCGTCGCCAATAAGAAGGTCCAAAGGCTACAGTAACCCTGAAGTGAAGCTTCGGAATCCATAACTAATGTCACAGGAATGGTTCAAAACATAGACAGTAGGAAGAGTCAGTCTTCTTATACTTAAGTCGGCATTGTGCCTTTTGTATTTAGTTCCGATGCAATTTCTGTGGTTCATCGTCAATTAGAAGGTCCTATGGTTACAGTAAACCTGAAGTGAAGCATCGGAATCTACAACTAGTGCCACAGGAATGGTTCAAAGCATAGTCCGTAAGAAGTGTCCGTCTTCTTATACTTAAGTAGGCATTGTACCTTTTGTATTTAATTCCGATGCAATTTCTGTGTTTCATCGTCAATAAGAAGGTCCAAGGGATACAGTAAACCTGAAGTGAAGCATCGGAATCTATAACTAGTGTCACAGGAATGGTTCAAACATAGATAGTAAGAAGAGTCAGTCTTCTTGTACCTAAGTCGGCATTGTGCGTTTTCTATTTAATTCCGATGCAATTTCTGTGTTTCATCGTCAATAAGAAGGTCCACGGGATACAGTAACCCAGAAGTGAAGCTTCGGAATCCATAACTAATGTCACAGGAATGGTTCAAAACATAGACAGTAGGAAGAGTCAGTGTTCTTGTACTTAAGTCGGCATTGTGCGTTTTCTATTTAATTCAGATGCTATTTCTGTGTTTCATCGTCAAAAAGAAGGTCAGAGGGATACAGTAAACCTGAAGTGAAACATCGGAATCTATAACTAGTGTCACAGGAATGGTTCAAAGAATAGACAGTAGGAAGAGTCTGTCTTCTTGTACTTAAGTTGGCATTGTGACTTTTGTATTTAATTCCGATGCACTATCTGTGTTTCATCGTCATTAAGAAGGTCGAAGCTATACAGTAAACCTGAAATGAAGCATCGGAATCTATAACTAGTGTCACAGGAATGGTTCAAATCATAGACAGTAGGAAGATTCAGTCTACATGTACTAAAGTCGGTATTGTGCCTTTTGTATTTTTTTCCGATGCAATTTCTGTGTTTCATCGTCAATAAGAAGGTCAGAGGGATACAGTTAACCTGAAGTGAAGCATCGTAATCTTCAACTAGTGTCAAAGGGTTGGTTCGAAACATAGTCAGTAAGAAGAGTCAGTCTTCTTGTACTTAAGTCGGCAATGTGCCTTTTGTATTTAATTTCGATGCAATTTCTGTGTTTCATCGTCAATAAGAATGTCCAAGAGATACAGTAAACATGAAGTGGAGCATCGGAATCTATAACTAGTGTCACAGGAATGGTTCAAACATAGACAGTAAGAAGAGTCAGTCATCTTGTACTTAAGTCGGCATTGTGCCTATTCTATTTAAATCCGATGCTATTTCTGTGTTTCATCGTCAATAAGAGGGTCAGAGGATACAGTAAACCTGAAGTGAAGCATCGGAATCTATAACTAGTGTCACAGGAATGGTTCAAATCATAGACCGTAGGAAGAGTCAGTCTTCTTGTACTTAAGTCCGCATTGGGCTTTTTCTATTTCATTCCGATGCAATTTCTGTGTTTCGTCGCCAATAAGAAGACCCAAAGGATACAGTAACCCTGAAGTGAAGCATCGGAATCCATAACTAATGTCACAGGAATGGTTCAAATCATAGACAGTGGGAAGAGTCAGTCTTCTTATACTTAAGTAGGTAATGTACCTTTTGTATTTAATTCCGATGCAATTTCTGTGTTTCATCGTCAATAAGAAGGTCCAAGGGATACAGTAAACCTGAAGTGACGCATCGGAATCTATAACTAGTGTCACAGGAATGGATCAAGATATAGTCGGTAAGAAGAGTCAGTCTTCTTGTACTTAAGTCTGCATAGTGCCTTTTCTATTTAATTCCGATGCAATTTCTGTGTTTCATCGTCAAAAAGAAGGTCAGAGGGATACAGTAAACCTGAAGTGAAGCATCGGAATCTATGACTAGTGTCACAGGAATGGTTCAAATCATAGACAGTAGGAAGAGTCAATCTTCTTATCCTTAAGTCGGCATTGTGCCTTTTGTATTTAATTCCGATGCAATTTCTGTGTTTCGTCGCCAATAAGAAGGTCCAAAGGATGCAGTAACCCTGAAGTGAAGCTTCGGAATCCATAACTAATGTCACAGGAATGGTTCAAAACATAGACAGTAGGAAGAGTCAGTCTTCTTATACTTAAGTCGGCATTGTGCCTTTTGTATTTAGTTCCGATGCAATTTCTGTGGTTCATCGTCAATTAGAAGGTCCTAGGGATACAGTAAACCTGAAGTGAAGCATCGGAATCTACAACTAGTGTCACAGGAATGGTTCAAAGCATAGTCAGTAAGAAGTGTCAGTCTTCTTGTACTTAAGCAGGCATTGTACCTTTTGTATTTAATTCCGATACAATTTCTGTGTTTCATCGTCAATAAGAAGGTCCAAGGGATACAGTAAACCTGAAGTGAAGCATCGGAATCAATAACTAGAGTCACAGGAATGGATCAAGATATGGTCGGTAAGAAGAGTCAGTCTTCTTGTACCTAAGGCGGCATTGTGCGTTTTCTATTTAATTCCGATGCAATTTCTGTGTTTCATCGTCAAAAAGAAGGTCAGAGGGATACAGTAAACCTGAAGTGAAGCATCGGAATCTATAACTAGTGTCACAGGAATGGTTCAAAGCATAGACAGTAGGAAGAGTCAGTCTTCTTGTACTTATGTTGGCATTGTGACTTTTGTATTTAATTCCGATGCACTATCTGTGTTTCATCGTCATTAAGAAGGTCGAAGCTATACAGTAAACCTGAAATGAAGCATCGGAATCTATAACTAGTGTCACAGGAATGGTTCAAAACATGAACAGTAGGAAGATTCAGTCTACATGTACTTAAGTCGGTATTGTGCCTTTTGTATTTATTTCCGATGCAATTTCTGTGTTTCATCGTCAATAAGAAGGTCAGAGGGATACAGTTGACCTGAAGTGAAGCATCGGAATCTTCAACTAGTGTCACAGGGTTGGTTCAAAACATAGTCAGTAAGAACAGTCAGTCTTCTTGTACTTAAGTCGGCAATGTGCCTTTTGTATTTAATTTCGATGCAATTTCTGCGTTTCATCGTCAATAAGAATGTCCAAGAGATACAGTAAACCTGAAGTGGAGCATCGGAATCTATAACTAGTGTCACAGGAATGGTTCAAACATAGATAGTAAGAAGAGTCAGTCTTCTTGTACTTAAGTCGGCATTTTGCCTATTCTATTTAATTCCGATGCAATTTCTGTGTTTCATCGTCAATAAGAGGGTCAGAGGGATACAGTAAACCTGAAGTGAAGCATCGGAATCTATAACTAGTGTCACAGGAATCGTTCAAATCATAGACCGTAGGAAGAGTCAGTCTTCTTGTACTTAAGTCCTCGTTGGGCTTTTTCTATTTAATTCCTATGCAATTGCTGTGATTCGTCGCCAATAAGAAGACCCAAAGGATACAGTAACCCTGAAGTGAAGCATCGGAATCCATAACTAATGTCACAGGAATGGTTCAAATCATAGACAGTGGGAAGAGTCAGTCTTCTTATACTTAAGTAGGCATTGTACCATTTGTATTTAATTCCGATGCTATTTCTGTGTTTCATCGTCTATAAGAAGGTCCAAGAAATACAGTAAACCTGAAGTGACGCATCGGAATCTATAACTAGTGTCACAGGAATGGATCAAGATATAGTCAGTAAGAAGAGTCAGTCTTCTTGTACTTAAGTCGGCATTGTGCCTTTTGTATTTAATTCCCATGCAATTTCTGTGTTTCGTCGCCAATAAGAAGGTCCAAAGGATGCAGTAACCCTGAAGTGAAGCTTCGGAATCCATAACTAATGTCACAGGAATGGTTCAAAACATAGATTGTAGGAAGAGTCAGTCTTCATATACTTAAGTCGGCATTGTGCCTTTTGTCTTTAGTTCCGATGCAATTTCTGTGGTTCATCGTCAATTAGAAGGTCCTAGGGATACAGTAAACCTGAAGTGAAGCATCGGAATCTACAACTAGTGTCACAGGAATGGTTCAAAGCATAGTCTGTACGAAGTGTCAGTCTTCTTGTACTTAAGTAGGCATTGTACCTTTTGTATGTAATTCCGATGCAATTTCTATGTTTCATCGTCAATAAGAAGTTCCAAGGGATACAGTAAACCTGAAGTGAAGCATCGGAATCAATAACTAGTGTCACGGGAATGGATCAAGATATGGTCAGTAAGAAGAGTCAGTCTTCTTGTACCTAAGTCGGCATTGTGCGTTTTCTATTTAATTCAGATGCAATTTCTGTGTTTCATCGTCAAAAAGAAGGTCAGAGGGATACAGTAAACCTGAAGTGAAGCATCGGAATTTATGACTAGCGTCACAGGAATGGTTCAAAGCAGTCAGTAAGAAGAGTCAGTCTTCTTGTACTTAAGTCGGCATTGTGTCTTTTGTATTTAATACCGATGCAATTTCTGTGTTTCATCGTCAATAAGAAGGTCCACGGGATACAGTAAACCTGAAGTGAAGCATCGGAATCAATAACTAGTGTCACAGGAATGGATCAAGGTATGGTCAGTAAGAAGAGTCAGTCTTCTTGTACCTAAGTCGGCATTGTGCGTTTTCTATTTAATTCCGATGCAATTTCTATGTTTCATCGTCAATAAGAAGGTCCAAGGGATACAGTAAACCTGAAGTGAAGCATCGGAATCAATAACTAGTGTCACAGGAATGGATCAAAATATGGTCAATAAGAAGAGTCAGTCTTCTTATACTTAAGTCGGCATTGTGCCTTTTGTATTTAGTTCCGATGCAATTTCTGTGGTTCATCGTCAATAAGAAGGTCCTAGGGATACAGTAAACCTGAAGTGAAGCATCGGAATCTACAACTAGTGTCACAGGAATGGTTCAAAACATAGTCAGTAAGAAGTGTCAGTCTTCTTGTACTTAAGTAGGCATTGTACCTTTTGTATTTAATTCCGATGCAATTTCTGTGTTTCATCGTCAATAAGAAGGTCCAAGGGATACAGTAAACCTGAAGTGAAGCATCGGAATCAATAACTAGTGTCACAGGAATGGATCAAGGTATGGTCAGTAAGAAGCGTCAGTCTTCTTGTATTTAAGTCGGCATTGTGCGTTTTCTATTTAATTCCGATGCAATTTCTGTGTTTCATCGTCAAAAAGAAGGTCAGAGGGATACAGTAAACCTGAAGTGAAGCATCGGAATCCATAACTAGTGTCTCAGGCATCGTTCAAAACATAGTCAGTAAGAAGAGTCAGTGTTCTTGTACTTAAGTCGGCATTGTGCCTTTTGTATTTAATTCCGATGCAATTTCTGTGTTTCATCGTCAATAAGAAGGTCCTAGGGATACAGTAAACCTGAAGTGAAGCATCGGAATATACAGCTAGTGTCACAGGAATGGGTCAAAGCATAGTCAGTAAGAAGAGTCAGTCTTCTTGTACTTAAGTTGGCATTGTACCTTTTGTATTTAATTCCGATGCAATTTCTGTGTTTCATCGTCAATAAGAAGGTCCAAGGGATACAGTAAACCTGAAGTGAAGCATCGGAATCAATAAGTAGTGTCACAGGAATGGATCAAGATATGGTCAGTAAGAAGAGTCAGTCTTCTTGTACCTAAGGCGGCATTGTGCGTTTTCTATTTAATTCAGATGCAATTTCTGTGTTTCATCGTCAAAAAGAAGGTCAGAGGGATACAGTAAGCCTGAAGTGAAGCATCGGAATCTATAACTAGTGTCACAGGAATGGTTCAAAGCATAGACAGTAGGAAGAATCAGTCTTCTTGTACTTAAGTTGGCATTGTGATTTTTGTATTTAATTCCGATGCACTATCTGTGTTTCATCGTCATTAAGAAGGTCGAAGCTATACAGTAAACCTGAAATGAAGCATCGGAATCTATAACTAGTGTCACAGGAATGGTTCAAAACATGGACAGTAGGAAGATTCAGTCTACATGTACTAAAGTCGGTATTGTGCCTTTTGTATTTATTTCCGATGCAATTTCTGTGTTTCATCGTCAATAAGAAGGTCAGAGGGATACAGTTAACCTGAAGTGAAGGATCGGAATCTTCAACTAGTGTCACAGGGTTGGTTCAAAACATAGTCAGTAAGAAGAGTCAGTCTTCTTGTACTTAAGTCGGCAGTGTGCCTTTTGTATTTAATTTCGATGCAATTTCTGCGTTTCATCGTCAATAAGAATGTCCAAGAGATACAGTAAACCTGAAGTGGAGCATCGGAATCTATAACTAGTATCACAGGAATGGTTCAAACATAGATAGTAAGAAGAGTCAGTCTTCTTGTACTTAAGTCGGCATTTTGCCTATTCTATTTAATTCCGATGCAATTTCTGTGTTTCATCGTCAATAAGAGGGTCAGAGGGATACAGTAAACCTGAAGTGAAGCATCGGAATCTATAACTAGTGTCACAGGAATCGTTCAAATCATAGACCGTAGGAAGAGTCAGTCTTCTTGTACTTAAGTCCTCGTTGGGCTTTTTCTATTTAATTCCGATGTAATTTCTGTGTTTCGTCGCCAATAAGAAGACCCAAAGGATACAGTAACCCTGAAGTGAAGCATCGGAATCCATAACTAATGTCACATGAATGGTTCAAATAATAGACAGTGGGAAGAGTCAGTCTTATTATACTTAAGTAGGCATTGTACCTTTTGTATTTAATTCCGATGCTATTTCTGTGTTTCATCGTCAATAAGAAGGTCCAAGGGATACAGTAAACCTGAAGTGACGCATCGGAATCTATAACTAGTGTCACAGGAATGGATCAAGATATAGTCAGTAAGAAGAGTCAGTCTTCTTGTACTTAAGTCGGCATTGTGCCTTTTCTATTTAATTCCGATGCAATTTCTGTGTTTCATCGTCAAAAAGAAGGTCAGAGGGATACAGTAAACCTGAAGTGAAGCATCGGAATCTATAACTAGTGTCACAGGAATGGTTCAAAATATAGTCAGTAAGAAGAGTCAGTCTTCTTGTACTTAAGTCGGCATTGTGCCTTTTGTATTTAATTTCGATGCAATTTCTGTGTTTCATCGTCAATAAGAAGGTCCAAGAGATACAGTAAACCTGAAGTGGAGCATCGGAATCTATAACTAGTGTCACTGGAAAGGTTCAAAGCATAGATAGTAAGAAGAGTCAGTCTTCTTGTACTTAAGCCGGCATTGTGCCTTTTCTATTTAATTCCGATGCAATTTCTGTGTTTCATCGTCAATAAGAGGGTTAGAGGGATACAGTGAACATGAAGTGAAGCATCGGAATCTATAACTAGTGTCACTGGAATGGTTCAAAGCATAGTAAGTAAGAAGAGTTAGTCATCTTGTCCTTAAGTCCTCATTGTGCCTTTTGTATTTAATTCCGATGCAATTTCTGTGTTTCATCGTTAATAAGAAGGTCCAAGGGAAAAAGTATACCTGGTGTGAAGCATCGGAATCTATAACTAGTGTCACAGGAATGGTTAAAAACATAGACAGTAAGAAGAGTCAGTCCTCTTGCACTTAAGTCGGCATTGTGCTTTTTGCATTTAATTCCGATGCATTTTCTGTGTTTCATCGTCAATAAGAAGGTCAGAGGGATACAGGAAACCTGAAGTGATGCATCGGAGTCTATAACTAGTGACACAGGAATGGTTCAAAACATAGGCAGTAAGAAGATTCAGTCTTCTTGTCCTTAAGTCGGCATTGTGCCTTTTGTATTTAATTCCGATGCAATTTCCGTGTTTCATCGTCAATAAGAAGGTCCAAGGTACAGAGTAAACCTGGAGTGAAGCATCGGAATCTATAACTAGTGTCACAGGAATGGTTCAAATCATAGACAGTAAGAAGAGTCAGCCATCTTGTACTTAAGTCTTCATTGTGCCTTTTGTATTTAATTCCGATGTAATTTCTGTGATTCATCGTCACTAAGAAGGTCCAAGGGATACAGTAAACCTGAAGTGAAGCATCCGAATCTACAACTAGTGTCACAGGAGTGGTTTTAAAACATAGTCAGTAAGAAAACTCAGTCTTCATATACTTAAGTCGGCATTGTGCCTTTTGTATTTAATTCCGATGCAATTTCATTGATTAGTCGTAAATAAGAAGGTCCAAGGGAAACAGTAAACATGAAGTGAAGCATCGAAGTCTATAACTAGTGTCAATGGAATGGTTCAAACATAGACAGTAGGAAGAGTCAGTCTTCTTGTACTTAAGTCGGCATTGCGCCTTTTGTATTTAATTCCGAGGCAATATCGGTGTTTAATCGTCAATAAGAAGGTCCAAGGGATACAGTAAACCTGAAGTGAAGCATCGGAATCCATAACTAGTGTCACACGAATGGTTCAAAACATAGGCAGTAAGAAGATTCAGTCTTCTTGTCCTTACGTCGGCATTGTGCCTTTTGTATTTAGTTTCGATGCAATTCCTGTGTTTCATCGTCAATAAGAAGGTCCAAGGTATACAGTAAATCTGGAGAGAGGAATCGGAAACTATAACTAGTGTCACACGAATGGTTGAAAACATAGACAGTAAGAAGAGTCAGCTTTCTTGCACTTAAGTCGGCATTGTGCCTTTTGTATTTAATTCCGATACAGTTTCTGTGTTTCATAGTCAATAAGAAGGTCGGAGGGATACAGTAAACCTGAAGTGAAGCATCGGAATCTATAACTAGTGTCACAGGAATGGTTCAAAACAGTCAGAGAGAAGAGTCAGTCTTCTTGTACTTAAGTCGGCATTGTGCCTTTTGTATTTAATTCCGATGCAATTTCTGTGTTTCATCGTGAATAAGAAGGTTCAAGGGATAAAGTAAACCTGAAGTGTAGCATCGGAATCTGTAACTAGCGTCACAGGAATGGTTCAAATCATAGACACCAAGAAGAGTCAGTCTGCTTGTACTTAAGACGGCATTGTGCCTTTTCTATATAATTCCGATGCAATTTCTGTGTTTCATCGTCAATAAGAAGGTCAGAGGGATTCAGTGAACCTGAGGTGAAGCATCGGAATCTATAACTAGTGTCACAGGAATGGTTCAAAACATAGACCGTAAGAAGAGTCAGTCTTCTTGTAATTAAGTCGGCATTGTGCCTTTTCTAAGTAATTCCGATGAAATTTCTGTGTTTCGTCGCCAATAAGAAGGTCCAAAGGATACAGTAAACCTGAAGTGAAGCATTGGAATCCATAAATAATGTCACAGGAATGGTTCAAAACATAGACAGTAGGAAGAGTCAGTCATCTTATACATAAGTCGGCATTGCCTTTTGTATTTAGTTCCGATGCAATTTCTGTGTTTCATCGTCAATAAGAAGGTCCTAGGGATGCAGTAAACCTGAAGTGAAGCATGGAAATATATAACTAGTGTAACAGGAATGTTTCAAAACATAGTCAGTAAGAAGAGTCAGTCTTCTTGTACTTAAGTAGGCATTGTCCCTTTTGTATTTAATTCCGATGCAATTTATGTGTTTCATCGTCAATAAGAGGGTCAGAGGGATACAGTAAACCTGAAGTGAAGCATCGGAATCTATAACTAGTGTCACAGGAATGGTTCAAAGCATAGTCGGTAAGAAGAGTCAGTCTTCTTGTACTTAAGTCGGCATTGTGCCTTTTGTAATTAATTCCGATGCAACTTCTTTGTTTCATCGTCAATAAGAAGGTCCAAGAGATACAGTATACCTGAAGTGGAGCATCGGAATCTATAACTAGTGTCACCGGAATGGTTCAAAACATAGACAGTAAGAAGAATCAGTCTTCTTGTACTTAAGTCGGCATTGTGCCCTTTTCAATTTAATTCCGATGCAATTACTGTGTTTAATCGACAATAAGAAGGTCAGAGGGATACAGTAAACCTGAAGAGAAGCATCGGAATCTCCAAATAGTGTCACAGGAATGGTTCAACACATAGTCAGTAAGAAGAGTCAGTCTTCTTGTACTCAAGTCGATATTGTGCCTTTTGTATTTAATTCCGATGCAATTTCTGTGTTTCATCGTCAATAAGAAGGTCCAAGGGATACAGTAAACCTGAAGTGAAGCATCGGAATCTGTAACTAGCGTCACAGGAATGGTTCAAAACATAGACACTAAGAAGAGTCAGTCTGCTTGTACTTAAGACGGCATTGTGCCTTTTCTATTTAATTCCGATGCAATTTCTGTGTTTCATCGTCAATAAGAAGGTCAGAGGGATACAGTGAACCTGAGGTGAAGCATCGGAACCTATAACTAGTGTCACAGGAATGGTTCAAAACGTAGACAGTTGGACGAGTCGGTCTTCTTGTACTTAAGTCGGCATTGTGCCTTTTCTATTTAATTCCGATGCATTATCGGTGTTTCATTGTTAATAAGATGGTCAGAGGGATACAGTAAACCTGAAGTGAAGCATCGGAATCTATAACTAGTGTTACAGGAGTGGATCAAAGTATAGTCAGTATGAAGAGTCAGTCTTCTGTACATAAGTCGGCATTGTGCCTTTTGTATTCAATTCCGATGCAATTTCTGGGTTTCATTGTCAATAAGAGGGTTAGAGGGATACAGTGAACATGATGTGAAGCATCGGAATCTATAACTAGTGTCACTGGAATGGTTCAAAGCATAGTAAGTAAGAAGAGTTAGTCATCTTGTCCTTAAGTCGGCATTGTGCCTTTGGTATTTAAATCCGTTGCAATTTCGGTGTTTCATCGTCATTAAGAAGGTCCAAGGGATAAAGTGTACCTGGTGTGAAGCATCGGAATCTATAACTAGTGTCACAGGAATGGTTCAAAACATAGACAGTAAGAAGAGTCAGTCTTCTTGCACTTAAGTCGGCATTGTGCTTTTTGCATTTAATTCCGATGCATTTTCTGTGTTTCATCGTCAATAAGAAGGTCAGAGGGATACAGTAAAACTGAAGTGATGCATCGGAGTCTATAACTAGTGACACAGGAATGGTTCAAAACATAGGCAGTAAGAAGATTCAGTCTTCTTGTCCTTAAGTCGGCATTGTGCCTTTTGTATTTAATTCCGATGCAATTTCTGTGTTTCATCGTCAATAAGAAGGTCCAAGGTACAGAGTAAACCTGGAGTGAAGCATCGGAATCTATAACTAGTGTCGCAGGAATGGTTCAAATCATAGACAGTAAGAAGAGTCAGCCGTCTTGTACTTAAGTCGGCATTGTGCCTTTTGTATTTAATTCCGATGCAATTTCTGTGATTCATCGTCACTAAGAAGGTCCAAGGGATACAGTAAACCTGAAGTGAAGCATCGGAATCTACAGCTAGTGTCACAGGATTGGTTAAAAACATAGTCAGTAAGAAGAGTCAGTCTTCATATACTTAAGTCGGCATTGTGCCTTTTGCATTTAATTCCGATGCAATTTCATTGATTAGTCGTCAATAAGAAGGTCCAAGGGAAACAGTAAACCTGAAGTGAAGCATTGGAATCCATAAATAATATCACAGGAATGGTTCAAAACATAGACAGTAGGAAGAGTCAGTTATCTTATACATAAGTCGGCATTGCCTTTTGTATTTAGTTCCGATGCAATTTCTGTGTTTCATCGTCAATAAGAAGGTCCTAGGGATACAGTAAACCTGAAGTGAAGCATGGAAATATATAACTAGTGTCACAGGAATGGTTCAAAGTATAGTCAGTAAGAAGAGTCAGTCTTCTTGTACTTAAGTAGGCATTGTCCCTTTTGTATTTAATTCCGATGCAATTGCTGTGTTTCATCGTCAATAAGAAGGTCCAAGGGATACAGTAAACCTGAAGTGAAGCATCGGAATCTATAACTAGTGTCACAGGAATGGATCAAGATATAGTCAGTAAGAAGAGTCAGTCTTCCTGTACTTAAGTCGGCATTGTGCCTTTTCTATTTAATTCCGATGCAATTTCTGTGTTTCATCGTCAAAAAGAAGGTCAGAGGGATACATAAACCTGAAGTGAAGCATCGGAATCTATAACTAGTTACACAGGAATGGTTCAAAACATAGACAATAGGAAGAGTCAGTCTTCTTGTACTTAAGTTGGCATTGTGCCTTTTGTACTTAAATCCGATGCACTATCTGTGTTTCATCGTCATTAAAAAGGTCCAAGGGATACACTAAACCTGATATGAAGCATCGAAATCTATAACCAGTGTCACGGGAATGGTTCTTAACTTAGACAGTAGGAAGATTCAGTCTACATGTACTTCAGACCGTATTGTGCCTTTTGTATTTATTTCCGATGCAATTTATGTGTTTCATCGTCAATAAGAAGGTCAGAGGGATACAGTAAACCTGAAGTGAAGCATCGGAATCTATAACTAGTGTCACAGGAATGGTTCAAAGCATAGTCGGTAAGAAGAGTCAGTCTTGTTGTACTTAAGTCGGCATTGTGCCTTTTGTTTTTAATTCCGATGCAACTTCTGTGTTTCATCGTCAATAAGAAGGTCCAAGAGATACAGTAAACCTGAAATGGAGCATCGGAATCTATAACTAGTGTCACAGGAAAGTTTCAAAACATAGATAGTAAGAAGAGTCAGTCTTCTTGTACTTAAGCCGGCATTGTGCCTTTTCTATTTAATTCCGATGCAATTTCTGTGTTTCATCGTCAATAAGAGGGTTAGAGGGATACAGTGAACATGAAGTGAAGCATCGGAATCTATAACTAGTGTCACTGGAATGGTTCAAAGCATAGTAAGTAAGAAGAGTTAGTCATCTTGTCCTTAAGTCGGCATTGTGCCTTTTGTATTTAATTCCGATGCAATTTCTGTGTTTCATCGTTAATAAGAAGGTCCAAGGTATACAGTAAAAATGAAGTGAAGCATCGGAATCCATAACTAGTGTCACAGCAATGGTTCAAAACATAGTCAGTAACAAGAGTCAGTCTTCATGTACCTAAGTCGGCATTGTGCCTTTTCTATTTAATTCCGTTGCAATTTCGGTGTTTCATCGTCATTAAGAAGGTCCAAGGGATAAAGTATACCTGGTGTGAAGCATCGGAATCTATAACTAGTGTCACAGGAATGGTTCAAAACATAGACAGTAAGAAGAGTCAGTCTTCTTGCACTTAAGTCGGCATTGTGCTTTTTGCATTTAATTCCGATGCATTTTCTGTGTTTCATCGTCAATAAGAAGGTCCAAGGTACAGAGTAAACCTGGAGTGAAGCATCGGAATCTATAAGTAGTGTCACAGGAATGGTTCAAATCATAGACAGTAAGAAGAGTCAGCCGTCTTGTACTTATGTCGGCATTGTGCCTTTTGTATTTAATTCCGATGCAATTTCTGTGATTCATCGTCACTAAGAAGGTCCAAGGGATACAGTAAACCTGAAGTGAAGCATCGGAATCTATAACTAGTGTCACAGGAATGGTTCAAAGCAGTCAGAAAGAAGAGACAGTCTTCTTGTACTTAAGTCGGCATTGTGCCTTTTGTATTTAATTCCGATGCAATTTCTGTGTTTCATCGTCAATAAGAAGGTCCAAGGGATAAAGTAAACCTGAAGTGTAGCATCGGAATCTGTAACTAGCGTCACAGGAATGGTTCAAATCATAGACACCAAGAAGAGTCAGTCTGCTTGTACTTAAGACGGCATTGTGCTTTTTCTATATAATTCCGATGCAATTTCTGTGTTTCATGGTCAAAAAGATGGTCAGAGGGATACAGTAAACCTGAAGTGAAACATCGGAATCTATAACTAGTTACACAGGAATGGTTCAAAACATAGACAATAGGAAGAGTCAGTCTTCTTGTCCTTACGTCGGCATTGTGCCTTTTGTATTTAATTCCGAGGCAATATCGGTGTTTAATCGTCAATAAGAAGGTCCAAGGGATACAGTAAACCTGAAGTGAAGCACCGGAATCCATAACTAGTGTCACACGAATGGTTCAAAACATAGGCAGTAAGAAGACTCAGTCTTCTTGTCCTTACGTCGGCATTGTGCCTTTTGTATTTAGTTTCGATGCAATTTCTGTGTTTCATCGTCAATAAGAAGGTCCAAGGTATACAGTAAACCTGGAGAGAGGCATCGGAAACTATAACTAGTGTCACACGAATGGTTCAAAACATAGACAGTAAGAAGAGTCAGCTTTCTTGCATTTAAGTCGGCATTGTGCCTTTTGTATTTAATTCCGATGCAGTTTCTGTGTTTCATAGTCAATAAGAAGGTCGGAGGGATACAGTAAACCTGAAGTGAAGCATCGGAATCTATAACTAGTGTCACAGGAATGGTTCAAAGCAGTCAGAAAGAAGAGACAGTCTTCTTGTACTTAAGTCGGCATTGTGCCTTTTGTATTTAATTCCGATGCAATTTCTGTGTTTCATCGTCAATAAGAAGGTCCAAGGGATAAAGTAAACCAGAAGTGTAGCATCGGAATCTGTAACTAGCGTCACAGGAATGGTTCAAATCATAGACACCAAGAAGAGTCAGTCTGCTTGTACTTAAGACGGCATTGTGCCTTTTCTATATAATTCCGATGCAATTTCTGTGTTTCATCGTCAATAAGAAGGTCCTAGGGATGCAGTAAACCTGAAGTGAAGCATGGAAATATATAACTAGTGTCACAGGAATGGATCAAGATATAGTCAGTAAGAAGAGTCAGTCTTCCTGTACTTAAGTAGGCATTGTGCCTTTTCTATTTAATTCCGATGCAATTTCTGTGTTTCATGGTCAAAAAGAAGGTCAGAGGGATACAGTAAACCTGAAGTGAAGCATCGGAATCTATAACTAGTTACACAGGAATGGTTCAAAACATAGACAATAGGAAGAGTCAGTCTTCTTGTACTTAAGTTGGCATTGTGCCTTTTGTACTTAAATCCGATGCACTATCTGTGTTTCATCGTCATTAAGAAGGTCCAAGGGATACAGTAAACCTGATATGAAGCAATGAAATCTATAACTAGTGTCACGGGAATGGTTCTTAACTTAGACAGTAGGAAGATTCAGTCTACATGTACTTCAGTCCGTATTGTGCCTTTTGTATTTATTTCCGCTGCAATTTATGTGTTTCATCGTCAATAAGAAGGTCAGAGGGATACAGTAAACCTGAAGTGAAGCATCGGAATCTATAACTAGTGTCACAGGAATGGTTCAAAGCATAGTCGGTAAGAAGAGTCAGTCTTCTAGTACTTAAGTCGGCATTGTGCCTTTTGTATTTAATTCCGATGCAACTTCTGTGTTTCATCGTCAATAAGAAGGTCCAAGAGATACAGTAAACCTGAAGTGGAGCATCGTAATCCATAACTAGTGTCACAGGAAAGGTTCAAAACATAGATAGTAAGAAGAGTCAGTCTTCTTGTACTTAAGCCGGCATTGTGCCTTTTCTATTTCATTCCGATGCAATTTCTGTGTTTCATCGTCAATAAGAGGGTTACAGGGATACAGTGAACATGAAGTGAAGCATCGGAATCTATAACTAGTGTCACTGGAATGGTTCAAAGCATAGTAAGTAAGAAGAGTTAGTCATCTTGTCCTTAAGTCGGCATTGTGCCTTTTGTATTTAATTCCGATGCAATTTCTGTGTTTCATCGTTAATAAGAAGGTCCAAGGTATACAGTAAAAATGAAGTGAAGCATCGGAATCCATAACTAGTGTCACAGCAATGGTTCAAAACATAGTCAGTAACAAGAGTCAGTCTTCATGTACCTAAGTCGGCATTGTGCCTTTTCTATTTAATTCCGTTGCAATTTCGATGTTTCATCGTCATTAAGAAGGTCCAAGGTGCAGAGTAAACCTGGAGTGAAGCATCGGAATCTATAACTAGTGTCACAGGAATGGTTCAAAACATAGACAGTAAGAAGAGTCAGTCTACTTGCACTTAAGTCGGCATTGTGCTTTTTGCATTTAATTCCGATGCATTTTCTGTGTTTCATCGTCAATAAGAAGGTCAGAGGGATACAGTAAACCTGAAGTGATGCATCTGAGTCTACAACTAGTGACACAGGAATGGTTCAAAACATAGGCAGTAAGAAGATTCAGTCTTCTTGTCCTTAAGTCGGCATTGTGCCTTTTGTATTTAATTCCGATGCAATTTCTGTGTTTCATCGTCAATAAGAAGGTCCAAGGTACAGAGTAAACCTCGAGTGAAGCATCGGAATCTATAACTAGTGTCACAGGAATGGTTCAAATCATAGACAGTAAGAAGAGTCAGCCGTCTTGTACTTAAGTCGGCATTGTGCCTTTTGTATTTAATTCCGACGCAATTTCTGTGATTCATCGTCACTAAGAAGGTCCAAGGGATACAGTAAACCTGAAGTGAAGCATCGGAATCTACAACTAGTGTCACATAGTCAGTAAGAAGAGTCAGTCTTCATATACTTAAGTCGGCATTGTGCCTTTTGTATTTAATTCCGATGCAATTTCATTGATTAGTCGTCAATAAGAAGGTCCAAGGGAAACAGTAAACATGAAGTGAAGCATTGGAGTCTATAACTAGTGTCAATGGAATGGTTCAAACATAGACAGTAGGAAGAGTCAGTCTTCTTGTACTTAAGTCGGCATTGTGCCTTTTGTATTTAATTCCGAGGCAATATCGGTGTTTAATCGTCAATAAGAAAGTCCAAGGGATACAGTAAACCGGAAGTGAAGCATCGGAATCCATAACTAGTGTCACACGAATGGTTCAAAACATAGGCAGTAAGAAGATTCAGTCTTCTTGTCCTTACGTCGGCATTGTGCCTTTTGTATTTAGTTTCGATGCAATTTCTGTGTTTCATCGTCAATAAGAAGGTCCAAGGTATTCAGTAAACCTGGAGAGAGGCATCGGAAACTATAACTAGTGTCACACGAATGGTTCAAAACATAGACAGTAAGAAGAGTCAGCTTTCTTGCACTTAAGTCGGCATTGTGCCTTTTGTATTTAATTCCGATGCAGTTTCTGTGTTTCATAGTCAATAAGAAGGTCGGAGGGATACAGTAGACCTGAAGTGAAGCATCGGAATCTATAACTAGAGTCACAGGAATGGTTCAAAACATTCAGAAAGAGGAGTCAGTCTTCTTGAACTTAAGTCGGCATTGTGCCTTTTGTATTTAATTCCGATGCAATTTCTGTGTTTCATCGTCAATAAGAAGGTCCAAGGGATAAAGTAAACCTGAAGTGTAGCATCGGAATCTGTAACTAGCGTCACAGGAATGGTTCAAATCATAGACCCCAAGAAGAGTCAGTCTGCTTGTACTTAAGACGGCATTGTGCCTTTTCTATATAATTCCGATGCAATTTCTGTGTTTCATCGTCAATAAGAAGGTCAGAGGGATTCAGTGAACCTGAGGTGAAGCATCGGAATCTATAACTAGTGTCACAGGAATGGTTCAAAACATAGACAGTAAGAAGAGTCAGTCTTCTTGTACTTAAGTCGGCATTGTGCCTGTTCTAAGTAATTCCGATGCAATTTCTGTGTTTCGTCGCCAATAAGAAGGTCCAATGGATACAGTAAACCTGAAGTGAAGCATTGGAATCCATAAATAATGTCACAGGAATGGTTCAAAACATAGACAGTAGGAAGAGTCAGTCATCTTACACATAAGTCGGTATTGCCTTTTGTATTTAGTTCCGATGCAATTTCTGTGTTTCATCGTCAATAAGAAGGTCCTAGGGATGCAGTAAACCTGAAGTGAAGCATGGAAATATTTAAATAGTGTCACAGGAATGGTTCACAATATAGTCAGTAAGAAGAGTCAGTCTTCTTGTACTTAAGTAGGCATTGTCCCTTTTGTATTTAATTCCGATGCAATTGCTGTGTTTCATCGTCAATAAGAAGGTCCAAGGGATACAGTAAACCTGAAGTGAAGCATCGGAATCTATAACTAGTGTCACAGGAATGGATCAAGATATAGTCAGTAAGAAGAGTCAGTCTTCCTGTACTTAAGTCGGCATTGTGCCTTTTCTATTTAATTCCGATGCAATTTCTGTGTTTCATCGTCAAAAAGAAGGTCAGAGGGATACAGTAAACCTGAAGTGAAGCATCGGAATCTATAACTAGTTACACAGGAATGGTTCAAAACATAGACAATAGGAAGAGTCAGTCTTCTTGTACTTAAGTTGGCATTGTGCATTTTGTACTTAAATCCGATGCACTATCTGTGTTTCATCGTCATTAAGAAGGTCCAAGGGATACAGTAAACCTGATATGAAGCATCGAAATCTATAACTAGTGTCACGGGAATGGTTCTTAACTTAGACAGTAGGAAGATTCAGTCTACATGTACTTCAGTCCGTATTGTGCCTTTTGTATTTATTTCCGATGCAATTTATGTGTTTCATCGTCAATAAGAAGGTCAGAGGGATACAGTAAACCTGAAGTGAAGCATCGGAATCTATAACTAGTGTCACAGGAATGGTTCAAAGCATAGTCGGTAAGAAGAGTCAGTCTTCTTGTACTTAAGTCGGCATTGTGCCTTTTGTATTTAATTCCGATGCAACTTCTGTGTTTCATCGTCAATAAGAAGGTCCAAGAGATACAGTAAAACTGAAGTGGAGCATCGGAATCTATAACTAGTGTCACCGGAATGGTTCAAAACATAGACAGTAAGAAGAGTCAGTCTTCTTGTACTTAAGTCGGCATTGTGCCCTTTTCAATTTAATTCCGATGCAATTACTGTGTTTAATCGACAATAAGAAGGTCAGAGGGATACAGTAAACCTGAAGAGCAGCATCGGAATCTCCAAATAGTGTCACAGGAATGGTTCAACACATAGTCAGTAAGAAGAGTCAGTCTTCTTGTACTTAAGTCGGCATTGTGCCTTTCGTATTTAGTTTCGATGCAATTTCTGTGTTTCATCGTCAATAAGAAGGTCCAAGGTATACAGTAAACCTGGAGAGAGGCATCGGAAACTATAACTAGTGTCACACGAATGGTTCAAAACATAGACAGTAAGAAGAGTCAGCTTTCTTGCACTTAAGTCGGCATTGTGCCTTTTGTATTTAATTCCGATGCAGTTTCTGTGTTTCATAGTCAATAAGAAGGTCGGAGGGATACAGTAAACCTGAAGTGAAGCATCGGAATCTATAACTTGCGTCACAGGAATGGTTCAAATCATAGACACCAAGAAGAGTCAGTCTTCTTGTACATAAGTCGGCATTGTGCCTTTTGTATTCAATTCTGATGCAATTTCTGTGTTTCATTGTCAATAGGAAGGTCAAAGGGATACAGTAAACCTAAAGAGAAGCATCGGAATCCATTACTAGTGTCACAGGAATGGTTCAAAACATAGACAGTAGGAAGAGGCAGTCTTCTTGAACATAAGTCGGCATTGTGCCTTTTCTATTTAATTCCGATGCAATTTCTGTGATTCGTCATCAATAAGAAGGTCCAAGGGATACAGTAAACCTGAAGTGAAGCATCGGAATCTATAACTAGCGTCACAGGAATGGTTCAAAACATAGACAGTAAGAAGAGTCAGTCTTCTTGTACTTAAGTAGGCATTTTGCCTTTTGTATTTAATTCCGATGCAATTTCTGTGTTTCATCGTCAATAAGAACGTCCAAGGGATACAGTAAAACTGAAGTGAAGCATCGGAATCTATAACTAGTGTCACAGGAATGGTTCAAACATAGTCAGTAAGAAGAGTCAGTTTTCTTGTACTGAAGTAGGCATTTTGCCTTTTGTATTTCATTCCGATGCTATTTCTGTGTTTCATCTTCAATAAGAAGGTCAGAGGGACACAGTAGACCTGAAGTGAATCATCGGAATCTATAACTAGTGTCACAGGAATGGTTCCAATCATAGTCAGTTAGAAGAGTCAGTCTTCTTGTACTTGATTCGGCATTGTGAGTTTTCTATTTAATTCCAATGCTATTGCAGTGTTTCATCGTCAATAAGAAGGTCCAAGGGATACAGTAAAGCTGAAGTGAAACATCGGAATCTATACTAGTGTCACAGATATGGTTCAAAACATAGTCAGTAAGAAGAGTCAGTCTCCTTGTACTTAAGTCGGCATTGTGCCTTTTGTATTTAATTCCGATTCAATTTCTGTGTTTCATCGTCAATAGGATGGTCAGAGGGATACAGTAAACCTGAAGTGAAACATCGGAATCTAGAACTTTTGTCACATGAATGGTTCAGATCATAGACAGTAAGAAGGGTCGGTCACCTTCTACTTAAGTCTTCATTGTGCCTTTTGTATTTAATTCCGATGCAATTTCTGTATTTCATCGTCAATAAGAAGGTCCAAGGGATACAGTAAACCTGAAGTGAAGCATCGGAATCTCTAACTGGTGTCACAGGAATGGTTCCAATCATATCCAGTAAGACGAGTCAGTCTTCTTGTACTTAAGTCGGTATTGTGCCTTTTGTATTTCATTCCGATGCTATTTCTGTGTTTCATCGTCAATAAGAAGGCCAAAGGGATACAGCAAACCTGAAGTGAAGCATCGGAATCTATAACTAGTGTCACAGGAATGGTTCAAACATAGTCAGTAAGATGAGTCAGTCTTCTTGTACTTAAGTCGGCATTGTGACTTTTCTATTTAATTCCGTTGCAATTTCTGTGTTTCATCATCAGTAAGAAGGTGAGAGGGATACAGTAAACCTGACGTGAAGCGTCGGAATCTATAACTAGTATCACAGGAATGGTTGATAACATAGTCAGTAAGGACAATCAGTCTTCTTGTACTTATGTCGGCATTGTGCTTTTTCTATTTAATTGCGATGCAATTTCTGTGTTTCATCGCCAATAAGAGTGTCCAAGGGATACAGTAAACCTGAAGTGAAGCATCGGAACCTGTAACTAGCGTCACAGGAATGGTTCGAAACATAGACAGTAGGAAGAGTCAGTCTTCTTGTACTTAAGTCGGCATTGTGCCTTTTCTATTTAATTCCGATGCAATTACTGTGTTTCATCGTCAATAAGAAGGTCAGAGGGATACAGATAAACGGAGGTGAAGCATCGGAATCTATAACTAGTGTCACAGGAATGGTTCAAAGCATAGACAGTAAGAAGAGTCAGTCTTCTTGTACTTAAGTCGGCATTGTGCCTTTTGTATTTAATTCCGATGCAATTTTTGTGTTTCATCGTCAATAAGAAGGTCCAAGGGAATCAGTAAACCTGAAGTGAAGCATCAGAATCTATAACTAGTGTCACAGGAATGGTTCCAAACATAGACAGTAGGAAGAGTCAGTCTTCTTGTACTTAAGTCGGCATGGTGCCTTTTGTATTTAATTCCGATGCAATTTATGTGTATCATCGTTAATAAGAAGGTCCAAGGTATAGAGTAAACCTGGAGTGAAGCATCGGAATCTATAACTAGTGTCACAGGAATTGTTCAAATCATAGACAGTAAGAAGAGTCAGCCATCTTACACTTAAGTCGGCATTGTGCCTTTTGTATTAAATTCCGATGCAATTTCTGTGTTTCATCGTCACTAAGAAGGTCCAAGGGATACAGTAAACCTGAAGTGAAGCATCCGAATCTACAACTAATGTCACAGGAGTGATTAAGAACATAGTCATTACGAAGAGTCAGTCTTCATGTACTTAAGTCGGTATTGTGCCTTTTCTATTTAATTCCGATGCAATTTCTGTGTTTTATCGTCAATAAGAAGGTCAGAGGGATTCAGTGAAACTGAGGTGAAGCATCGGAATCTATAACTAGTGTCACAGGAATGGTTCAATACATAGACAGTAAGAAGAGTCAGTCTTCTTGTACTTAAGTCGGCATTGTGCCTTTTCTAATTATTTCCGATGCAATTTGTGTGTTTCGTCGCCAATAAGAAGGTCCGAAGGATTCAGTAAACCTGAAGTGAAGCATTGGAATCCATAAATAATGTCACAGGAATGGTTCAAAACATAGACAGTAGGAAGAGTCAGTCATCTTGTACATGAGTCGGTATTGTGCCTTTTGTATTTAGTTCCGATGCAATTTCTGTGTTTCATCGTCAATAAGAACGTCCTAGGGATGCAGTAAACCTGAAGTGAAGCATCGAAATATACAACTAGTGTCACAGGAATGGTTCAAAACATAGTCAGTAAGAAGAGTCAGTTTTCTTGTACTTAAGTAGGCATTTTGCCTATTGTATTTAATTCCGATGCTATTTCTGTGTTTCATCTTCAATAAGAAGGTCAGAGGGACACAGTAGACCTGAAGTGAATCATCGGAATCTATAACTAGTGTCAAAGGAATGGTTCCAATCATAGTCAGTTAGAAGAGTCAGTCTTCTTGTACTTGATTCGGCATTGTGCCTTTTCTATTTAATTCCGATGCTATTTCAGTGTTTCATCGTCAATAATTAGGTCCAAGGGATACAGTAAAGCTGAAGTGAAGCATCGGAATCTATAACTAGTGTCACAGATATGGTTCAAAACATAGTCAGTAAGAAGAGTCAGTCTCCTTGTACTTAAGTCGGCATTGTGCCTTTTGTATTTAATTCCGATTCAATTTCTGTGTTTCATCGTCAATAGGATGGTCAGAGGGATACAGTAAAGCTGAAGTGAAACATCGGAATCTAGAACTTTTGTCACATGATTGGTTCAGAACATAGACAGTAAGAAGGGTCGGTCATCTTCTACTTAAGTCGGCATTGTGCCTTTTGTTTTTAATTCCGATGCAATTTCTGTGTTTCATCGTCAATAAGAAGAGCAGAGGGATTCAGTGAAACTGAGGTGAAGCATCGGAATCTATAACTAGTGTCACAGGAATGGTTCAAACATAGTCAGTAAGATGAGTCAGTCTTCTTGTACTTAAGTCGGCATTGTGACTTTTCTATTTAATTCCGATGCAATTTCTGTGATTCATCGTCAGTAAGAAGGTGAGAGGGATACAGGTAACCGGAGGTGAAGCATCGGAATCTATAACTAGTGTCACAGGAATGGTTCAAAACATAGACAGTAAGAAGACTCAGTCTTCTTGTACTTAAGTCGGCATTGTGCCTTTTATCTTTAATTCCGATGCAATTTTTGTGTTTCATCGTCAATAAGAAGGTCCAAGGGATTCGGTAAACCTGAAGTGAAGCATCAGAATCTATAACTAGTGTCACAGGAATGGTTCCAAACATAGACAGTAGGAAGAGTCAGTCTTCTTGTACTTAAGTCAGCATGGTGCCTTTTGTATTTAATTCCGATGCAATTTAAGTGTATCATCGTTAATAAGAAGGTCCAAGGTATAGAGTAAACCTGGAGTGAAGCATCGGAATCTATAACTAGTGTCACAGGAATGGTTCAAATCATAGACAGTAAGAAGAGTCAGCCATCTTACACTTAAGTCGGCATTGTGCCTTTTGTATTTAATTCCGATGCAATTTCTGTGTTTCATCGTCACTAAGAAGGTCCACGGGATACAGTAAACCTGAAGTGAAGCATCCGAATCTACAACTAATGTCACAGGATTGGTTAAAAACATAGTCATTAAGAAGAGTCAGTCTTCATGTACTTAAGTCGGCATTGTGCCTTTTCTATTTAATTCCGATGCAATTTCTGTGTTTCATCGTCAAAAAGTAGGTCAGAGGGATACAGTAACCCTGAATTGAAGCATCGGAATCTATAACTAGTGTCACAGGAATGGTTCAAATCATACACAATATTAAGAGTCAGCCTTCTTGTACTTAAGTCGGCATTGTGCCTTTAGTATTTAATTCCGATGCAATTTCTGTGTTTCATCGTCAATAAGAAGGTCAGAGGGATTCAGTGAAACTGAGGTGAAGCATCGGGATCTATAACTAGTTTCACAGGAATGGTTCAAGATATAGTCAGTAAGAAGAGTCAATCTTCATGTACTTAAGACGGCATTGTGTCTTTTCTATTTAATTCCGATGCAATTTCTGTGTTTCATCGTCAATAAGAAGAGCAGAGGGATTCAGTGAAACTGAGGTGAAGCATCGGAATCTATAACTAGTGTCACAGGAATGGTTCAATACATAGACAGTAAGAAGAGTCAGTCTTCTTGTACTTAAGTCGGCATTGTGCCTTTTCTAATTATTTCCGATGAAATTTCTGTGTTTCGTCGCCAATAAGAAGGTCCAAAGGATACAGTAAACCTGAAGTGAAGCATTGGAATCCTTCAATAATGTCACAGGAATGGTTCAAAACATAGACAGTAGGAAGAGTCAGTCATCTTATACATAAGACGGCATTGTGCCTTTTGTATTTAGTTCCGATGCAATTTCTGTGTTTCATCGTCAATAAGAAGGTCCTAGGGATGCAGTAAACCTGAAGTGAAGCATCGAAATATACAACTAGTGTCACAGGAATGGTTCAAAACATAGTCAGTAAGAAGAGTCAGTCTTCCTGTACTTAAGTCGGCATTGTGCCTTTTCCATTTAATTCCGATGCAATTTCTGTGTTTCATCGTCAAAAAGAGGGTCAGAGGGATACAGTAACCCTGAAGTGAAGCATCGGAATCTATAACTAGTGTCACAGGAATGGTTCAAAACATACACAATAGGAAGAGTCAGTCTTCTTGTACTTAAGTTGGCATTGGGCCTTTTGTATTTAATTCCGATGCACTATCTGTGTTTCATCGTCATTAAGAAGGTCCAAGGGATACAGTAAACCTGATATGAAGCATCGGAATCTATAACTAGTGTCATGGGAATGGTTCTTAACTTAGACAGTAGGAAGATTCAGTCTACATGTACTTCAGTCCGTATTGTGCCTTTTGTATTTATTTCCGATGATATTTCTGTGTTTCATCGTCAATAAGAAGGTCAGAGGGATACAGTAAACCTGAAGTGAAGCATCGGAATCTATAACTAGTGTCACAGGAATGGTTCAAATCTTAGTCGGTAAGAAGAGTCAGTCTTCTTGTACTTAAGTCGGCATTGTGCCTTTTGTATTTAATTCCGATGAAACTTCTGTGTTTCATCGTCAATAAGAAGGTCCAACAGATACAGTAAAACTGAAGTGGAGCATCGGAATCTATAACTAGTGTCACCGGAATGGTTCAAAACATAGACAGTAAGAAGAGTCAGTCTTCTTGTACTTAAGTCGGCATTGTGCCCTTTTCAATTTAATTCCGATGCAATTATTGTGTTTAATCGACAATAAGAAGGTCAGAGGGATACAGTAAACCTGAAGGGAAGCATCGGAATCTCCAAATAGTGTCACAGGAATGGTTCAACACATAGTCAGTAAGAAGAGTCAGTCTTCTTGTACTTAAGTCGGCATTGTGCCTTTTGTATTTATTTCCGATGCCATTTCTGTGTTTCATCGTCAATAAGAAGGTCCAAGGGATACAGTAAACCTGAAGTGAAGCATCGGAAACTGTAACTAGCGTCACAGGAATGGTTCAAAACATAGACACTAAAAAGAGTCAGTCTGCTTGTACTTAAGACGGCATTGTGCCTTTTCTATTTAATTCCGATGCAATTTCTGTGTTTCATCGTCAATAAGAAGGTCAGAGGGATACAGTGAACCAGAGGTGAAGCATCGGAATCTATAACTAGTGTCACAGGAATGGTTCAAAACATAGACATTTGGAAGAGTCGGTCTTCTTGTACTTAAGTCGGCATTGTGCCTTTTCTATTTAATTCCGATGCAATATCGGTGTTTCATCGTTAATAAGAAGGTCAGAGGGATACAGTAAACATTTATGAATCTACAACTAGTATCACTGGAATGGTTCAAATCATAGTCAGTAAGAAGAGTCAGTCTTCTTCTACTTAAGTCGGCATTGTGCCTTTTGTATTTAATTACGATGCAATTTCTGTGTTTCATTGTCAATAAGAAGATCCAAGGGATACAGTAAACCTGAAGAGAAGCATCGGCATCTATAACTAGTGTCACAGGAATGGATCAATATATAGTCAGTATGAAGATCAGTCTTCTTGTACATAAGTCGGCATTGTGCCTTTGGTATTTAATTCCGATGCAATTTCTGTGTTTCATTGTCAATAAGAAGGTCCAAGGGATACAGTAAACCTGAAGTGAAGCATCGGAATCCATAACTAGTGTCACAGGAATGGTTCAAAACATAGACAGTAGGAACAGGCAGTCTTCTTGTACATAAGTCGGCATTGTGCTTTTTCTGTTTAATTCCGATGCAATTTCTGTGTTTCGTCATCAATAAGAAGGTTCAAGGGATACAGTAAACCTGAAGTGAAGCATCGGAATCTATAACAAGCGTCACAGGAATGGTTCAAAACATAGACAGTAAGAAGAGTCAGTCTTCTTGTACTTAAGTCAGCATTGTGCCTTTTGTATTTAATTCCGATGCTATTTCTGTGTTTCATCTTCAATAAGAAGGTCAGAGGGAGACAGTAGACCTGAAGTGACTCATCGGAATCTATAACTAGTGTCACAGGAATGGTTCCAATCATAGTCAGTTAGAAGAGTCAGTCTTCTTGTACTTGATTCGGCATTGTGCCTTTTACATTTAATTCCGATGGTATTTCAGTGTTTCATCGTCAATAAGAAGGTCCAAGGGATACAGTAAAGCTGAAGTGAAACATCGGAATCTATAACTAGTGTCACAGATATGGTTCAAAACATAGTCAATAAGAAGAGTCAGTCTTCTTGTACTTAAGTCGGCAATGTGCCTTTTGTATTTAATTCCTATTCAATTTCTGTGTTTCATCGTCAATAGGATGGTCAGAGGGATACAGTAAACCTGAAGTGAAGCGTCGGAATCTAGAACTTTTGTCACATGAATGGTTCAGAACATGGACAGTAAGAAGGGTCGGTCATATTCTACTTAAGTCGGCATTGTGCCTTTTGTATTTAATTCCGATGCAATTTCTGTATTTCATCGTCAATAAGAAGGTCCAAGGGATACAGTAAACCTGAAGTGAAGCATCGGAATCTGTAACTGGTGTCACAGAAATGGTTCAAATCATAGTCAGTAAGACGAGTCAGTCTTCTTGTACTTAAGTCGGTATTGTGCCTTTTGTATTTCATTCCGATGCTATTTCTGTGTTTCATCGTCAATAAGAAGGCCAAAGGGATACAGTAAACCTGAAATGAAGCATCGAAATCTATAACTAGTGTCACAGGAATGGTTCAAACATAGTCAGTAAGATGAGTCAGTCTTCTTGTACTTAAGTCGGCATTGTGACTTTTCTATTTAATTCCGATGCAATTTCTGTGTTTCATCGTCAGTAAGAAGGTGAGAGGGATACACTAACCCTGACGTGAAGCGTCGGAATCTATGACTAGAATCACAGGAATGGTTGATAACATAGTCAGTAAGGACAATCAGTCTTCTTGTACTTATATCGGCATTGTGCTTTTTCTATTTAATTGCGATGCAATTTCATTGTTTCATCGCCAATACGAATGTCCAAGGGATACAGTAAACCTGAAGTGAAGCATCGGAACCTGTAACTAGCGTCACAGGAATGGTGCAAAACATAGACAGTAAGAAGAGTCAGTCTTCTTGTACTTAAGTCGGCATTGTGCCTTTTGTATTTAATTCCGATGCAAATTATGTGTATCACCGTTAATAAGAAGATCCAAGGGAAACAGTAAACCTGAAGTGAAGCACCGGAATCTATAACTAGTGTTACAGGAGTGGTTCAAAACATAGTCAGTGAGAAGAGTCAGTCTTCTTGTACTTAAGTCGGCATTGTGCCTTTTGTATTTAATTCCGATGCAATTTCATTGTTTAGTGGTCAATAAGAAGGTCCAAGGGAAACAGTAAACCTGAAGTGAAGCATCGGAGTCTATAGCTAGTGGCAAAGGAATGGTTCAAACATAGACAGTAGGAAGAGTCAGTCTTCTTGTACTTAAGTCGGCATTGTGCCTTTTGTATTTAATTCCGATCCAATTTCTGTGTTTCATCGTCAATAAGAAGATCCAAGGGATACAGTAAACCTGAAGTGAAGCATCGGCATCTATAACTAGTGTCACAGGAATGGATCAATGTATAGTCAGTATGAAGATCAGTCTTCTTGTACATAAGTCGGCATTGTGCCTTTTGTATTCAATTCCGATGCAATTTCTGTGTTTCGTCAACAATAAGAAGGTCCAAGGGATGCAGTAAACCTGAAGTGAAGCATCGGAATCTATAACTAGCGTCACAGGAATGGTTCAAAACATAGACAGTAAGAGAAGTCAGTCTTCTTGTACTTAAGTCAGCATTGTGCGTTTTGTATTTAATTCCGATGCTATTTCTGTGTTTCATCTTCAATAAGAAGGTCAGAGAGACACAGTAGACCTGAAGTGAATCATCGGAATCTGTAACTAGTGTCACAGGAATGGTTCCAATCATAGTCAGAAGAGTCAGTCTTCTTGTACATGATTCGGCATTGTGCCTTTTCTATTTAATTCCGATGCTATTTCAGTGTTTCATCGTCAATAAGAAAGCCAAAGAGATACAGTAAACCAGAAATGAAGCATCGAAATCTATAACTACTGTCACAGGAATGGTTCAAACATAGTCAGTATGATGAGTCAGTCTTCTTGTACTTAAGTCGGCATTGTGACTTTTCTATTTCATTCCGATGCTATTTCTGTGTTTCATCGTCAATAAGAAAGCCAAAGGGATACAGTAAACCTGAAATGAAGCATCGAAATCTATAACTAGTGTAACAGGAATGGTTCAAACATAGTCAGTATGATGAGTCAGTCTTCTTGTACTTAAGTCGGCATTGTGACATTTCTATTTAATTCCGATGCAATTTCTGTGTTTCATCGTCAGTAGGAAGGTGAGAGGAATACAGTAAACCTGACGTGAAGCGTCGGAATCTATAACTAGAATCACAGGAATGGTTGATAACATAGTCAGTAAGGACAATCAGTCTTCTTGTACTTATGTCGGCATTGTGCTTTTTCTATTTAATTGCGATGCAATTTCTGTGTTTCATCGCCAATAATAATGTCCAAGGGATACAGTAAACCTGTAGTGAGGCATCGGAACCTGTAACTAGCGTCACAGGAATGGTTCAAAACATAGACAGTAAGAAGGGTCAGTCTTCTTGTACTTAAGTCGGCATTGTGCCTTTTCTATTTAATTCCGATGCAATTTCTGTGTTTCATCGTCAATAAGAAGGTCAGAGGGATACAGATAACCGGAGGTGAAGCATCGGAATCTATAACTAGTGTCACAGGAATGGTTCAAAACATAGACAGTAAGAAGAGTCAGTCTTCTTGTACTTAAGTCGGCATTGTGCCTTTTGTATTTAATTCCGATGCAATTTTTGTGTTTCATCGTCAATAAGAAGGTCCAAGGGATTCAGTAAACCTAAAGTGAAGCATCGGAATCTATAACTAGTGTCACAGGAATGGTTCCAAACATAGACAGTAGGAAGAGTCAGTCTTCTTGTACTTAAGTCGGCATTGTGCCTTTTGTATTTAATTCCGATGCAATTTATGTGTATCATCGTTAATAAGAAGGTCCAAGGGATACAGTAAACCTGAAGTGAAGCACCGGAATCTATAACTAGTGTCACAGGAATGGTTCAAAACATAGACAGTAAGAAGAGTCAGTCTTCTTGCACTTAAGTCGACATTGAGCCTTTTGTATTTAATTCCGATGCATTTTCTGTGTTTCATCGTCAATAAGAAGGTCTGAGGGATACAGTAAACCTGAAGTGAAGCATCGGAATGTATAACTAGTGTCACAGGAATGGTTCAAAAAATAGGCAGTAAGAAGATTCAGTCTTCTTGTCCTTAAGTCGGCATTGTGCCCTTTGTATTTAATTCCGATGCAATTTCTGTGTTTCATCGTCAATAAGAAGGTCCAAGGTATACAGTAAACCTGGAGTGAAGCATCGGAATCTATAACTAGTGTCACAGGAATGGTTCAAATCATAGACAGTAAGAAGTGTCAGCCATATTGTACTTAAGTCGGCATTGTGCCTTTTGTATTTAATTCCAATGCAATTTCTGTGTTTCATCGTCAATAAAAAGGTCCAAGGGATACAGTAAACCTGAAGTGAAGCATCCGAATCTACAACTAGTGTCACAGGAGTGGTTAAAAACATAGTCAGTAAGAAGAGTCAGTCTTCATGTACGTAAGTCGGCATTGTGCCTTTTGTATTTAATTCCGATGCAATTTCATTGTTTAGTGGTCAATAAGAAGGTCCAAGGGAAACAGTAAACCTGAAGTGAAGCATCGGAGTCTATAACTAGTGGCAATGGAATGGTTCAAACATAGACAGTAGGAAGAGTCAGTCTTCTTGTACTTAAGTCGGCATTGTGCCTTTTGTATTTAATTCCGATGCAATTTATGTGTATCATCGTTAATAAGAAGGTCCAAGGGATACAGTAAACCTGAAGTGAAGCACCGGAATCTATAACTAGTGTCACAGGAATGGTTCAAAACATAGACAGTAAGAAGAGTCAGTCTTCTTGCACTTAAGTCGACATTGAGCCTTTTGTATTTAATTCCGATGCATTTTCTGTGTTTCATCGTCAATAAGAAGGTCTGAGGGATACAGTAAACCTGAAGTGAAGCATCCGAATCTACAACTAATGTCACAGGATTGGTTAAAAACATAGTCATTAAGAAGAGTCAGTCTTCATGTACTTAAGTCGGCATTGTGCCTTTTCTATTTAATTCCGATGCAATTTCTGTGTTTCATCGTCAAAAAGTAGGTCAGAGGGATACAGTAACCCTGAATTGAAGCATCGGAATCTATAACTAGTGTCACAGGAATGGTTCAAATCATACACAATATTAAGAGTCAGCCTTCTTGTACTTAAGTCGGCATTGTGCCTTTAGTATTTAATTCCGATGCAATTTCTGTGTTTCATCGTCAATAAGAAGGTCAGAGGGATTCAGTGAAACTGAGGTGAAGCATCGGGATCTATAACTAGTGTCACAGGAATGGTTCAAGATATAGTCAGTAAGAAGAGTCAATCTTCATGTACTTAAGACGGCATTGTGTCTTTTCTATTTAATTCCGATGCAATTTCTGTGTTTCATCGTCAATAAGAAGAGCAGAGGGATTCAGTGAAACTGAGGTGAAGCATCGGAATCTATAACTAGTGTCACAGGAATGGTTCAATACATAGACAGTAAGAAGAGTCAGTCTTCTTGTACTTAAGTCGGCATTGTGCCTTTTCTAATTATTTCCGATGAAATTTCTGTGTTTCGTCGCCAATAAGAAGGTCCAAAGGATACAGTAAACCTGAAGTGAAGCATTGGAATCCTTCAATAATGTCACAGGAATGGTTCAAAACATAGACAGTAGGAAGAGTCAGTCATCTTATACATAAGACGGCATTGTGCCTTTTGTATTTAGTTCCGATGCAATTTCTGTGTTTCATCGTCAATAAGAAGGTCCTAGGGATGCAGTAAACCTGAAGTGATGCATCGAAATATACAACTAGTGTCACAGGAATGGTTCAAAACATAGTCAGTAAGAAGAGTCAGTCTTCCTGTACTTAAGTCGGCATTGTGCCTTTTCCATTTAATTCCGATGCAATTTCTGTGTTTCATCGTCAAAAAGAGGGTCAGAGGGATACAGTAACCCTGAAGTGAAGCATCGGAATCTATAACTAGTGTCACAGGAATGGTTCAAAACATACACAATAGGAAGAGTCAGTCTTCTTGTACTTAAGTTGGCATTGGGCCTTTTGTATTTAATTCCGATGCACTATCTGTGTTTCATCGTCATTAAGAAGGTCCAAGGGATACAGTAAACCTGATATGAAGCATCGGAATCTATAACTAGTGTCATGGGAATGGTTCTTAACTTAGACAGTAGGAAGATTCAGTCTACATGTACTTCAGTCCGTATTGTGCCTTTTGTATTTATTTCCGATGATATTTCTGTGTTTCATCGTCAATAAGAAGGTCAGAGGGATACAGTAAACCTGAAGTGAAGCATCGGAATCTATAACTAGTGTCACAGGAATGGTTCAAATCTTAGTCGGTAAGAAGAGTCAGTCTTCTTGTACTTAAGTCGGCATTGTGCCTTTTGTATTTAATTCCGATGAAACTTCTGTGTTTCATCGTCAATAAGAAGGTCCAACAGATACAGTAAAACTGAAGTGGAGCATCGGAATCTATAACTAGTGTCACCGGAATGGTTCAAAACATAGACAGTAAGAAGAGTCAGTCTTCTTGTACTTAAGTCGGCATTGTGCCCTTTTCAATTTAATTCCGATGCAATTATTGTGTTTAATCGACAATAAGAAGGTCAGAGGGATACAGTAAACCTGAAGGGAAGCATCGGAATCTCCAAATAGTGTCACAGGAATGGTTCAACACATAGTCAGTAAGAAGAGTCAGTCTTCTTGTACTTAAGTCGGCATTGTGCCTTTTGTATTTATTTCCGATGCCATTTCTGTGTTTCATCGTCAATACGAAGGTCCAAGGGATACAGTAAACCTGAAGTGAAGCATCGGAAACTGTAACTAGCGTCACAGGAATGGTTCAAAACATAGACACTAAAAAGAGTCAGTCTGCTTGTACTTAAGACGGCATTGTGCCTTTTCTATTTAATTCCGATGCAATTTCTGTGTTTCATCGTCAATAAGAAGGTCAGAGGGATACAGTGAACCAGAGGTGAAGCATCGGAATCTATAACTAGTGTCACAGGAATGGTTCAAAACATAGACATTTGGAAGAGTCGGTCTTCTTGTACTTAAGTCGGCATTGTGCCTTTTCTATTTAATTCCGATGCAATATCGGTGTTTCATCGTTAATAAGAAGGTCAGAGGGATACAGTAAACATTTATGAATCTACAACTAGTATCACTGGAATGGTTCAAATCATAGTCAGTAAGAAGAGTCAGTCTTCTTCTACTTAAGTCGGCATTGTGCCTTTTGTATTTAATTACGATGCAATTTCTGTGTTTCATTGTCAATAAGAAGATCCAAGGGATACAGTAAACCTGAAGAGAAGCATCGGCATCTATAACTAGTGTCACAGGAATGGATCAATATATAGTCAGTATGAAGATCAGTCTTCTTGTACATAAGTCGGCATTGTGCCTTTGGTATTTAATTCCGATGCAATTTCTGTGTTTCATTGTCAATAAGAAGGTCCAAGGGATACAGTAAACCTGAAGTGAAGCATCGGAATCCATAACTAGTGTCACAGGAATGGTTCAAAACATAGACAGTAGGAACAGGCAGTCTTCTTGTACATAAGTCGGCATTGTGCTTTTTCTGTTTAATTCCGATGCAATTTCTGTGTTTCGTCATCAATAAGAAGGTTCAAGGGATACAGTAAACCTGAAGTGAAGCATCGGAATCTATAACAAGCGTCACAGGAATGGTTCAAAACATAGACAGTAAGAAGAGTCAGTCTTCTTGTACTTAAGTCAGCATTGTGCCTTTTGTATTTAATTCCGATGCTATTTCTGTGTTTCATCTTCAATAAGAAGGTCAGAGGGACACAGTAGACCTGAAGTGACTCATCGGAATCTATAACTAGTGTCACAGGAATGGTTCCAATCATAGTCAGTTAGAAGAGTCAGTCTTCTTGTACTTGATTCGGCATTGTGCCTTTTACATTTAATTCCGATGGTATTTCAGTGTTTCATCGTCAATAAGAAGGTCCAAGGGATACAGTAAAGCTGAAGTGAAACATCGGAATCTATAACTAGTGTCACAGATATGGTTCAAAACATAGTCAATAAGAAGAGTCAGTCTTCTTGTACTTAAGTCGGCAATGTGCCTTTTGTATTTAATTCCGATTCAATTTCTGTGTTTCATCGTCAATAGGATGGTCAGAGGGATACAGTAAACCTGAAGTGAAGCGTCGGAATCTAGAACTTTTGTCACATGAATGGTTCAGAACATGGACAGTAAGAAGGGTCGGTCATATTCTACTTAAGTCGGCATTGTGCCTTTTGTATTTAATTCCGATGCAATTTCTGTATTTCATCGTCAATAAGAAGGTCCAAGGGATACAGTAAACCTGAAGTGAAGCATCGGAATCTGTAACTGGTGTCACAGAAATGGTTCAAATCATAGTCAGTAAGACGAGTCAGTCTTCTTGTACTTAAGTCGGTATTGTGCCTTTTGTATTTCATTCCGATGCTATTTCTGTGTTTCATCGTCAATAAGAAGGCCAAAGGGATACAGTAAACCTGAAATGAAGCATCGAAATCTATAACTAGTGTCACAGGAATGGTTCAAACATAGTCAGTAAGATGAGTCAGTCTTCTTGTACTTAAGTCGGCATTGTGACTTTTCTATTTAATTCCGATGCAATTTCTGTGTTTCATCGTCAGTAAGAAGGTGAGAGGGATACACTAACCCTGACGTGAAGCGTCGGAATCTATGACTAGAATCACAGGAATGGTTGATAACAAAGTCAGTAAGGACAATCAGTCTTCTTGTACTTATATCGGCATTGTGCTTTTTCTATTTAATTGCGATGCAATTTCATTGTTTCATCGCCAATACGAATGTCCAAGGGATACAGTAAACCTGAAGTGAAGCATCGGAACCTGTAACTAGCGTCACAGGAATGGTGCAAAACATAGACAGTAAGAAGAGTCAGTCTTCTTGTACTTAAGTCGGCATTGTGCCTTTTGTATTTAATTCCGATGCAAATTATGTGTATCACCGTTAATAAGAAGATCCAAGGGAAACAGTAAACCTGAAGTGAAGCACCGGAATCTATAACTAGTGTTACAGGAGTGGTTCAAAACATAGTCAGTGAGAAGAGTCAGTCTTCTTGTACTTAAGTCGGCATTGTGCCTTTTGTATTTAATTCCGATGCAATTTCATTGTTTAGTGGTCAATAAGAAGGTCCAAGGGAAACAGTAAACCTGAAGTGAAGCATCGGAGTCTATAGCTAGTGGCAAAGGAATGGTTCAAACATAGACAGTAGGAAGAGTCAGTCTTCTTGTACTTAAGTCGGCATTGTGCCTTTTGTATTTAATTCCGATCCAATTTCTGTGTTTCATCGTCAATAAGAAGATCCAAGGGATGCAGTAAACCTGAAGTGAAGCATCGGCATCTATAACTAGTGTCACAGGAATGGATCAATGTATAGTCAGTATGAAGATCAGTCTTCTTGTACATAAGTCGGCATTGTGCCTTTTGTATTCAATTCCGATGCAATTTCTGTGTTTCATTGTCAATAAGAAGGTCCAAGGGATACAGTAAACCTGGAGTGAAGCATCGGAATCCATAACTAGTGTCACAGGAATGGTTCAAAAAATAGACAGTAGGAAGAGGCAGTCTTCTTGTACATAAGTCGGCATTGTGCCTTTTCTATTTAATTTCGATGCAATTTCTGTGTTTCGTCAACAATAAGAAGGTCCAAGGGATGCAGTAAACCTGAAGTGAAGCATCGGAATCTATAACTAGCGTCACAGGAATGGTTCAAAACATAGACAGTAAGAGAAGTCAGTCTTCTTGTACTTAAGTCAGCATTGTGAGTTTTGTATTTAATTCCGATGCTATTTCTGTGTTTCATCTTCAATAAGAAGGTCAGAGAGACACAGTAGACCTGAAGTGAATCATCGGAATCTGTAACTAGTGTCACAGGAATGGTTCCAATCATAGTCAGAAGAGTCAGTCTTCTTGTACATGATTCGGCATTGTGCCTTTTCTATTTAATTCCGATGCTATTTCAGTGTTTCATCGTCAATAAGAAAGCCAAAGAGATACAGTAAACCAGAAATGAAGCATCGAAATCTATAACTACTGTCACAGGAATGGTTCAAACATAGTCAGTATGATGAGTCAGTCTTCTTGTACTTAAGTCGGCATTGTGACTTTTCTATTTCATTCCGATGCTATTTCTGTGTTTCATCGTCAATAAGAAAGCCAAAGGGATACAGTAAACCTGAAATGAAGCATCGAAATCTATAACTAGTGTAACAGGAATGGTTCAAACATAGTCAGTATGATGAGTCAGTCTTCTTGTACTTAAGTCGGCATTGTGACATTTCTATTTAATTCCGATGCAATTTCTGTGTTTCATCGTCAGTAGGAAGGTGAGAGGAATACAGTAAACCTGACGTGAAGCGTCGGAATCTATAACTAGAATCACAGGAATGGTTGATAACATAGTCAGTAAGGACAATCAGTCTTCTTGTACATATGTCGGCATTGTGCTTTTTCTATTTAATTGCGATGCAATTTCTGTGTTTCATCGCCAATAATAATGTCCAAGGGATACAGTAAACCTGTAGTGAGGCATCGGAACCTGTAACTAGCGTCACAGGAATGGTTCAAAACATAGACAGTAAGAAGGGTCAGTCTTCTTGTACTTAAGTCGGCATTGTGCCTTTTCTATTTAATTCCGATGCAATTTCTGTGTTTCATCGTCAATAAGAAGGTCAGAGGGATACAGATAACCGGAGGTGAAGCATCGGAATCTATAACTAGTGTCACAGGAATGGTTCAAAACATAGACAGTAAGAAGAGTCAGTCTTCTTGTACTTAAGTCGGCATTGTGCCTTTTGTATTTAATTCCGATGCAATTTTTGTGTTTCATCGTCAATAAGAAGGTCCAAGGGATTCAGTAAACCTAAAGTGAAGCATCGGAATCTATAACTAGTGTCACAGGAATGGTTCCAAACATAGACAGTAGGAAGAGTCAGTCTTCTTGTACTTAAGTCGGCATTGTGCCTTTTGTATTTAATTCCGATGCAATTTATGTGTATCATCGTTAATAATAAGGTCCAAGGGATACAGTAAACCTGAAGTGAAGCACCGGAATCTATAACTAGTGTCACAGGAATGGTTCAAAACATAGACAGTAAGAAGAGTCAGTCTTCTTGCACTTAAGTCGACATTGAGCCTTTTGTATTTAATTCCGATGCATTTTCTGTGTTTCATCGTCAATAAGAAGGTCTGAGGGATACAGTAAACCTGAAGTGAAGCATCGGAATGTATAACTAGTGTCACAGGAATGGTTCAAAAAATAGGCAGTAAGAAGATTCAGTCTTCTTGTCCTTAAGTCGGCATTGTGCCCTTTGTATTTAATTCCGATGCAATTTCTGTGTTTCATCGTCAATAAGAAGGTCCAAGGTATACAGTAAACCTGGAGTGAAGCATCGGAATCTATAACTAGTGTCACAGGAATGGTTCAAATCATAGACAGTAAGAAGTGTCAGCCATATTGTACTTAAGTCGGCATTGTGCCTTTTGTATTTAATTCCAATGCAATTTCTGTGTTTCATCGTCAATAAAAAGGTCCAAGGGATACAGTAAACCTGAAGTGAAGCATCCGAATCTACAACTAGTGTCACAGGAGTGGTTAAAAACCTAGTCAGTAAGAAGAGTCAGTCTTCATGTACGTAAGTCGGCATTGTGCCTTTTGTATTTAATTCCGATGCAATTTCATTGTTTAGTGGTCAATAAGAAGGTCCAAGGGAAACAGTAAACCTGAAGTGAAGCATCGGATTCTATAACTAGTGGCAATGGAATGGTTCAAACATAGACAGTAGGAAGAGTCAGTCTTCTTGTACTTAAGTCGGCATTGTGTCTTTTGTATTTAATTCCGAGACAATATCTGTGTTTAATCGTCAATAAGAAGGTCCAAGAGATACAGTAAACCTGGAGTGAAGCATCGGAATCTATAACTAGTGTCACAGGAATGGTTCAAAACATAGTCGGTAAGAAGAGTCAGTCTTCTTGTACTTAAGTCGCCATTGTGCCTTTTACATTTAATTCCGATGCAACTTCTGTGTTTCATCGTCAATACGAAGGTCCAAGAGATACAGTAAACCTGAAGTGGAGCATCGGAATCTATAACTGGTGTCACCGGAATGGTTCAAAACATAGACAGTAAGAAGAGTCAGTCTTCTTGTACTAAAGTCTGCATTGTGCCCTTTTCAATTTAATTCCGATGCAATTACTGTGTTTAATCGACAATAAGAAGGTCAGAGGGATACAGTAAACCTGAAGTGAAGCATCGGAATCTCTAAATAGTGTCACAGGAATGGTTCAACACATTGTCAGTAAGAAGAGTCAGTCTACTTGTACTTAAGTCGGCATTGTGCCTTTTGAATTGAATTCCGATGCAATTTCTGTGTTTCATCGTCAATAAGAATGTCCAAGGGATACAGTAAACCTGAAGTGAAGCATCGGAATCTGTAACTAGCGTTACAGGAATGGTTCAAAACATAGACACTAAGAAGAGTCAGTCTGCTTGTACTTAAGACGGCATTGTGATTTTTCTATTTAATTCCGATGCAATTTCTGTGTTTCATAGTCAATAAGAAGGTCAGATGGATACAGTGAACCTGAGGTGAAGCATCGGAATCTATAACTAGTGTCACAGGAATGGTTCAAAACAAAGACAGTTGGAAGAGTCGGTCCTCTTGTACTTAAGTCGGCATTGTGCCTTCTCTATTTAATTCCGATGCTATATCGGTGTTTCATCGTTAATAGGATGGTCAGAGGGATACAGTAAACCTGAAGTGAAGCATCGGAATCTACAACTAGTATCACTGGAATGGTTCAAATCATAGTCAGTAAGAAGAGTCAGTCTTCTTGTACTTAAGTCAGCATTTAATTCCGATGCAATTTCTGTGTTTCATCGTCAATAAGAAGATCCAAGGGATACAGTAAACCTGAAGTGAAGCATCGGAATCTATAACTAGTGTCACAGGAATGGATCAAGATATAGTCAGTATGAAGAGTCAGTCTTCTTGTACTTAAGTCGGCATTGTGCATTTTGTATCCAATTCCGATGCAATTTCTGTGTTTCATTGTCAATAAGAAGGTCCAAGGGATACAGTAAACCTGAAGTGAAGCATCGGAATCCATAACTAGTGTCACAGGAATGGTTCATAACATAGACAGTAGGAAGAGGCAGTCTTCCTGTACATAAGTCGGCATTGTGCCTTTTCTGTTTAATTCCGATGCAATTTCTGTGTTTCGTCGCCAATAAGAAGGTGCAAAGGATACAGTAAACCTGAAATGAAGCATCGGAATCTGTAACTAATGTCACAGGAATGGTTCAAAACATAGACAGTAGGAATAGTCAGTCTTCTTGTACTGAAGTCTGCATTGTGCCTTTTGTATTTAATTCCGATGCAATTTCTGTGTTTCATCGTCAATAAGAACGTCCAAGGGATACAGTAAACCTGAAGTGAAGCATCGGAATCAATAACTAGTGTCACAGGTATGGTTCAAAATATAATCAGTAAGAAGAGTCAGTCTTCTTGTACTTAAGTCGGCTTATGCCTTTTGTATTTAATTCCGATGCAATTTCTGTGTTTCATCGTCAATAAGAAGGTCCAACGGATACAGTAAACCTGAAGTGAAACATCGGAATCTATAACTAGTGTCACAGGAATCGTTCAAAACATAGTCAGCAAGGAGAGTCAGTCTTCATGTACTTAAGTCGGCATTGTGCCTTTTGTATTTAATTCCGATGCAATTTCGGTGTTTCATCGTCAATAAGAAGGTCCAAGCGATACAGTAAACCTGGAGTGAAGCATCGGAATCTATAACTAGTGTCACAGGAATGGTTCAAAGCATAGACAGTAAGAAGAGTCAGTCTTCTTCTACTTAAGTCCGCATTGTGCCTTTTGTATTTAATTCCGATGCAATTTTTGTGTTTCATCGTTAATAAGAAGGGCCAAGGGATTCAGTAAACCTGAAGTGAAGCATCGGAATCTAAAACTAGTGTCACAGGAATGGTTCCAAACATTGACAGTAGGAAGAGTCAGTCTTCTTGTACTTAAGTCGGCATTGTGCCTTTTGTATTTAATTCCGATGCAATTTATGTGTATCATCGTAAATAAGAACGTCCAAGGGATACAGTAAGCCTGAAGTAAAGCGTCGGAATGTGTAACTAGTGTCACAGGAATGGTACAAAACATAGACAGTAGGAAGAGATAGTCTTCTTGTACTTAAGTCGGCATTGTGCCTCTTCTATTTATATCCGACGCTATTTCTGTGTTTCGTCATCAATACGAAGGTCCAAGTTATACAATAATCCTCAAGTGAAGCATCGGAATCTACAACTAGCGTCACTGGAATGGTTCAAAACGTAAACAGTAAGAAGAGTCAGTATTCTTGTACTTAAGTCGGCATTGTGCCTATTGTATTTGATTCTGATGCAATTTCTGTGTTTCATCGTCAATAAGAAGGTCCAAGGGATACAGTAAGCCTGAAGTAAAGCGTCGGAATCTGTAACTAGTGTCACAGGAATGGTACAAAACATAGACAGTAGGAAGATATAGTCTTCTTGTACTTAAGTCGGCATTGTGCCTCTTCTATTTAATTCCGACGCTATTTCTGTGTTTCGTCATCAATAAGAAGGTCCAAGTTATACAATAAACCTGAAGTGAAGCATCGGAATCTACAACTAGCGTCACTGGAATGGTTCAAAACGTAAACAGTCACAAGAGTCAGTCTTCTTGTACTTAAGTCGGCATTGTGCCTTTTGTATTTAATGCTGATGCAATTTCTGTGTTTCATCGTCAATAAGAATATCCAAGGGATTCAGCAAACCTGAAGTGAAGCATCGGAATCTATAACTAGTGTCACAGGAATGGTTCAAAACATAGTCAGTAAGAAGAGTCAGTCTTCTTGTACTTAAGTCGGCAATGTGCCTTTTGTATTTAATTCCGATGCAATTTCTGTGTTTCATCGCCAATAAGAAGGTCCAAGGGATACAGTAAACCTGAATTGAAGCATCGGAATCTATAACTAGTGTCACAGGAATGGTTCAAAACAAAGACAGTTGGAAGAGTTGGTCCTCTTGTACTTAAGTCGGCATTGTGCCTTCTCTATTTAATTCCGATGCAATATCGGTGTTTCATCGTTAATAGGAAGGTCAGAGGGATACAGTAAACCTGGAGTGAAGCATCGGAATCTATAACTAGTGTCACAGGAATGGTTCAGAGCATAGACAGTAAGAAGAGTCAGTCTTCTTCTACTTAAGTCGGCATTGTGCCTTTTGTATTTAATTCCGATGCAATTTTTGTGTTTCATCGTCAACAAGAAGGTCCAAGGGAATCAGTAAACCTGAAGTAAAGCATCGGAATCCATAACTAGTGTCACAGGAATGGTTCAAAGCATAGACAGTAGGAAGAGGCAGTCTTCTTGTACATAAGTCGGCATTGTGCCTTTTCTATTTAATTCCGATGCAATTTCTGTGTTTCGTCATCAATAAGAAGGTCCAAGGGATACAGTAAACCTGAAGTGAAGCATCGGAATCTATAAATAGCGTCACAGGAATGGTTCAAACATAGACAGTAAGAAGAGTCAGTCTTCTTGTACTTAAGTCGGCATTGTGACTTTTGTATTCAATTCCGATGCAATTTCTGTGTTTCATCGTCAATAAGAAGATCCAAGGGATACAGTAAACCTGAAGTGAAGCATCGAAATCTATAACTAGTGACACAGGAAAGGCTCAAGGTATAGTCAGTGTGAAGAGTCTGTCTTCTTGTATTTAAGTCGGCATTGTGCCTTTTGTAATCAATTCCGATGCAATATCTGTGTTTCATTGTCAATATGAAGGACCAAGGGATACAGTAAACCTGAAGTGAAGCATCGGAATCCATAACTAGTGTCACAGGAATGGTTCAAAACATAGACAGTAAGAAGAGTCATCCTTCTTGTACTTAAGTCGGTTTTTTGCCTTTTGTATTTAATTCCGATGCAATTTATGTGTTTCATCGTCAATAAGAACGTCCAAGGGATACAGTAAACCTGAAGTGAAGCATCGGAATCTATAACTAGTGTCACAGGAATGGTTCAAAAAATAGTCAGTAAGAAGAGTCAGTTTTCTTGTACTTAAGTCAGCATTGTGCCTTTTGTATATAATTCCGATGCTATTTCTGTGTTTCATCTTTAATAAGAAGGTCAGAGGGACACAGTAGAGCTGAAGTGAAGCATCGGAATCTATAACTAGTGTCACAGGAATGGTTCCAAACATAGTCAGTTAGAAGAGCAGGCTTCTTGTACTTGATTCGGCATTGTGCCTTTTCTCTTTAAGTCCGATGCAATTTCTGTGTTTCATCGTCAATAAGAAACCCTAAGGGATACAGTAAACCTGAAGTGAAGCATCGGAATCTATAACTAGTGTCACAGGAATGGTTCAAACATAGTCAGTAAGATGAGTCCGTCTTCTTGAACTTAAGTCGGCATTGTGAATTTTCTATTTAATTCCGATGCAATCTCTGTGTTTCATCGTCAGTAAGAAGGTGAGAGGGATACAGTAAACCTGAGGTGAAGCGTCGGAATCTATAACTAGATTTACAGGAATGGTTCATAACATAGTCAGTAAGGACAATCAGTCTTCTTGTACTTAAGTCAGCATTGTGCTTTTTCTCTTTAATTGCGATGCAATTTGTGTGTTTCATCGCCAATACGAAGGTCCAAGGGATACAGTAAACCTGAAGTGAAGCATCGGAATCAGTAACTAGCGTCACAGGAATGGTTCAAAACATAGACAGTAAGAAGGGTCAGTCTTCTTGTACTTGCGTCGGCATTGTGCCTTTTCTATTTAATTCCGATGCAATTTCTGTGTTTCATCGTCAATAAGAAGGTCAGAGGGATACAGATAACCGGAGGTGAAGCATCGGAATCTATAACTAGTGTCACAGGAATGGTTCAAAACATAGACAGTAAGAAGAGTCAGTCTTCTTGTACTTAAGTCGGCATTGTGCCTTTTGTATTTAATTCCGATGCAATTTTTGTGTTTCATCGTCAATCAGAAGGTCCAAGGGATTCAGTAAACCAAAAGTGAAGCATCGGAATCTATAACTAGTGTCACAGGAATGGTTCCAAACATAGACAGTAGGAAGAGTCAGTCTTCTTGTACTTCAGTCGGCATTGTGCCTTTTGTATTTAATTCCGATGCAATTTATGTGTATAATCGTTAATAAGAAGGTCCAAGGGATACAGTAAACCTGAAGTGAAGCACCGGAATCTATAACTAGTGTCACAGGAATGGTTCAAAACATAGACAGTAAGAAGAGTCAGTCTTCTTGCACTTAAGTCGGCATTGAGCCTTTTGTATTTAATTCCGATGCATTTTCTGTGTTTCATCGTCAATAAGAAGGTCTGAGGGATACAGTAAACCTGAAGTGAAGCATCGGAATGTATAACTAGTGTCACAGGAATGGTTCAAAAAATAGGCAGTAAGAAGATTCAGTCTTCTTGTCCTTAAGTCGGCATTGTGCCCTTTGTATTTAATTCCGATGCAATTTCTGTGTTTCATCGTCAATAAGAAGGTCCAAGGTATACAGTAAACCTGGAGTGAAGCATCGGAATCTATAACTAGTGTCACAGGAATGGTTCAAATCATAGACAGTAAGAAGTGTCAGCCATATTGTACTTAAGTCGGCATTGTGCCTTTTGTATTTAATTCCAATGCAATTTCTGTGTTTCATCGTCAATAAAAAGGTCCAAGGGATACAGTAAACCTGAAGTGAAGCATCCGAAACTACAACTAGTGTCACAGGAGTGGTTAAAAACATAGTCAGTAAGAAGAGTCAGTCTTCATGTACGTAAGTCGGCATTGTGCCTTTTGTATTTAATTCCGATGCAATTTCATTGTTTAGTGGTCAATAAGAAGGTCCAAGGGAAACAGTAAACCTGAAGTGAAGCATCGGAGTCTATAACTAGTGGCAATGGAATGGTTCAAACATAGACAGTAGGAAGAGTCAGTCTTCTTGTACTTAAGTCGGCATTGTGTCTTTTGTATTTAATTCCGAGACAATATCTGTGTTTAATCGTCAATAAGAAGGTCCAAGAGATACAGTAAACCTGGAGTGAAGCATCGGAATCTATAACTAGTGTCACAGGAATGGTTCAAAACATAGTCGGTAAGAAGAGTCAGTCTTCTTGTACTTAAGTCGCCATTGTGCCTTTTACATTTAATTCCGATGCAACTTCTGTGTTTCATCGTCAATACGAAGGTCCAAGAGATACAGTAAACCTGAAGTGGAGCATCGGAATCTATAACTAGTGTCACCGGAATGGTTCAAAACATAGACAGTAAGAAGAGTCAGTCTTCTTGTACTAAAGTCTGCATTGTGCCCTTTTCAATTTAATTCCGATGCAACTACTGTGTTTAATCGACAATAAGAAGGTCAGAGGGATACAGTAAACCTGAAGTGAAGCATCGGAATCTCTAAATAGTGTCACAGGAATGGTTCAACACATTGTCAGTAAGAAGAGTCAGTCTTCTTGTACTTAAGTCGGCATTGTGCCTTTTGAATTTAATTCCGATGCAATTTCTGTGTTTCATCGTCAATAAGAATGTCCAAGGGATACAGTAAACCTGAAGTGAAGCATCGGAATCTGTAACTAGCGTTACAGGAATGGTTCAAAACATAGACACTAAGAAGAGTCAGTCTGCTTGTACTTAAGACGGCATTGTGATTTTTCTATTTAATTCCGATGCAATTTCTGTGTTTCATAGTCAATAAGAAGGTCAGATGGATACAGTGAACCTGAGGTGAAGCATCGGAATCTATAACTAGTGTCACAGGAATGGTTCAAAACAAAGACAGTTGGAAGAGTCGGTCCTCTTGTACTTAAGTCGGCATTGTGCCTTCTCTATTTAATTCCGATGCTATATCGGTGTTTCATCGTTAATAGGAAGGTCAGAGGGATACAGTAAACCTGAAGTGAAGCATCGGAATCTACAACTAGTATCACTGGAATGGTTCAAATCATAGTCAGTAAGAAGAGTCAGTCTTCTTGTACTTAAGTCAGCATTTAATTCCGATGCAATTTCTGTGTTTCATCGTCAATAAGAAGATCCAAGGGATACAGTAAACCTGAAGTGAAGCATCGGAATCTATAACTAGTGTCACAGGAATGGATCAAGATATAGTCAGTATGAAGAGTCAGTCTTCTTGTACTTAAGTCGGCATTGTGCATTTTGTATCCAATTCCGATGCAATTTCTGTGTTTCATTGTCAATAAGAAGGTCCAAGGGATACAGTAAACCTGAAGTGAAGCATCGGAATCCATAACTAGTGTCACAGGAATGGTTCATAACATAGACAGTAGGAAGAGGCAGTCTTCCTGTACATAAGTCGGCATTGTGCCTTTTCTGTTTAATTCCGATGCAATTTCTGTGTTTCGTCGCCAATAAGAAGGTGCAAAGGATACAGTAAACCTGAAATGAAGCTTCGGAATCTGTAACTAATATCACAGGAATGGTTCAAAACATAGACAGTAGGAATAGTCAGTCTTCTTGTACTGAAGTCTGCATTGTGCCTTTTGTATTTAATTCCGATGCAATTTCTGTGTTTCATCGTCAATAAGAACGTCCAAGGGATACAGTAAACCTGAAGTGAAGCATCGGAATCAATAACTAGTGTCACAGGTATGGTTCAAAATATAATCAGTAAGAAGAGTCAGTCTTCTTGTACTTAAGTCGGCTTATGCCTTTTGTATTTAATTCCGATGCAATTTCTGTGTTTCATCGTCAATAAGAAGGTCCAACGGATACAGTAAACCTGAAGTGAAGCATCGGAATCTATAACTAGTGTCACAGGAATCGTTCAAAACATAGTCAGCAAGGAGAGTCAGTCTTCATGTACTTAAGTCGGCATTGTGCCTTTTGTATTTAATTCCGATGCAATTTCGGTGTTTCATCGTCAATAAGAAGGTCCAAGCGATACAGTAAACCTGGAGTGAAGCATCGGAATCTATAACTAGTGTCACAGGAATGGTTCAAAGCATAGACAGTAAGAAGAGTCAGTCTTCTTCTACTTAAGTCGGCATTGTGCCTTTTGTATTTAATTCCGATGCAATTTATGTGTATCATCGTTAATAAGAACGTCCAAGGGATACAGTAAGCCTGAAGTAAAGCGTCGGAATGTGTAACTAGTGTCACAGGAATGGTACAAAACATAGACAGTAGGAAGAGATAGTCTTCTTGTACTTAAGTCGACATTGTGCCTCTTCTATTTATATCCGACGCTATTTCTGTGTTTCGTCATCAATACGAAGGTCCAAGTTATACAATAAACCTCAAGTGAAGCATCGGAATCTACAACTAGCGTCACTGGAATGGTTCAAAACGTAAACAGTAAGAAGAGTCAGTATTCTTGTACTTAAGTCGGCATTGTGCCTATTGTATTTAATTCTGATGCAATTTCTGTGTTTCATCGTCAATAAGAAGGTCCAAGGGATACAGTAAGCCTGAAGTAAAGCGTCGGAATCTGTAACTAGTGTCACAGGAATGGTACAAAACATAGACAGTAGGAAGATATAGTCTTCTTGGACTTAAGTCGGCATTGTGCCTCTTCTATTTAATTCCGACGCTATTTCTGTGTTTCGTCATCAATAAGAAGGTCCAAGTTATACAATAAACCTGAAGTGAAGCATCGGAATATACAACTAGCGTCACTGGAATGGTTCAAAACGTAAACAGTAACAAGAGTCAGTCTTCTTGTACTTAAGTCGGCATTGTGCCTTTTGTATTTAATGCTGATGCAATTTCTGTGTTTCATCGTCAATAAGAATATCCAAGGGATTCAGCAAACCTGAAGTGAAGCATCGGAATCTATAACTAGTGTCACAGGAATGGTTCAAAACATAGTCAGTAAGAAGAGTCGGTCTTCTTGTACTTAAGTCGGCAATGTGCCTTTTGTATTTAATTCCGATGCAATTTCTGTGTTTCATCGCCAATAAGAAGGTCCAAGGGATACAGTAAACCTGAATTGAAGCATCGGAATCTATAACTAGTGTCACAGGAATGGTTCAAAACAAAGACAGTTGGAAGAGTTGGTCCTCTTGTACTTAAGTCGGCATTGTGCCTTCTCTATTTAATTCCGATGCAATATCGGTGTTTCATCGTTAATAGGAAGGTCAGAGGGATACAGTAAACCTGAAGTGAAGCATCGGAATCTACAACTAGTATCACTGGAATGGTTCAAATCATAGTCAGTAAGAAGAGTCAGTCCTCTTGTACTTAAGTCAGCATTTAATTCCGATGCAATTTCTGTGTTTCATCGTCAATAAGAAGATCCAAGGGATACAGTAAACCTGAAGTGAAGCATCGGAATCTATAACTAGTGTCACAGGAATGGATCAAGATATAGTCAGTATGAAGAGTCAGTCTTCTTGTACTTAAGTCGGCATTGTGCCTTTTGTATCCAATTCTGATGCAATTTCTGTGTTTCATTGTCAATAAGAAGGTCCAAGGGATACAGTAAACCTGAAGTGAAGCATCGGAATCCATAACTAGTGTCACAGGAATGGTTCATAACATAGACAGTAGGAAGAGGCAGTCTTCCTGTACATAAGTCGGCATTGTGCCTTTTCTATTTAATTCCGATGCAATTTCTGTGTTTCGGCATCAATCAGAAGGTCCAAGGGATACAGTAAACCTGAAGTGAAGCATCGGAATCTATAACTAGTGACACAGGAATGGTTCCAAACATAGTCAGTTAGAAGAGTCAGTCTTCTTGTACTTGATTCGGCATTGTGCCTTTTCTGTTTAATTCCGATGCAATTTCTGTGTTTCGTCGCCAATAAGAAGGTGCAAAGGATACAGTAAACCTGAAATGAAGCATCGGAATCTAGAACTAGTGTCACAGGAATGGTTCAAAACATAGTCAGTGAGAAGAGTCGGTCTTCTTGTACTTAAGTCGGCATTTTGCCTTTTCTATTTAATTCCGATGCAATTTCTGAGTTTCATCGTCAATAAGAAGTACCAAGGGATACAGTGAACCTGGAGTGAAGCATTGGAATCTATAACTAGTGTCACAGAAATGGTTCAAAACATAGTCAGCAAGAAGAGTCAGTCTTTATGTACTTAAGTCGGCATTGTGCCTTTTGCATTTCATTCCGATGCAATTTCGGTGTTTCATCGTCAATAAGAAGGTCCAAGCGATACAGTAAACCTGGAGTGAAGCATCGGAATCTATAACTAGTGTCACAGGAATGGTTCAAAGCATAGACAGTAAGAAGAGTCAGTCTTCTTCTACTTAAGTCGGCATTGTGCCTTTTGTATTTAATTCCGATGCAATTTCTGTGTTTCGTCATCAATAAGAAGGTCCAAGGGATACAGTAAACCTGAAGTGAAGCATCGGAATCTATAAATAGCGTCACAGGAATGATTCAAACATAGACAGTAAGAAGAGTCAGTCTTCTTGTACTTAAGTCGGCATTGTGACTTTTGTATTCAATTCCGATGCAATTTCTGTGTTTCATCGTCAATAAGAAGATCCAAGGGATACAGTAAACCTGAAGTGAAGCATCGAAATCTATAACTAGTGACACAGGAAAGGCTCAAGATATAGTCAGTGTGAAGAGTCAGTCTTCTTGTACTTAAGTCGGCATTGTGCCTTTTGTAATCAATTCCAATGCAATTTCTGTGTTTCATTGTCAATATGAAGGACCAAGGGATACAGTAAACCTGAAGTGAAGCATCGGAATCCATAACTAGTGTCACAGGATTGGTTCAAAACATAGACAGTAAGAAGAGTCATCCTTCTTGTACTTAAGTCGGTTTTTTGCCTTTTGTATTTGATTCCGATGCAATTTATGTGTTTCATCGTCAATAAGAACGTCCAAGGGATACAGTAAACCTGAAGTGAAGCATCGGAATCTATAACTAGTGTCACAGGAATGGTTCAAAAAATAGTCAGTAAGAAGAGTCAGTTTTCTTGTACTTAAGTCAGCATTGTGCCTTTTGTATATAATTCCGATGCTATTTCTGTGTTTCATCTTTAATAAGAAGGTCAGAGGGACACAGTAGAGCTGAAGTGAAGCATCGGAATCTATAACTCGTGTCACAGGAATGGTTCCAAACATAGTCAGTTAGAAGAGCAGGCTTCTTGTACTTGATTCGTCATTGTGCCTTTTCTCTTTAAGTCCGATGCAATTTCTGTGTTTCATCGTCAATAAGAAAGCCTAAGGGATACAGTAAACCTGAAGTGAAGCATCGGAATCTATAACTAGTGTCACAGGAATGGTTCAAACATAGTCAGTAAGATGAGTCCGTCTTCTTGAACTTAAGTCGGCATTGTGAATTTTCTATTTAATTCCGATGCAATATCTGTGTTTCATCGTCAGTAAGAAGGTGAGAGGGATACAGTAAACCTGAGGTGAAGCGTCGGAATCAATAACTAGAATTACAGGAATGGTTCATAACAAAGTCAGTAAGGACAATCAGTCTTCTTGTACTTAAGTCAGCATTGTGCTTTTTACTTTAATTGCGATGCAATTTCTGTGTTTCATCGCCAATACGAAGGTCCAAGGGATACAGTAAACCTGAAGTGAAGCATCGGAATCAGTAACTAGCGTCACAGGAATGATTCAAAACATAGACAGTAAGAAGAGTCAGTCTTCTTGTACTTAAGTCGGCATTGTGCCTTTTCTATTTAATTCCGATGCAATTTCTGTGTTTCATCGTCAATAAGAAGGTCAGAGGGATAGAGATAACCGGAGGTGAAGCAACGGAATCTATAACTAGTGTCACAGGAATGGTTCAAAACATAGACAGTAGGAAGAGTCAGTCTTCTTGTACTTAAGTCGGCATTGTACCATTTCTATTTCATTTCGATGCAATTTCTGTGTCTCGTCGCCAATAAGAAGGTGCAAAGGATACAGTAAACCTGAAGTGAAGCATCGGAATCTGTAACTAATGTCACAGGAATGGTTCAAAGCATAGACAGTAGGAATAGTCAGTTTTCTTGAACTGAAGTCTGCATTGTGCGTTTTGTATTTAATTCCGATGCAATTTCTGTGTTTCATCGTCAATAAGAACGTCCAAGGGATACAGTATACCTGAAGTGAAGCATCGGAATCTATACTTAGTGTCACGGGAATGATTCAAAACATAGTCAGTAGAAAGAGCCAGTCTTTTTGTACTTAAGTCGGCATTGTACTTTTTGTATTATTTCCGATGCAATTTCTGTGTTTCATCATCAATAAGAAGATCCAAGGGATACAGTAAACCTGAAGTGAAGCATTGGAATCAATAACTAGTGTCACAGGAATGGTTCAAATCATAGTCAGTAAGAAGAGTCAGTCTTCTTGTACTTAAGTCGGCATTATGCCTTTTGTATTTAATTCCGATGCAATTTCTGTGTTTCATCGTCAATAAGAAGGTCCAACGGATACAGTAAACCTGAAGTGAAGCATTGGAATCAATAACTAGTGTCACAGGAATGGTTCAAATCATAGTCAGTAAGAAGAGTCAGTCTTCTTGTACTTAAGTCGGCATTTAATTCCGATGCAATTTCTGTGTTTCATCGTCAATAAGAAGATCCAAGGGATACAGTAAACCTGAAGTGAAACATCGGAATCTATAACTAGTGTCACAGGAATGGATCAAGATATAGTCAGTATGAAGAGACAGTCTTCTTGTACATAAGTCGGCATTGTGCCTTTTCTATTTAATTCCGATGCAATTTCTGTGATTCGTCATCAATCAGACGGTCCAAGGGATACAGTAAACCTGAAGTGAAGCATCGGAATCTATAACTCGTGACACAGGAATGGTTCCAAACATAGTCAGTTAGAAGAGTCAGTCTTCTTGTACTTGATTCGGCATTGTGCCTTTTCTCTTTAATTCCGATAAAATTTCTGTGTTTCATCGTCAATAAGAAGGCCTAAGGTATACAGTAAACCTGAAGTGAAGCATCGGAATCTATAACTAGTGTCACAGGAATTGTTCAAACATAGTTAGTAAGATGAGTCAGTCTTCTTGTACTTAAGTCGGCATTGTGACTTTTCTATTTAATTGCGATGCAATTTCTGTGTTTCATCGTCAGTAAGAAGGTGAGAGGGATACAGTAAACCTGAGGAGAAGCGTCGGAATCTATACTTAGTGTCACGGGAATGGTTCAAAACATAGACAGTAGGAAGAGTCAGTCTTCTTGTACTTAAGTCGGCATTGTGCCTTTTCTGTTTAATTCCTATGCAGTTTCTGTGTTTCGTCGCCAATAAGATTGTGCAAAGGATACAGTAAACCTGAAGTGAAGCATCGGAATCTATAACTAGTGTCACAGGAATGGTTCAAAACATAGTCAGCAAGGAGAGTCAGTCTTCATGTACTTAAGTCGGCATTGTGCCTTTTGTATTTAATTCCGATGCAATTTCGGTGTTTCATCGTCAATAAGAAGGTCCAAGCGATACAGTAAACCTGGAGTGAAGCATCGGAATCTATAACTAGTGTCACAGGAATGGTTCAAAACATAGTCAGTAAGAAGAGTCAGTCTTCTTGTACTTAAGTCGGCATTGTGCCTTTTGTATTTAATTCCGATGACATTTCTGTGTTTCATCGCCAATAAGAAGGTCCAAGGGATACAGTAAACCTGAAGTGAAGCATCGGAATCCATAACTAGTGTCACAGTAATGGTTCATAACATAGACAGTATTAGGAGTCAGTCATCTTGTACTTAAGTCGGCATTGTGCCTTTTGTATTTAATTCCGATGCAATATATGTGTTTCATCGTCAATAAGAAGGTCCAAGGGATACAGTAAGCCTGAAGTGAAGCATCGGAATCTATAACTAGTGACACAGGAATGGTACAAAACATAGTCAGTGAGAAGAGTCGGTCTTCTTGTACTTAAGTCGGCATTGTGCCTTTTCTATTTAATTCCGATGCAATTTCTGAGTTTCATCGTCAATAAGAAGGTCCAAGGGATACAGTAAACCTGAAGTGAAGCATCGGAATCTATAACTAGTGTCACAGGAATGGTTCAAAGCGGAGACAGTAAGAAGAGTCAGTCTTCTTCTACTTAAGTCGGCATTGTGCCTTTTCTATTTAATTCCGATTCAATTTCTGTGTTTCATCGTCAGTAAGAAGGTGAGAGGGATACAGTAAACCTGAGGTGAAGCGTCGGAATCTATAACTAGAATCACAGGAATGGTTCATAACATAGTCAGTAAGGACAATCAGTCTTCTTGTACTTAAGTCGGCATTGTGCATTTTCTATTTAATTGCGATGCAATTTCTGTGTTTCATCGCCAATAAGAAGGTCCAAGGGATACAGTAAACCTGAAGTGAAGCATCGGAATCTGTAACTAGCGTCAAAGGAATCGTTCAAAACATAGACAGTAAGAAGAGTCAGTCTTCTTGTACTTAAGTCAGCATTGTGCCTTTTCTATATAATTCCGATGCAATTTCTGTGTTTCATCGTCAATAAGAAGGTCAAAGGGATACAGATAACCGGAGGTGAAGCATCGGAATCTATAACTAGTGTCTCAGGAATGGTTCAAAACATAGACAGTTGGAAGAGTCGGTCTTCTTGTACATAAGTCGGCATTGTGCCTTCTCTATTTAATTCCGATGCAATATCGGTGTTTCATCGTTAATAAGAAGGTCAGAGGGATACAGTAAACCTGAAGTGAAGCATCGGAATCTACAACTAGTATCACTGGAATGGTTCAAATCATAGTCAGTAAGAAGAGTCAGTCTTCTTGTACTTAAGTCGGCATTTAATTCCGATGCAATTTCTGTGTTTCATCGTCAATAAGAAGATCCAAGGGATACAGTAAACCTGAAGTGAAGCATCGGAATCTATAACTAGTGTCACAGGAATGGATCAAGATATAGTCAGTATGAAGAGACAGTCTTCTTGTACTTAAGTCGGCATTGTGCCTTTTGTATCCAATTCCGATGCAATTTCTGTGTTTCATTGTCAATAAGAGGGTCCAAGGGATACAGTAAACCTGAAGTGAAGCATCGGAATCCATATCTAGTGTCACAGGAATGGTTCAAAACATAGACAGTAGGAAGAGGCAGTCTTCTTGTACATAAGTCGGCATTGTGCCTTTTCTATTTAATTCCGATGCAATTTCTGTGATTCGTCATCAATCAGACGGTCCAAGGGATACAGTATACCTGAAGTGAAGCATCGGAATCTATAACTAGTGACACAGGAATGGTTCCAAACATAGTCAGTTAGAAGAGTCAGTCTTCTTGTACTTGATTCGGCATTGTGCCTTTTCTCTTTAATTCCGATAAAATTTCTGTGTTTCATCGTCAATAAGAAGGCCTAAGGTATATAGTAAACCTGAAGTGAAGCATCGGAATCTATAACTAGTGTCACAGGAATGGTTCAAACATAGTCACTAAGATGAGTCAGTCTTCTTGTACTTAAGTCGGCATTGTGACTTTTCTATTTAATTCCGATGCAATTTCTGTGTTTCATCGTCAGTAAGAAGGTGAGAGGGATACAGTAAACCTGAGGTGAAGCGTCGGAATCTATACTTAGTGTCACGGGAATGGTTCAAAACATAGACAGTAGGAAGAGTCAGTCTTCTTGTACTTAAGTCGGCATTGTGCCTTTTCTGTTTAATTCCGATGCAGTTTCTGTGTTTCGTCGCCAATAAGAAGGTGCAAAGGATACAGTAAACCTGACGTGAAGCATCGGAATCTGTAACTAATGTCACAGGAATGGTTCAAAACATAGACAGTAGGAATAGTCAGTCTTCTTGTACTGAAGTCTGCATTGTGCCTTTTGTATTTAATTCCGATGCAATTTCTGTGTTTCGTCGTCAATAAGAACGTCCAAGGGATACAGTAAACCTGAAGTGAAGCATCGGAATCTATACTTAGTGTCACGGGAATGGTTCAAAACATAGTCAGTAGAAAGAGCCAGTCTTTTTGTACTTAAGTCGGCATTGTGCTTTTTGTATTATTTCCGATGCAATTTCTGTGTTTCATCATCAATAAGAAGATCCAAGGGATACAGTAAACCTGAAGTGAAGCATCGGAATCAATAACTAGTGTCACAGGTATGGTTCAAAATATAATCAGTAAGAAGAGTCAGTCTTCTTGTACTTAAGTCGCCATTATGCTTTTTGTATTTAATTCCGATGCAATTTCTGTGTTTCATCGTCAATAAGAAGGTCCAACGGATACAGTAAACCTGAAGTGAAGCATCGGAATCTATAACTAGTGTCACAGGAATGGTTCAAAATATAATCAGTAAGAAGAGTCAGTCTTCTTGTACTTAAGTCGGCATTATGCCTTTTGTATTTAATTCCGATGCAATTTTTGTGTTTCATCGTCAATAAGAAGGGCCAAGGGATTCAGTAAACCTGAAATGAAGCATCGGAATCTAAAACTAGTGTCACAGGAATGCTTCCAAACATAGACAGTAGGAAGAGTCAGTCTTCTTGTACTTAAGTCGGCATTGTGCCTTTTGTATTTAATTCCGATGCAATTTATGTGTATCATCGTTAATAAGAAGGTCCAAGGGATACAGTAAGCCTGAAGTAAAGCGTCGGAATCTGTAACTAGTGTCACAGGAATGGTACAAAACATAGACAGTAGGAAGAGATAGTCTTCTTGTACTTAAGTCGGCATTGTGCCTCTTCTATTTAATTCCGACGCTATTTCTGTGTTTCGTCATCAATACGAAGGTCCAAGTTATACAATAAACCTGAAGTGAAGCATCGGAATCTACAACTAACGTCACTGGAATGGTTCAAAACGTAAAAAGTAAGAAGAGTCAGTCTTCTTGTACTTAAGTCGGCATTGTGCCTTTTGTATTTAATTCTGATGCAATTTCTGTGTTTCATCGTCAATAAGAATATCCAAGGGATTCAGCAAACCTGAAGTGAAGCATCGGAATCTATAACTAGTGTCACAGGAATGGTTCAAAACATTGTCAGTAAGAAGAGTCAGTCTTCTTGTACTTAAGTCGCCAATGTGCCTTTTGTATTTAATTCCGATGCAATTTCTGTGTTTCATCGCCAATAAGAAGGTCATAGGGATACAGTAAACCTGAAGCGAAGCATCGGAATCTATAACCAGTGTCACAGGAATGGTTCAAAACATAGACAGTTGGAGGAGTCATTCATCTTGTACTTAAGTCGGCATTGTGCCTTTTGTATTTAATTCGGATGCAATTTATGTGTTTCATCGTAAATAAGAAGGTCCAAGGGTTACAGTAAACCTGAAGTGAAGCATCGGAATCTATAACTAGTGTCACAGGAATGGTTCAAAACATAGTGAGTGAGAAGAGTCGGTCTTCTTATACTTAAGTCGGCATTGTGCCTTTTCTATTTAATTCCGATGCAATTTCAGAGTTTCATCGTCAATAAGAAGTACCAAGGGATACAGTGAACCTGGAGTGAAGCATTGGAATCTATAACTAGTGTCACAGGAATGGTTCAAAACATAGACAGTAAGAACAGTCAGTCTTCTTGTACTTAAGTCGGCATTTTGCCTTTTGTATTTAATTCCGATGTAATTTATGTGTTTCATTGTCAATAAGAACGTCCAAGGGATACAGTAAACCTGATGTGAAGCATCGGAATCTATAACTAGTGTCACAGGAATGGTTCAAAACATAGTCAGTAAGAAGTGTCAGTCTTCTTGTACTTAAGTCAGCATTGTGCCTTTTGTATATAATTCCGATGCTATTTCTGTGTTTCATCTTTAATAAGAAGGTCAGAGAGACACAGTAGAGCTGAAGTGAAGCATCGGAATCTATAACTAGTGTCACAGGAATGGTTCCAAACATAGTCAGTGAGAAGAGTCGGTCTTCTTGTACTTAAGTCGGCATTGTGCCTATTCTATTTAATTCCGATGCAATTTCTGAGTTTCATCGTCAATAAGAAGTACCAAGGGGTACAGTAAACCTGGAGTGAAGCATCGGAATCCATAACTAGTGTCACAGGAATAGTTCAAAACATAGACAGTAAGAAGAGTCAGTCTTCTTGTACTTAAGTCGGCATTGTACCTTTTGTATTTAATTCCGATGCAATTTATGTGTTTCATCGTCAATAAGAAGGTCCAAGGGATACAGTAAACCTGAAGTGAAGCATCGGAATCTATAACTAGTGTCACAGGAATGGTTCAAAACATAGTCAGTGAGAAGAGTCGGTCTTCTTGTACTTAAGTCGGCATTGTGCCTATTCTATTTAATTCCGATGCAATTTCTGAGTTTCATCGTCAATAAGAAGTACCAAGGGATACAGTAAAGCTGGAGTGAAGCATCGGAATCTATAACTAGTGTCACAGGAATAGTTCAAAACATAGACAGTAAGAAGAGTCAGTCTTCTTGTACTTAAGTCGGCATTGTGCCTTTTGTATTTAATTTTAATACAATTTCTGTGTTTCATCATCACTAAGAAGGTCAGAGGGATACAGTAAACCTGAAGTGAAGCATCGGAATCTATAACTAGTGTCACAGGAATGGTTCAAAACATAGTCAGCAAGGAGAGTCAGTCTTCATGTACTTAAGTCGGCATTGTGCCTTTAGTATTTAATTCCGATGCAATTTCGGTGTTTCATCGTCAATAAGAAGGTCCAAGCGATACAGTAAACGTGGAGTGAAGCATCGGAATCTATAACTAGTGTCACAGGAATAGTTCAAAACATAGTCAGTTAGAAGAGTCAGTCTTCTTGTACTTGATTCGGCATTGTGCCTTTTCTCTTTAATTCCGATAAAATTTCTGTGTTTCATCGTCAATAAGAAGGCCTAAGGTATACAGTAAACCTGAAGTGAAGCATCGGAATCTATAACTAGTGTCACAGGAATTGTTCAAACATAGTCAGTAAGATGAGTCAGTCTTCTTGTACTTAAGTCGGCATTGTGACTTTTGTATTTAATTCCGATGCAATTTCTGTGTTTCATCGTCAATAAGAAGATCCAAGGGATACAGTAAACCTGAAGTGAAGCATCGAAATCTATAACTAGTGTCACAGGAAAGGCTCAAGATATAGTCAGTATGAAGAGTCAGTCTTCTTGTACTTAAGTCGGCATTGTGCCTTTTGTATACAATTCCGATGCAATTTCTGTGTTTCATCGTCAATAAGAAGGTCCCAGGGATTCAGTAAACCTGAAGTGAAGCATCGGAATCCATAACTAGTGTCACAGGAATGGTTCAAAACATAGACTGTAGGAAGAGGCAGTCTTCTTGTACATAAGTCGGCATTGTGCCTTTTCTATTTAATTCCAATGCAATTTCTGTGTATCGTCATCAATAAGAAGGTCCAAGGGATACAGTAAACCTGAAGTGAAGCATCGGAATCTATAAATAGCGTCACAGGAATGGTTCAAACATAGACAGTAAGAAGAGTCAGTCTTCTTGTACTTAAGTCGGCATTGTGACTTTTGTATTTAATTCCGATGCAATTTCTGTGTTTCATCGTCAATAAGAAGATCCAAGGGATACAGTAAACCTGAAGTGAAGCATCGAAATCTATAACTAGTGTCACAGGAAAGGCTCAAGATATAGTCAGTATGAAGAGTCAGTCTTCTTGTACTTAAGTCGGCATTGTGCCTTTTGTATTTAATTCCGATGCAATTTTTGTGTATCATCGTCAATAAGAAGGTCCCAGGGATTCAGTAAACCTGAAGTGAAGCATCGGAATCCATAACTAGTGTCACAGGAATGGTTCAAAACATAGACTGTAGGAAGAGGCAGTCTTCTTGTACATAAGTCGGCATTGTGCCTTTTCTATTTAATTCCAATGCAATTTCTGTGTATCGTCATCAATAAGAAGGTCCAAGGGATACAGTAAACCTGAAGTGAAGCATCGGAATCTATAAATAGCGTCACAGGAATGGTTCAAACATAGACAGTAAGAAGAGTCAGTCTTCTTGTACTTAAGTCGGCATTGTGACTTTTGTATTTAATTCCGATGCAATTTCTGTGTTTCATCGTCAATAAGAAGATCCAAGGGATACAGTAAACCTGAAGTGAAGCATCGAAATCTATAACTAGTGTCACAGGAAAGGCTCAAGATATAGTCAGTATGAAGAGTCAGTCTTCTTGTACTTAAGTCGGCATTGTGCCTTTTGTATACAATTCCGATGCAATTTCTGTGTTTCATTGTCAATAAGAAGGTCCAAGGGATACAGTAAACCTGAAGTGAAGCATCGGAATCCATAACTAGTGTCACAGGAATGGTTCAAAACATAGACAGTAGGAGGAGTCAGTCATCTTGTACTTAAGTCGGCATTGTGCATTTTGTATTTAATTCCGATGCAATTTATGTGTTTCATCGTCAATAACAAGGTCCAAGGGATACAGTAAACCTGAAGTGAAGCATCGGAATCTATAACTAGTGTCACAGGAATTGTTCAATACATAGTCAGTGAGAAGAGTCGGTCTTCTTGTACTTAAGTCGGCATTGTGCCTTTTCTATTTAATTCCGATGCAATTTCGGTGTTTCATCGTCAATAAGAAGGTCCAAGCGATACAGTAAACCTCGAGTGAAGCATCGGAATCTATAACTAATGTCACAGGAATGGTTCAAAGCATAGACAGGAAGAAGAGTCAGTCTTCTTCTACTTAAGTCGGCATTTTGCCTTTTGTATTTAATTCCGATGCAATTTTTGTGTTTCATCGACAATAAGAAGGTCCAAGGGATTCAGTAAACCTGAAGTGAAGCTTCGGAATCTAAAACTAGTGTCACAGGAATGGCTCCAAACATAGACAGTAGGAAAAGCCAGTCTTCTTGTATTTAAGTCGGCATTGTGCCTTTTCTATTTAATTCCGATGCAGCTTCTTTCTTTCATCGTTAACAAGAGGGTCAGAGGTATACAGTAAACCAGAAGTGAAGCATCGGAATCCATAACTAGTGTCACAGGAATGGTTCAAAACATAGACAGTAAGAAGAGTCAGTCTTCTTGTACTTAAGTGGGCATTGGGCATTTTGTATTTAATTCCGATGCAATTTCTGTGTTTCGTCGTCAATACGGTCAGATGGATACAGTAAAAATGAAGTGAAGCATCGGAATCTATAGCTAGTGTCACAGGAATGGTTCAAAACATAGTCAGTAAGAAGAATCAGTCTTGATGTACTTGAGTCGGCATTGTGCCTTTTGTATTTAATTCCGAGGCAATTTCTGTGTTTCATCGTCAATAAGAAGGTCCAAGGGATACAGTAAACCTGAAGTGAAGCATCGGAATCTATAACTAGTGTCACAGGAGTGGTTCAAAACATTGTCAGTGAGAAGAGTCAGTCTTCTTGTACTTAATTCGGCATTGTGCCTTTTCGATTTAATTCCGATGCAATTTCTGTGTTTCATCGTCAATAAGAGGGTTAGAGGGATACAGTGAACATGAAGTGAAGCATCGGAATCTATAACTAGTGTTACTGGAATGGTTCAAAAAATAGTAAGTAAGAAGAGTCAGTCTTCTTGTCCTTAAGTCGGCATTGTGCCTTTTGTATTTAATTCCGATGCAATTTCTGTGTTTCATCGTTAATAAGAAGATCCAAGGTATACAGTACAAATGAAGTGAAGCATCGGAATCCATAAATAGTGTCACAGGAATGTTTCAAAACATAGTCAGTAACAAGAGTCTGTCTTCTTGTACCTAAGTCGGCATTGTGCCCTTTCTATTTAATTCCGTTGCAATTTCGGTGTTTCATCGTCATTAAGAAGGTCCAAGGGATACAGTATTTCTGGTGTGAAGCATCGGAATCTATAACTAGTGTCACAGGAATGGTTCAAAACATATACAGTAAGAAGAGTCAGTCTTCTTGCACTTAAGTCGGCATTGTGCATTTTCTATTTAATTCAGATCCAATTTCTGTGTTCATCGTCAATAAGAAGGTCAGAGGGATACAGTAAACCTGAAGTGAAGCATCGTAATATATAACTAGTGTCACAGGATTGGTTCAAAACATAGACAGTAAGAAGGGTCTGCCTTCTTGTACTTAAGTCGGCATTGTGCCTTTTGTATTTAATTTCGATGCAATTTCATTGTTTCATCGTTAATAAGAAGGTCCAAGGGAAACAGTAAACCTGAAATGAAGCATCGGAATCTATAACTAGAGTCAATGCAATGGTTCAAACATAGACAGTGGGAAGAGTCAGTCTTCTTGTACTTTAATCGGCATTGTCCTTTTGTATTTAATTCCGAGGCAATTTCTGTGTTTCATCGTCAATAAGAAGGTCCAAGGGATACAGTAAACCTGACGTGAAGCATCGGAATCCATTACTAGTGTCACAGGAATGGTTCACAACATAGACAGTCAGAAGAGTCAGTCTTCTTGTACTTGAGTCGGCATTGTGCCTTTTGTATTAAATTCCGATGCTATTTCTGTGTTTCATCGTCAATAAGAAGGTCCAAGGGATACAGTAAACCTGAAGTCAAGCATCGGAATCTATAACTAGTTTCACAGGAGTGGTTCAAATCATAGTCAGTAAGAAGAGTCAGTCTTTTTGTACTTAAGTCGGCATTGTGCCTTTTGTATTTAATTCCGATGTAATTTCTGTGTTTCATCGTCAATAAGAGGGTCCAAATGATACAGTAAACCTGAAGTGAAGCATCGGAATCTATATCTAGTGTCATTGGAGTGGTTCTAAACATAGACAGTAAGAAGAGTCAGTATTCTTGTACTTAAGTCGGTATTGTGACTTATGTATTTAATTCCGATGCAATTTCTGTGTTTCATCGTCAATAAGAGGGTCAGACCGATACAGTAAACCCGAAGTGAGGCATCGGAATCTATAACTAGTGTCACAGGAATGGTTCACAACATAGACAGTCAGAAGAGTCAGTCTTCTTGTACTTGAGACGGCATTGTGCCTTTTGTATTAAATTCCGATGCTATTTCTGTGTTTCATCGTCAATAAGAAGGTCCAAGGGATACAGTAAACCTGAAGTCAAGCATCGGAATCTATAACTAGTGTCTCAGGAATGGTTCAAAGCATAGACAGTAAGAACACTCAGTCTTCTTGTACTTAAGTCGGCATTGTGCCTTTTCTATTTAATTCCGATGCAATTTCAGTGTATTATCGTTAATAAGAAGGTCCAAGGGATACAGTAAACCTGGAGTGAAGAATCGGAATCCGTATCTAGTGTCACAGGAGTGGTTCAAATCATAGACAGTAAGAAAAGTCAGACTTCTTGTACTTAAGTCGGTATTGTGCCTTTTGTATTTATTTCCGATGCAATTTCTGTGTTTCATCGTCAATAAGGTCAGAGGGATACAGTAAAAATGAAGTGAAGCAATGGAATCTATAGTTAGTGTCACAGGAATCGTTCAAAACATAGACAGTAGGAAGGGTCAGTCTTCTTGTACTTAAGTCGGCATTGTGCCTTTTGTATTTAATTCCGATGCAATTTCTGTGTTTCATCGTCAATAAGAAGGTCCAAGGGGTACAGTAAACCTGAAGTCAAACATCGGAATCTATAACTAGTGACACAGGAATGGTTCAAAACATAGTCTGTAAGAAGAGTCAGTCATCTTGTACTTAAGTCGGCATAGTGACTTTTCTATTTAATTCCGATGCAATTTCTGGGTTTCATCGTCAATAAGAAGGTCCAAGGGATACACTAAACCTGGAGTGAAGCATCGGAAGCTATAACTAGTGTCACAGAAATGGTTCAAAACATAGACAGTAAGGCGAGTCAGTCTTCTTGTACTTAAGTCGGCATTGTGCCTTTTCTATTTAATTCCGATGCAATTTAAGTGTATTATCGTCAATAAGAAGGTCCAAGGGATACAGTAAACCTGGAGTGAAGCATCGTATACTATAACTAGTGTCACAGGGAATGGTTGAAAACATAGACAGTAAGAAGAGTCTGTCTTCTTGTACTTAAGTAGGCATTGTGCCTTTTGTATTTAATTCCGATCCAATTTCTGTGTTTTATCGTCAATAAGAAGGTCAGAGGGAAACAGTAAACCTGAAGTCAAGCATCGTAATATATAACTAGTGTCACAGGAATGGTTCAAAACATAGACAGTAAGAAGAGTCAGTCTTCTTGTACTGAAGTCGGCAATGTGCCTTTTCTATTTAATTTCGATCCAATATCTGTGTTTCATCGTCAATAAGAATGTCAGAGGGATACAGTAAACCTGAAGTCAAGCATCGGAATCTGTAACTAGTGTCACAGGAATGGTTCAAAACATAGACAGTAAGAAGAGTCAGTCTTCTTGTACTTAAGTCGGCATTGTGCCTTTTCTATTTAATTCCGATCCAATTTCTGTGTTTCATCGTCAATAAGAAGGTCAGAGGGATACAGTAAACCTGGAGTGAAGCATCGGAATCTATAACTAGTGTCACAGGAATGGTTCAAAACGTAGACAGTAAGAAGAGTCAGCCTTCTTGTACTTAAGTCGGCATTGTGCCTTTTGTATTTAATTCCGATGCAATTTCTATGTTTCATCGTCAATAAGAAGGTCCAAGGGATACAGTAAACCTGAAGTGAAGCATCGGAATCTATAACTAGTGTCACAGGAATGGTTCAATACATAGTCAGTAAGAAGAATCAGTCTTCATGAACATAAGTCGGCATTGTGCCTTTTGTATTTAATTCCGATGCAATTTCATTGTTTCATCGTTAATAAGAAGGTCCAAGGGATACAGTAAACCTGAAGTGAGGCATCGGAATCAATAACTAGTGTCAAAGGAATGTTTCAAACATAGACAGTAAGTAGAGTCAGTCTTCTTGTACGTAAGTCGGCATTGTGATCTTTGTATTTAATTCCGAGGCAATTTCTGTTTTTCATCGTCAATAAGAGGGTCCAAGGGATACAGTAAACCCGAAGTGAAGCATCGGAATCCATAACTAGTGTCACAGGAATGGTTGAAATCATAGACAGAAAGAATAGTCAGTCTTCTTGTACTTAAGTCGGCATTGTGCCTTTTGTATTTAATTCCGATGCAATTTCTGTGTTTCATCGTCAATAAGAAGGTCAGACCGATACAGTAAACCCGAAGTGAGGCATCGGAATCTATAACTAGTGTCACAGGAATGGTTCACAACATAGACAGTCAGAAGAGTCAGTCTTCTTTTACTTGAGTCGGCATTGTGCCTTTTGTATTAAATTCCTATGCTATTTCTGTGTTTCATTGTCAATAAGAAGGTCCAAGGGATACAGTAAACCTGAAGTCTAGCATCGGAATCTATAACTAGTGTCTCAGGAATGGTTCAAAGCATAGACAGTAAGAAGACTCAGTCTTCTTGTACTTAAGTCGGCATTGTGCCTTTTCTATTTAATTCCGATCCAATTTCTGTGTTTCATCGTCAATAAGAAGGTCAGAGGGATACAGTAAACCTGAAGTGAAGAATCGGAATCTATAACTAGTGTCACAGGAATGGTTCAAAACATAGTCGGTAAGAAGAGTCAGTCTTTTTGTACTTAAGTCGGCATTGTGCCTTTTGTATTTAATTCTGATGTAATTTCTGTGTTTCATCGTCAATAAGAAGGTCCAAGGGATACACTAAACCTGGAGTGAAGCATCGGAAGCTATAACTAGTGTCACAGGAATGGTTCAAAACATAGACAGTAAGACGAGTCAGTCTTCTTGTACTTAAGTCGGCATTGTGCCTTTTCTATTTAATTCCGATGCAATTTCAGTGTATTATCGTTAATAAAAAGGTCCAAGGGATACAGTAAACCTGGAGTGAAGAATCGGAATCCGTATCTAGTGTCACAGGAGTGGTTCAAAACATAGACAGTAAGAAAAGTCAGACTTCTTGTACTTAAGTCGGTATTGTGCCTTTTGTATTTAATTCCGATGCAATTTCTGTGTTTCATCGTCAATAAGGTCAGAGGGATACAGTAAAAATGAAGTGAAGCATCGGAATCTATAGTTAGTGTCACAGGAATCGTTCAAAACATAGACAGTTGGAAGAGTCAGTCTTCTTGTACTTAAGTCGGCATTGTGCCTTTTGTATTTAATTCCGATGCAATTTCTGTGTTTCATCGTCAATAAGAAGGTCCAAGGGATACAATAAACCTGAAGTCAAACATCGGAATCTATAACTAGTGACACAGGAATGGTTCAAAACATAGTCTGTAAGAAGAGTCAGTCATCTTGTACTTAAGTCGGCATAGTGACTTTTCTATTTAATTCCGATGCAATTTCTGGGTTTCATCGTCAATAAGAAGGTCCAAGGGATTCACTAAACCTGGAGAGAAGCATCGGAAGCTATAACTAGTGTCACAGAAATGGTTCAAAACATAGACAGTAAGGCGAGTCAGTCTTCTTGTACTTAAGTCGGCATTGTGCCTTTTCTATTTAATTCCGATGCAATTTAAGTGTATTATGGTCAATAAGAAGGTCAGAGGGATACAGTAAACCTGAAGTCAAGCATCGGAATCTGTAACTAGTGTCACAGGAATGGTTCAAAACATAGACAGTAAGAAGAGTCAGTCTTCTTGTACTTAAGTCGGCATTGTGCCTTTTCTATTTAATTCCGATCCAATTTCTGTGTTTCATCGTCAATAAGAAGGTCAGAGGGATACAGTAAACCTGGAGTGAAGCATCGGAATCTATAACTAGTGTCACAGGAATGGTTCAAAACGTAGACAGTAAGAAGAGTCAGCCTTCTTGTACTTAAGTCGGCATTGTGCCTTTTGTATTTAATTCCGATGCAATTTCTATGTTTCATCGTCAATAAGAAGGTCCAAGGGATACAGTAAACCTGAAGTGAAGCATCGGAATCTATAACTAGTGTCACAGGAATGGTTCAATACATAGTCAGTAAGAAGAATCAGTCTTCATGAACATAAGTCGGCATTGTGCCCTTTGTATTTAATTCCGATGCAATTTCATTGTTTCATCGTTAATAAGAAGGGCCAAGGGATACAGTAAACCTGAAGTGAAGCATCGGAATCCATAACTAGTGTCACAGGAATGGTTGAAATCATAGACAGAAAGAATAGTCAGTCTTCTTGTACTTAAGTCGGCATTGTGCCTTTTGTATTTAATTCCGATGCAATTTCTGTGTTTCATCGTCAATAAGAAGGTCAGAGGGACACAGTAACCCTGAAGTGAAGCATCGGAATCTATGACTAGTGTCACAGAAATGGTTCAAAACATAGACAGTAAGATGAGTCAGTCTTCATGTACTTAAGTCGGCATTGTGCATTTTGTATTTAATTCCGATGCAATTTCTGTGTTTCATCGTCAATAAGAATGTCAGACCGATACAGTAAACCTGAAGTGAGGCATCGGAATCTATAACTAGTGGCACATGAATGGTTCACAACATAGACAGTCAGAAGAGTCAGTCTTCTTGTACTTGGGTCGGCATTGTGACTTTTGTATTACATTCCGATGCTATTTCTGTGTTTCTTCGTCAATAAGAAGGCCCAAGGGATACAGTAAACCTGAAGTCAAGCATCGGAATCTGTAACTAGTGTCACAGGAATGGTTCAAAGCATAGACAGTAAGAAGAGTCAGTCTTCTTGTACTTAAGTCGGCATTGTGCCTTTTCAATTTTATTCCGATCCAATTTCTGTGTTTCATCGTCAATAAGAATGTCAGAGGGATACAGTAAACCTGAAGTGAAGCATCGGAATCCATAACCAGTGTCACAGGAATGGTGCAAATCATAGTCAGTAAGAAGAGTCAGTCTTTTTGTACTTAAGTCGGCATTGTGCCTTTTGTATTTAATTCCGATGTAATTTCTGTGTTTCATCGCCAATAAGAAGGTCCAAATGATACAGTAAACCTGACGTGAAGCATCGGAATCTATATCTAGTGTCACAGGAGTGGTTCAAAACATAGACAGTAAGAAGAGTCAGTATTCTTGTACTTAAGTCGGTATTGTGCCTTTTGTATTTAATTCCGTTGCAATTTCTGTGTTTCATCGTCAATAAGGTCAGAGGGATACAGTAAAAATGAAGTGAAGCATCGGAATCTATACCTAGTGTCACAGGAATGGTTCAAAACATAGACAGTAGGAAGAGTCAGTCTTCTTGTACTTAAGTCGGCATTGTGCCTTTTGTATTTAATTCCGATGCAATTTCTGTGTTTCATTGTCAATAAGAAGGTCCAAGGGATACAGTAAACCTGAAGTCAAGCATCGGAATCTATAACTAGTGACACAGGAATGGTTCAAAACATAGTCAGTAAGAAGAATCAGTCATCTTGTACTTAAGTCGGCATAGTGCCATTTCTATTTAATTCCGATGCAATTTCTGTGTTTCATCGTCAATAAGAATTTCCAAGTGATACACTAAACCTGAAGCATCGGAAGCTATAACTAGTGTCACAGGAATGGTTCAAAACATAGACAGTAAGAGGAGTCAGTCTTCTTGTACTTAAGTCGGCATTGTGGCTTTTCTATTTATTTCCGATGCAATTTCAGTGTATTATCGTCAATAAGAAGGTCCAAGGGATACAGTACACCTGAAGTGAAGCATCGGAATCTATTACTAGTGTCACAGGAATGGTTCAAAACATAGACAGTAAGAAAAGTCAGTCTTCTTGTACTAAAGTCTGCATTGTGCCTTTTCTATTTAATTCCGAGGCTATTTCCGTGTTTCATCGTCAATAAGAATGTCAGAGGGATACAGTAAACCTGAAGTGAAGCATCGGAATCTATAACTAGTGTCACAGGAATGGTTCAAAACATAGTCAGTAAGAAGAGTCGTCTTCTTGTCCTTAAGTCGGAATTGTGCCTTTTGTATTTAATTCCGGTGCAATTTCTGTGTTTCATCGTCAATAAGAAGGTGCAGGGATACAGTAAACCTGGAGTGAAGCATCGGAATCTTCAACTAGTGTCTCAGGAATGGGTCAAAACATAGACAGTGGGAACAGTCAATCTTCTTGTACTTAAGTCGTCATTGTGCCTTATGTATTTAATTCCGACGCAATTTCTGTGTTTCATCGTCAATAAGAAGGTCAGAGGGATACAGTAAACCTGAAGTGAAGCATCGGAATCCAAAATTAATGTCACAGGAATGGTTCAAATCATAGAGAGAAGGAAGAGTCAGTCTTCATGTACTTAAGCCGGCATTATGCCATTTGTATCTAATTCCGATGCAATTTCTTTGTTTCATCGTCTATAAGAAGGTCCAAGGGATACAGTAAACCTGAAGTGAAGCATCGGAATCTATAACTAGAGTCACAGGAATGGTTCAAAACATAGTCAGTAAGAAGAGTCAGTCATCTTGTACTTACGTCGGCATAGTGCCTTTTCTATTTAATTCCGATGCAATTTCTGTGTTTCATCTTCAATAAGAAGGTCCAGGGGATACACTAAACCTAGAGTGAAGCATCGGAAGCTATAACTAGTGTCACAGGAATGGTTCAAAACGAAGACAGTAAGAAGAGTCAGTCTTCTTGTCCTTAAGTCGGCATTGTGCCTTTTTTATTTAATTCCAATGCAATATCTGTGTTTCATCGTCAATACGAAAGTCAGAGGGATACAATAAACCTGAAGTGAAGCATCGGAATCTATAACTAGTGTCACAGAAATGGTTCAAATCATAGACAGTAGGAAGAGTCAGTCTTCTTGTACTTAAGTCGGCATTGTGCCTTTTGTAATTAATTCCGATGCAATTTATGTGTTTCATCGTTAATAAGAAGGTCCAGGGGATACAGTAAACCTGAAGTGAAGCATCGGAATCTTCAACTAGTGTCTCAGGAATGGTTCAAAACATAGACAGTGGGAACAGTCAGACTTCTTGTACTTAAGTCGTCATTGTGCCTTATGTATTTAATTCCGATGCAATTTCAGTGTATTATCGTCAATAAGAAGGTCCAAGGGATACAGTAAACCTGAAGTGAAGCATCGGAATCTTCAGTTAGTGTCTCAGGAATGGTTCAAAGCATAGACAGTGGGAACAGTCAGTCTTCTTGTACTTAAGTCGGCATTGTGCCTTATGTATTTAATTCCGATGCAATTTCTGTGTTTCATCGTCAATAAGAAGGTCAGAGGGATACAGTAAACCTGAAGTGAACTATCGGAATCCAAAATTAGTGTCACAGGAATGGTTAATAACATAGACAGTAAGAAGAGTCAGTCTTCAAGTACTTAAGTCGGCATTGTGCCTTTTCTATTTAATTCCGATGCAATTTCTGTGTTTCATCGTCAATAAGAAGGTCCAAGGGATACACTAAACCTGGAGTGAAGCATCGGAATCTATAACTAGTGTCACAGGAATGGTTCAAAACATAGTCAGTAAGACGAGTCAGTCTTCTTGTCCTTAAGTCGGCATTGTGCCTTTTGTATTTAATTCCGGTGCAATTTCTGTGTTTCATCGTCAATAAGAAAGTCAGAGGGATACAGTAAACCTGAAGTGAAGCATCGGAATCTATAGCTAGTGTCACAGGAATGGTTCAAAACATAGTCAGTAAGAAGAATCAGTCTTGATGTACTTAAGTCGGTATTGTGCCTTTTGTATTTAATTCCAATAAAATTTCATTGTTTCATCGTTAATATGAAGGTCCAAGGGAAACAGTAAACCTGAAGAGGAGCTTCGGAATCTATAACTAGTGTCAATGGAATGGTTCAAACGTAGACAGTAGGAAGAGTCAGTCTTCTTGTACTTAAGTCGGCATTGTGCCTTTTGTATTTAATTCCGAGGCAATTTCTGTGTTTCATCGTCAATAAGAAGGTCCAAGGGATACAGTAAACCTGAAGCGAAGCAATGGAATCCATAACTAGTGTCACAGGAATGGTTCAAATCATAGAGAGTAAGATGAGTCAGTCTTCATGTACTTAAGTCGGCATTGTGCATTTTGTATTTAATTCCGATGCAATTTCTGTATTTCATCGACAATAAGAAGGTCAGACCGATACAGTAAACCTGAAGTGAGGCATCGGAATCTATAACTAGTGTCACTGGAATGGTTCACAACATAGACACTCAGAAGAGTCAGTCTTCTTCTACTTGAGTCGGCATTGTGCCTTTTGTATTAAATTCCGATGCTATTTCTGCGTTTCATCGTCAATAAGATGGTCCAAGGGATACAGTAAACCTGAAGTGAAGCATCGGAATCTATAAGTAGTGTCACAGGAGTGGTTCAAAACATAGTCAGTGAGAAGAGTCAGTCTTCTTGTACTTAAGTCGGCATTGTGCCTTTTCGATTTAATTCCGATGCAATTTCTGTGTTTTATCGTCAATAAGAGGGTTAGAGGGATACAGTGAACATGAAGTGAAGCATCGGAATCTATAACTAGTGTCACTGGAATGGTTCAAAAAATAGTAAGTAAGAAGAGTCAGTCTTCTTGTCCTTAAGCCGGCATTGTGCCTTTTGTATTTAATTCCAATGCAATTACTGTGTTTCATCGTTAATAAGAAGGTCCAAGGTATACAGTAAAAGTGAAGTGAAGCATCGGAATCCATAACTAGTGTCACAGGAATGGTTCAAAACATAGTCAGTAACAAGAGTCAGTCTTCTTGTACCTAAGTCGGCATTGTGCCTTTTCTATTTAATTCCGTTGCAATTTCGGTGTTTCATCGTCATTAAGAAGGTCCAAGGGATACAGTATACCTGGTGTGAATAATCGGAATCTATAACTAGTGTCACAGGAATGGTACAAAACATAGACAGTAAGAAGAGTCAGTCTTCTTGCACTTAAGTCGGCATTGTGCATTTTCTATTTAATTCCGATCCACTTTCTGTGTTTCATCGTCAATAAGAAGGTCAGAGTGATACAGTAAACCTGAAGTGAAGCATCGGAATCTATAACTAGTGTCACAGGAATGGTTCAAAACATAGTCAGTAAGAAGAGTCAGTCTTTTTGTACTTAAGTCGGCATTGTGCCTTTTGTATTTAATTCCGATGTAATTTCTGTGTTTCATCGTCAATAAGAAGGTCCAAATTATACAGTAAACCTGAAGTGAAGCATCGGATCCTATATCTAGTGTCACAGGAGTGGTTCAAACATAGACAGTAAGAAGAGTCAGTCTTCTTGTACTTAAGTCGGTATTGTGCCTTTTGTATATAATTCCGATGCAATTTCTGTGTTTCATCGTCAATAAGGTCAGACGGATACAGTAAAAATGAAGTGAAGAATCGGAATCTATAGCTAGTGTCACAGGAATGGTTCAAAACATAGACAGTAGGAAGAGTCAGTCTTCTTGTACTTAAGTAGTCATTGTGCCTTTTGTATTTAATTCCGATGCAATTCCTGTGTTTCATCGTCAATAAGAAGGTGCAAGGGATACAGTAAACCTGGAGTGAAGCATCGGAATCTATAACTAGAGTCACAGGAATGGTTCAAAACATAGACAGTAAGAAGAGTCAGCCTTCTTGTACTTAAGTCGGCATTGTGCCTTTTGTATTTAATTCCGATGCAATTTCTGTGTTTCATCGTCAATAAGAAGGTCCAAGGGATACATTAAACCTAAAGTGAAGCATCGGAATATATAACTAGTGTCACAGGAATGATTCAATACATAGTCAGTAAGAAGAATCAGTCTTCATGTACTTAAGTCGGCATTGTGCCTTTTGTATTTAATTCCGATGCAATTTCATTGTTTCATCGTTAATAAGAAGGTCCAAGGGAAACAGTAAACCTGAAATCAAGCATCCGAATCTATAACTAGAGTCAATGCAATGGTTCAAACATAGACAGTGGGAAGAGTCAGTCTTCTTCTACTTTAATCGGCATTGTCCTTTTGTATTAAATCCGAGGCAATTTCTGTGTTTAATCGTCAATAAGAAGGTTCAAGGGATACAGTAAATTTGAAGTGAAGCATCGGAATCCACAACTAGTGTCACAGGAATGGTTCAAAGCGTAGACGGAAAGAAGAGTCAGTCTTCTTGTACGTAAGTCGGCATTGTGCCTTTTGTATTTAATTCCGATGTAATTTCTGTGTTTCATCGTCAATAAGAATTTCAGAGGGATACAGTAACCCCGAAGTGAAGCATCGGAATCTATAACTAGTGTCACAGAAATGGTTCAAACCATAGACAGTAAGAAGAGTCAGTCTTCTTGTACTTAAGTTGGCATTGTGCCTTTTCTATTTAATTCCGATCCAATTTCTGTGTTTCATCGTCAATAAGAAGGTCAGAGGGATACAGTAAACCTGAAGTGAAGAATCGGAATCTATAACTAGTGTCACAGGAATGGTTCAAAACATAGTCAGTAAGAAGAGTCAGTTTTTTTGTACTTAAGTCGGCATTGTGCCTTTTGTATTTAATTCCGATGTAATTTCTGTGTTTCATCGTCAATAAAAAGGTCCAAGGGATACACTAATCCTGGAGTGAAGCATCGTAATCTATAACTAGTGTCAATGGAATGGTTCAAAACATAGACAGTAAGAAGTGTCTGTCTTCTTGTACTAAAGTCGGCATTGTGCCTTTTTTATTTAATTCCGATCCAATTTCTGTGTTTCATCGTCAATAAGAAGGTCAGAGGGAAACAGTAAACCTGAAGTCAAGCATCGGAATCTATAACTAGTGTCACAGGAATGGTTCAAAACATAGACAGTAAGAAGAGTGAGTCTTCTTGTACTTAAGTCGGCATTGTGCCTTTTCTATTTAATTCCGATCCAATTTCTGTGTTTCATCGTCAATAAGAAGGTCAGAGGGATACAGTAAACCTGGAGTGAAGCATCGGAATCTATAACTAGTGTCCCACGAATGGTTCAAAACGTAGACAGTAAGAAGAGTCAGCCTTCTTGTACTTAAGTCGGCATTGAGCCTTTTGTATTTAATTCCGATGCAATTTCTGTGTTTCATCGTCAATAAGAATTTCAGAGGGATACAGTAACCCCGAAGTGAAGCATCAGAATCTATAACTAGTGTCACAGAAATGGTTCAAACCATAGACAGTAAGAAGAGTCAGTCTTCTTGTACTTAAGTTGGCATTGTGCCTTTTCTATTTAATTCCGATCCAATTTCTGTGTTTCATCGTCAATAAGAAGGTCAGAGGGATACAGTAAACCTGAAGTGAAGAATCGGAATCTATAACTAGTGTCACAGGAATGGTTCAAAACATAGTCAGTAAGAAGAGTCAGTTTTTTTGTACTTAAGTCGGCATTGTGCCTTTTGTATTTAATTCCGATGCAATTTCTGTGTTTCATCGTCAATAAGAAGGTCCAAGGGATACATTAAACCTAAAGTGAAGCATCGGAATATATAACTAGTGTCACAGGAATGATTCAATACATAGTCAGTAAGAAGAATCAGTCTTCATGTACTTAAGTCGGCATTGTGCCTTTTGTATTTAATTCCGATGCAATTTCATTGTTTCATCGTTAATAAGAAGGTCCAAGGGAAGCAGTAAACCTGAAATCAAGCATCCGAATCTATAACTAGAGTCAATGCAAAGGTTCAAACATAGACAGTGGGAAGAGTCAGTCTTCTTCTACTTTAATCGGCATTGTCCTTTTGTATTAAATCCGAGGCAATTTCTGTGTTTAATCGTCAATAAGAAGGTTCAAGGGATACAGTAAACCTGGAGTGAAGCATCGGAATCTATAACTAGTGTCCCACGAATGGTTCAAAACGTAGACAGTAAGAAGAGTCAGCCTTCTTGTACTTAAGTCGGCATTGAGCCTTTTGTATTTAATTCCGATGCAATTTCTGTGTTTCATCGTCAATAAGAATTTCAGAGGGATACAGTAACCCCGAAGTGAAGCATCAGAATCTATAACTAGTGTCACAGAAATGGTTCAAACCATAGACAGTAAGAAGAGTCAGTCTTCTTGTACTTAAGTTGGCATTGTGCCTTTTCTATTTAATTCCGATCCAATTTCTGTGTTTCATCGTCAATAAGAAGGTCAGAGGGATACAGTAAACCTGAAGTGAAGAATCGGAATCTATAACTAGTGTCACAGGAATGGTTCAAAACATAGTCAGTAAGAAGAGTCAGTTTTTTTGTACTTAAGTCGGCATTGTGCCTTTTGTATTTAATTCCGATGTAATTTCTGTGTTTCATCGTCAATAAAAAGGTCCAAGGGATACACTAATCCTGGAGTGAAGCATCGTAATCTATAACTAGTGTCAATGGAATGGTTCAAAACATAGACAGTAAGAAGTGTCTGTCTTCTTGTACTAAAGTCGGCATTGTGCCTTTTTTATTTAATTCCGATCCAATTTCTGTGTTTCATCGTCAATAAGAAGGTCAGAGGGAAACAGTAAACCTGTAGTCAAGCATCGGAATCTATAACTAGTGTCACAGGAATGGTTCAAAACATAGACAGTAAGAAGAGTCAGTCTTCTTGTACTTAAGTCGGCATTGTGCCTTTTCTATTTAATTCCGATCCAATTTCTGTGTTTCATCGTCAATAAGAAGGTCAGAGGGATACAGTAAACCTGGAGTGAAGCATCGGAATCTATAACTAGTGTCCCACGAATGGTTCAAAACGTAGACAGTAAGAAGAGTCAGCCTTCTTGTACTTAAGTCGGCATTGAGCCTTTTGTATTTAATTCCGATGCAATTTCTGTGTTTCATCGTCAATAAGAATTTCAGAGGGATACAGTAACCCCGAAGTGAAGCATCGGAATCTATAACTAGTGTCACAGAAATGGTTCAAACCATAGACAGTAAGAAGAGTCAGTCTTCTTGTACTTAAGTTGGCATTGTGCCTTTTCTATTTAATTCCGATCCAATTTCTGTGTTTCATCGTCAATAAGAAGGTCAGAGGGATACAGTAAACCTGAAGTGAAGAATCGGAATCTATAACTAGTGTCACAGGAATGGTTCAAAACATAGTCAGTAAGAAGAGTCAGTTTTTTTGTACTTAAGTCGGCATTGTGCCTTTTGTATTTAATTCCGATGTAATTTCTGTGTTTCATCGTCAATAAAAAGGTCCAAGGGATACACTAATCCTGGAGTGAAGCATCGTAATCTATAACTAGTGTCAATGGAATGGTTCAAAACATAGACAGTAAGAAGTGTCTGTCTTCTTGTACTAAAGTCGGCATTGTGCCTTTTTTATTTAATTCCGATCCAATTTCTGTGTTTCATCGTCAATAAGAAGGTCAGAGGGAAACAGTAAACCTGAAGTCAAGCATCGGAATCTATAACTAGTGTCACAGGAATGGTTCAAAACATAGACAGTAAGAAGAGTGAGTCTTCTTGTACTTAAGTCGGCATTGTGCCTTTTCTATTTAATTCCGATCCAATTTCTGTGTTTCATCGTCAATAAGAAGGTCAGAGGGATACAGTAAACCTGGAGTGAAGCATCGGAATCTATAACTAGTGTCCCACGAATGGTTCAAAACGTAGACAGTAAGAAGAGTCAGCCTTCTTGTACTTAAGTCGGCATTGAGCCTTTTGTATTTAATTCCGATGCAATTTCTGTGTTTCATCGTCAATAAGAATTTCAGAGGGATACAGTAACCCCGAAGTGAAGCATCAGAATCTATAACTAGTGTCACAGAAATGGTTCAAACCATAGACAGTAAGAAGAGTCAGTCTTCTTGTACTTAAGTTGGCATTGTGCCTTTTCTATTTAATTCCGATCCAATTTCTGTGTTTCATCGTCAATAAGAAGGTCAGAGGGATACAGTAAACCTGAAGTGAAGAATCGGAATCTATAACTAGTGTCACAGGAATGGTTCAAAACATAGTCAGTAAGAAGAGTCAGTTTTTTTGTACTTAAGTCGGCATTGTGCCTTTTGTATTTAATTCCGATGCAATTTCTGTGTTTCATCGTCAATAAGAAGGTCCAAGGGATACATTAAACCTAAAGTGAAGCATCGGAATATATAACTAGTGTCACAGGAATGATTCAATACATAGTCAGTAAGAAGAATCAGTCTTCATGTACTTAAGTCGGCATTGTGCCTTTTGTATTTAATTCCGATGCAATTTCATTGTTTCATCGTTAATAAGAAGGTCCAAGGGAAGCAGTAAACCTGAAATCAAGCATCCGAATCTATAACTAGAGTCAATGCAAAGGTTCAAACATAGACAGTGGGAAGAGTCAGTCTTCTTCTACTTTAATCGGCATTGTCCTTTTGTATTAAATCCGAGGCAATTTCTGTGTTTAATCGTCAATAAGAAGGTTCAAGGGATACAGTAAATTTGAAGTGAAGCATCGGAATCCACAACTAGTGTCACAGGAATGGTTCAAAGCGTAGACGGAAAGAAGAGTCAGTCTTCTTGTACGTAAGTCGGCATTGTGCCTTTTGTATTTAATTCCGATGCAATTTCTGTGTTTCATCGTCAATAAGAATTTCAGAGGGATACAGTAACCCCGAAGTGAAGCATCGGAATCTATAACTAGTGTCACAGAAATGGTTCAAACCATAGACAGTAAGAAGAGTCAGTCTTCTTGTACTTAAGTTGGCATTGTGCCTTTTCTATTTAATTCCGATCCAATTTCTGTGTTTCATCGTCAATAAGAAGGTCAGAGGGATACAGTAAACCTGAAGTGAAGAATCGGAATCTATAACTAGTGTCACAGGAATGGTTCAAAACATAGTCAGTAAGAAGAGTCAGTTTTTTTGTACTTAAGTCGGCATTGTGCCTTTTGTATTTAATTCCGATGTAATTTCTGTGTTTCATCGTCAATAAAAAGGTCCAAGGGATACACTAATCCTGGAGTGAAGCATCGTAATCTATAACTAGTGTCAATGGAATGGTTCAAAACATAGACAGTAAGAAGTGTCTGTCTTCTTGTACTAAAGTCGGCATTGTGCCTTTTTTATTTAATTCCGATCCAATTTCTGTGTTTCATCGTCAATAAGAAGGTCAGAGGGAAACAGTAAACCTGTAGTCAAGCATCGGAATCTATAACTAGTGTCACAGGAATGGTTCAAAACATAGACAGTAAGAAGAGTCAGTCTTCTTGTACTTAAGTCGGCATTGTGCCTTTTCTATTTAATTCCGATCCAATTTCTGTGTTTCATCGTCAATAAGAAGGTCAGAGGGATACAGTAAACCTGGAGTGAAGCATCGGAATCTATAACTAGTGTCCCACGAATGGTTCAAAACGTAGACAGTAAGAAGAGTCAGCCTTCTTGTACTTAAGTCGGCATTGAGCCTTTTGTATTTAATTCCGATGCAATTTCTGTGTTTCATCGTCAATAAGAATTTCAGAGGGATACAGTAACCCCGAAGTGAAGCATCAGAATCTATAACTAGTGTCACAGAAATGGTTCAAACCATAGACAGTAAGAAGAGTCAGTCTTCTTGTATTTAAGTTGGCATTGTGCCTTTTCTATTTAATTCCGATCCAATTTCTGTGTTTCATCGTCAATAAGAAGGTCAGAGGGATACAGTAAACCTGAAGTGAAGAATCGGAATCTATAACTAGTGTCACAGGAATGGTTCAAAACATAGTCAGTAAGAAGAGTCCGTTTTTTTGTACTTAAGTCGGCATTGTGCCTTTTGTATTTAATTCCGATGTAATTTCTGTGTTTCATCGTCAATAAAAAGGTCCAAGGGATACACTAATCCTGGAGTGAAGCATCGTAATCTATAACTAGTGTCAATGGAATGGTTCAAAACATAGACAGTAAGAAGAGTCTGTCTTCTTGTACTAAAGTCGGCATTGTGCCTTTTTTATTTAATTCCGATCCAATTTCTGTGTTTCATCGTCAATAAGAAGGTCAGAGGGAAACAGTAAACCTGAAGTCAAGCATCGGAATCTATAACTAGTGTCACAGGAATGGTTCAAAACATAGACTGTAAGAAGAGTCAGTCTTCTTGTACTTAAGTCGGCATTGTGCCTTTTCTATTTAATTCCGATCCAATTTCTGTGTTTCATCGTCAATAAGAAGGTCAGAGGGATACAGTAAACCTGGAGTGAAGCATCGGAATCTATAACTAGTGTCCCACGAATGGTTCAAAACGTAGACAGTAAGAAGAGTCAGCCTTCTTGTACTTAAGTCGGCATTGAGCCTTTTGTATTTAATTCCGATGCAATTTCTGTGTTTCATCGTCAATAAGAAGGTCCAAGGGATACAGTAAACCTGAAGTGAAGCATCGGAATCTATAACTAGTGTCACAGGAATGGTTCAATACATAGTCAGCAAGAAGAATCAGTCTTCATGAACATAAGTCGGCATTGTGTCTTTTGTATTTAATTCCGATGCAATTTCATTGTTTCGTCGTTAATAAGAAGGTCCAAGGGATACAGTAAACCTGAAGTGAGGCATCGGAATCTATAACTAGTGTCAAAGGAATGTTTCAAACATAGACAGTAAGTAGGGTCAGTCTTCTTGTACGTAAGTCGGCATTTTGCTTTTTGTATTTAATTCCGAGGCAATTTCTGTGTTTCATCGTCAATAAGAGGGTCCAAGGGATACAGTAATCCTAAAGTGAAGCATCGGAATCCATAACTAGTGTCACAGGAATGGTTGAAAACATAGACAGAAAGAATAGTCAGTCTTCTTGTACTAAAGTCGGCATTGTGCCTTTTCTATTTAATTCCGAGGCAATTTCCGTGTTTCATCGTCAATAAGAAGGTCAGAGGGATACAGTAAACCTGAAGTGAAGCATCGGAATCTATAACTAGTGTCACAGGAATGGTTCAAAACATAGTCAGTAAGAGGAGTCGTCTTCTTGACCTTAAGTCGGCATTGTGCCTTTTGTATTTAATTCCGGTGCAATTTCTGTGTTTCATCGTCAATAAGAAGGTGCAAGGGATACAGTAAACCTGAAGTGAATCATCGGAATCTATAACTAGTGTCACAGGAATGGTTCAAAACATAGTCAGCAAGAAGAATCAGTCTTCATGTACTTAAGTCGGCATTGTGCCTTTTGTATTTAATTCCGATACAATTTCATTGTTTCATCGTTAATAAGAAGGTCCAAGGTAAACAGTAAACCTGAAGTGAAGCTTCGGAATCTATAACTAGTGTCACAGAAATGGTTCAAAACATAGACAGTAAGATTAGTCAGTCTTCATGTACTTAAGTCGGCATTGTGCATTTTGTATTTAATTCCGATGCAATTTTTGTGTTTCATCATCAAAAAGAAGGTCAGACCGATACAGTAAACCTGATGTGCGGCATCGGAAACTATAACTAGTGTCACATGAATGGTTCACAACATAAACAGTCAGAAGAGTCAGTCTTCTTGTACTTGAGTCGGCATTGTGCCTTGTGTATTAAATTCCGATGCTATTTCTGTGTTTCATCGTCAATAAGAAGCTCCAAGGGATACAGTAAACCTGAAGCCAAGCATCGGAATCTATAACTAGTGTCACAGGAATGGTACAAAGCATAGACTGTAAGAAGAGTCAGTCTTCTTGTACTTAAGTCGGCATTGTGCCTTTTCTATTTAATTATGATCCAATTTCTGTGTTTCATCGTCAATAAGAAGGTCAGAGGGATACAGTAAACTGAAGTGAAGCATCGGAATCTATAACTAGTGTCACAGGAATGGTTCAAAACATAGTCAGTAAGAAGAGTCAGTCTTTTTGTACTTAAGTCGGCATTGTGCCTTTTGTATTTAATTCCGATGTAATTTCTGTGTTTCATCGTCAATAAGAAGGTCCAAATGATACAGTAAACCTGAAGTGAAGCATCGGAATCTATATCTAGTCTCACAGGAGTGGTTCAAAACATAGACAGTAAGAAGAGTCAGTCTTCTTGTACTTAAGTCGGTATTCTGCCTTTTGTATTTTATTCCGATGCAATTTCTGTGTTTCATCGTCAATAAGGTCAGAGGCATACAGTAAAAATGAAGTTTAGCATCGGAATCTATAGCTAGTCTCACAGGAATGGTTCAAAACATAGACAGTAAGAAGAGTCTGTCTTCTTGTACTTAAGTCGGCATTGTGCCTTTTCTATTTAATTATGATCCAATTTCTGTGTTTCATCGTCAATAAGAAGGTCAGAGGGATACAGTAAACCTGGAGTGAAGCATCGGAATCTATAACTAGTGTCACAGGAATGGTTCAAAACATAGACAGTAAGAAGAGTCAGCCTTCTTGTACTTACGTCGGCATTGTGCCATTTGTATTTAATTCCGATGCAATTTCTGTGTTACATCGTCAATAAGAAGGTCCAAGGGATACAGTAAACCTGAAGTGAATCATCGGAATCTATAACTAGTGTCACAGGAATGGTTCAAAACATAGTCAGTAAGAAGAATCAGTCTTCATGTACTCAAGTCGGCATTGTGCCTTTTGTATTTAATTCCTATGCAATTTCATTGTTTCATCGTTAATAAGAAGGTCCAAGGTAAACAGTAAACCTGAAGTGAAGCATCGGAATCTATAACTAGTGTCACAGAAATGGTTCAAAACATAGACAGTAAGATTAGTCAGTCTTCATGTACTTAAGTCGGCATTGTGCCTTTTGTATTTAATTGCGATGCAATTTCTGTGTTTCATCGTAAATAAGGTCAGAGGCATACAGTAAAAATGAAGTTTAGCATCGGAATCTATAGCTAGTGTCACAGGAATGGTTCAAAACATAGACAGTAAGAAGAGTCTGTCTTCTTGTACTTAAGTCGGCATTGTGCCTTCTGTATTTAATTCCGGTGCAATTTCAGTGTTTCATCGTCAATAAGAAGGTGAGGGATACAGTAAACCTGAACTGAAGCATCGGAATCTTCAACTAGTGTCTCAGGAATTGTTCAAAACGTAGACAGTGGGAACAGTCAGTCTTCTTGTACTTAAGTCGTCATTGTGCCTTTTGTATTTATTTCCGGTCCAATTTCTGTCTTTCATCGTCGATAAGAAACTCAGAGGGATACAGTAAACCTAAAGTGAAGCATCGGAATCTATATCTAGTGTCACAGGAATGGTTCAAAACATAGACAGTAAGAAGAGTCAGTCTTCTTGTCCTTAAGTCAGCATTGTGCCTTTTTTATTTAATTCCGGTGCAATTTCTGTGTTTCATCGTCAATATGAAAGTCAGAGGGATACAGTAAACCTGAAGTGAAGCATCGGAATCTATAACTAGTGTCACAGGAATGATTCAAATCATAGACAGTAGGAAGAGTCAGTCTTCTTGCACTTAAGTCGGCATTGTGCCTTTTGTAATTAATTCCGATGCAATTTATGTGTTTCATCGTTAATAAGAATGTCCAAGGGATACGGTAAACCTGAAGTGAAGCATCGGAATCTATAACTAGTGTCACAGGAATGGTTCAAACTATAGTCAGTGTGAAGAGTCAGTCTTCTTGTACTATAGTCGGCATTGTGCCTTTTGTATTTAATTCCGATGCAAATTCTGAATTTCATCGTCAATAAGAAGGCCCAAGGGATACAGTAAACCTCAAGTGAAGCATCGGAATCTATAGCTAGTGTCACAGGAATGGTTCAAAACATAGACAGTAGGAAGAGTCAGTCTTCTTGTACTTAAGTCGGCATTGTGCCTTTTGTATTTAATTCCGATGCAATTTCTGTGTTTCATCGTCAATAAGAAGGTCCAAGGGATACAGTAAACCTGAAGTCAAGCATCGGAATCTATAACTAGTGACACAGGAATTGTTCAAAACATAGTCAGTAAGAAGAGTCAGTCATCTTGTATTTAAGTCGGCATAGTGCCTTTTCTATTTCATTCCGATGCAATTTCTGTGTTTCATCTTCAAGAAGAAGGTCCAAGGGATACACTAAACCTGGAGTGAAGCATCGGAAGCTATAACTAGTGTCACAGGAATGGTTCAAAACAAAGACAGTAAGAAGAGTCAGTCTTCTTGTACTTAAGTCGGCATTGTGCCTTTTTTATTTAATTCCGATGCAATATCTGTGTTTCATCGTCAATACGAAAGTCAGAGGGATACAGTAAACCTGAAGTGAAGCATCGGAATCTATAACTACTGTCACAGAAATGGTTCAAATCATAGACAGTAGGAAGAGTCAGTCTTCTTGTACTTAAGTCGGCATTGTGCCTTTTGTTATTAATTCCGATGCAATTTATGTGTTTCATCGTTAATAGGAAGGTCCAAGGGATACAGTAAACCTGAAGTGAAGCATCGGAATCTATAACTAGTGTCACAGGAATGGTTCAAAACATAGTCAGTGAGAAGAGTCAGTTTTCTTGTACTATAGTCGGCATTATGCTTTTTGTATTTAATTCCGATGCAATTTCTGAGTTTCATTGTCAATCAGAAGGTCCAAGGGATACAGTAAACCTGGAGTGAAGCATCGTAATCTATAACTAGTGTCACAGGAATGGTTCAAAACATAGACAGTAAGAAGAGTAAGTCTTCTTGTCCTTAAGTCGGCATTGTGCCTTTTGTATTTAATTCCGGTGCAATTTCTGTGTTTCATCGTCAATACGGAAGTCAGAGGGATACAGTAAACCTGAAGTGAAGCATCGGAATCTATAACTACTGTCACAGAAATGGTTCAAATCATAGACAGTAGGAAGAGTCAGTCTTCTTGTACATAAGTCGGCATTGTGCCTTTTGTTACTAATTCCGATGCAATTTATGTGTTTCATCGTTAATAAGAAGGTCCAAGGGATACAGTAAACCTGAAGTGAAGCATCGGAATCTTCAACTAGTGTCTCAGGAATGGTTCAAAGCATAGACAGTGGGAACAGTCAGTCTTCTTGTACTATAGTCGGCATTGTGCCTTTTGTATTTAATTCCGTTGCAATTTCTGAGTTTCATCGTCAATAAGAAGGTCCAAGGGATACAGTAAACCTGGAGTGAAGCATCGGAATCTATAACTAGTGTCACAGGAATGGTTCAAAACATAGACAGTAAGAAGAGTCAGCCTTCTTGTACTTAAGTCGGCATTGTGCCATTTGTATTTAATTCCGATGCAATTTCTGTGTTTCATCGTCAATACGAAAGTCAGAGGGATACAGTAATCCTTAAGTGAAGCATCGGAATCTATAACTAGTGTCACAGGAATGGTTCAAAACATAGTCAGTGGGAAGAGTCAGTCTTCTTGTACTATAGTCGGCATTGTGATTTTTGTATTTAATTCCGTTGCAATTTCTGAGTTTCATCGTCAATAAGAAGGTCCAAGGGATACAGTAAACCTGGAGTGAAACATCGGAATCTATAACTAGTGTCACAGGAATGATTCAAAGCATAGTCAGTAAGGAGAGTCAGTCCTCATGTACTTAAGTCAGCATTGTGCCTTTTGTATTTAATTCCGATGCAATTTCTGTGTTTCATCGTCAATAAGAAGTTCAGAGGGATACAGTAAACCTGAAGTGAAACATCGGAATCTATAACTAGTGTCACAGGAATGATTCAAAGCATAGTCAGTAAGGAGAGTCAGTCCTCATGTACTTAAGTCGGCATTGTGCCTTTTGTATTTAATTCCAATGCAATTTCGGTGTTTCATCGTCAATACGAAGGTCCAAGGGATACAGTAAACCTGGAGTGAAGTATCGGAATCTATAACTAGTGTCACAGGAATGATTCAAAACATAGACAGTAAGAAGAGTCAGTCTGCTTGTACATAAGTCGGCATTGTGCCTTTTGTATTTAATTCCGATGCAATTTCTGTGTTTCATCGTCAATAAGAAGGTGCAAGGGATACAGTAAACCTGGAGTGAAGCATCGGAATCTATAACTAGTGTCACAGGAATGGTTCAAAACATAGACAGTAAGAAGAGTCAGCCATCTTGTACTTAAGTCGGCATTGTGCTTTTTCTATTTAATTATGATCCAATTTCTGTGTTTCATCGTCAATAAGAAGGTCAGAGGGATACAGTAAACTGAAGTGAAGCATCGGAATCTATAGCTAGTGTCACAGGAATGGTTCAAAACATAGACAGTAAGAAGAGTCTGTCTTCTTGTACTTAAGTCGGCATTGTGACTTTTGTATTTAATTCCGGTGCAATTTCAGTGTTTCATCGTCAATAAGAAGGTGAGGGATACAGTAAACCTGAAGTGAAGCATCGGAATCTTCAACTAGTGTCTCAGGAATGGTTCAAAACATAGACAGTGGGAACAGTCAGTCTTCTTGTACTTAAGTCGGCATTGTGCCTTTTGTATTTAATTCCGGTCCAATTTCTGTCTTTCATCGTCAATAAGAAACTCAGAGGGATACAGTAAACCTAAAGTGAAGCATCGGAATCTATATCTAGTGTCACAGGAATGGTTGAAAACATAGACAGTAAGAAGAGTCAGTCTTCTTGTCTTTAAGTCGGCATTGTGCCTTTTTTATTTAATTCCGGTGCAATTTCTGTGTTTCATCGCCAATACGAAAGTCAGAGGGATACAGTAAACCTGAAGTGAAGCATCGGAATCTACAACAAGTGTCACAGGAATGGTTCAAAACATAGACAGTAGGAAGAGTCAGTTTTCTTGTACTTAAGTCTGCATTGTGCCTTTTGTATTTACTTCCGATCCAATTTATGTTTTTCATCGTTAATAAGATGGTCCAAGGGATACAGTAATCCTGAAGTGAAGCATCGGAATCTATAACTAGTGTCACAGGAATGGTTCAAAACATAGTCAGTGGGAAGAGTCAGTCTTCTTGTACTATAGTCGGCATTGTGCCTTTTGTATTTAATTCCGATGCAATTTTTGAGTTTCATCGTCAATAAGAAGGTCCAAGGGAAACAGTAAACCTGGAGTGAAGCATCGGAATCTATAACTAGTGTCACAGGAATGGTTCAAATCATAGACAGTAAGAAGAGTCAGTCTTCTTGTACTTAAGTCGGCATTGTGCCTTTTGTATTTAATTCCGATGCAATTTCTGTGTTTCATCGTCAATAAGAAGTTCAGAGGAATACAGTAAACCTGAAGTGAAGCATCGGAATCTATAACTAGTGTCACAGGAATTATTCAAAGCATAGTCAGTAAGGAGAGTCAGTCCTCATGTACTTAAGTCGGCATTGTGCCTTTTGTATTTAATTCCAATGCAATTTCGGTGTTTCATCGTCAATAAGAAGGTCCAAGGGATACAGTAAACCTGGAGTGAAGCATCGGAATCCATAACTAGTGTCACAGGAATGATTCAAAACATAGACAGTAAGAAGAGTCAGTCTTCTTGTACTTAAGTCGGCATTGTGCCTTTTGTATTTAGTTCCGATGCAATTTATGTGTTTCATCGTCAATAAGACTGTCCAAGGGATACAGTAATCCTGAAGTGAAGCATCGGAATCTATAACTAGTGTCACAGGAATGATTCAAAGCATAGTCAGTAAGGAGAGTCAGTCCTCATGTACTTAAGTCGGCATTGTGCCTTTTGTATCTAATTCCAATGCAATTTCGGTGTTTCATCGTCATTAAGAAGGTCCAAGGGATACAGTAATCCTGGAGTGAAGCATCGGAATCTATAACTAGTGTCAATGGAATGGTTCAAAACATAGACAGTAAGAAGAGTCTGTCTTCTTGTACTTAAGTCGGCATTGTGCCTTTTGTATTTAATTCCGGTGCAATTTCTGTGTTTCATCGTCAATAAGAAGGTCAGAGGGATACAGTAAACCTGAAGTGAAGCATCGGAATCTTCAACTAGTGTCTCAGGAGTGGTTCAAAACATAGACTGTAAGAAAAGTCAGTCTTCTTGTACTAAAGTCGGCATTGTGCCTTTTCTATTTAATTCCGAGGCAATTTCCGTGTTTCATCGTCAATAAGAAGGTCAGAGGGATACAGTAAACCTGAAGTGAAGCATCGGAATCTATAACTAGTGTCACAGGAATGGTTCAAAACATAGTCAGTAAGAAGAGTCGTCTTCTTGTCCTTAAGTCGGCATTCTGCCTTTTGTATTTAATTCCGATGCAATTTCTGTGTTTCAACGTCAATAAGAAGGTCCAAGGGATACAGTAAACCTGAAGTGAATCATCGGAATCTATAACTAGTGTCACAGGAATGATTCAAAACATAGTCAGTAAGAAGAATCAGTCTTCATGTACTTAAGTCGGCATTGTGCCTTTTGTATTTAATTCCGATGCAATTTCATTGTTTCATCGTTAAAAAGAAGGTCCAAGGTAAACAGTAAACCTGAAGTGAAGCATCGGAATCTATAACTAGTGTCACAGGAATGGTTCAAACTATAGTCAGTGAGAAGAGTCAGTCTTCTTGTACTATAGTCGGCATTGTGCCTTTTGTATTTCATTCCGATGCAAATTCTGAATTTCATCGTCAATACGAAGGCCCAAGGGATACAGTAAACCTCAAGTGAAGCATCGGAATCTATAGCTAGTGTCACAGGAATGGTTCAAAACATAGACAATAGGAAGAGTCAGTCTTCTTGTACTTAAGTCGGCATTGTGCCTCTTGTATTTAATTCCGATGCAATTTCTGTGTTTCATCGTCAATAAGAAGGTCCAAGGGATACAGTAAACCTGAAGTCAAGCATCGGAATCTATAACTAGTGACACAGGAATTGTTCAAAACATAGTCAGTAAGAAGAGTCAGTCATCTTGTACTTAAGCCGGCATAGTGCTTTTTCTATTTAATTCCGATGCAATTTCTGTGTTTCATCTTCAATAAGAAGGTCCAAGGGATACACTAAACCTGGAGTGAAGCATCGGAAGCTATAACTAGTGTCACAGGAATGGTTCAAAACAAAGACAGTAAGAAGAGTCAGTCTTCTTGTACTTAAGTCGGCATTGTGCCTTTTTTATTTAATTCAAATGCAATATCTGTGTTTCATCGTCAATACGAAAGTCAGAGGGATACAGTAAACCTGAAGTGAAGCATCGGAATCTATAACTAGTGTCACAGAAATGGTTCAAATCATAGACAGTAGGAAGAGTCAGTCTTCTTGTACTTTAGTCGGCATTGTGCCTTTTGTTATTAATTCCGATGCAATTTATGTGTTTCATCGTTAATAAGAAGGTCCAAAGGATACAGTAAACCTGAAGTGAAGCATCGGAATCTATAACTAGTGTCACAGGAATGGTTCAAAACATAGTCAGTGAGAAGAGTCAGTCTTCTTGTACTATAGTCGGCATTGTAACTTTTCTATTTAATTAAGATGCAATTTCAGTGTATTATCGTCAATAAGAAGGTCCAAGGGATACAGTAAACCTGGAGTGATGCATCGGAATCTATAACTAGTGTCAATGGAATGGTTCAAAACATAGACAGTAAGAAGGGTTTATCTTCTTGTACATAAGTCGGCATTGTGCCTTTTGTATTTAATTCCGGTGCAATTTCAGTGTTTCATCGTCAATAAGAAGGTCAGAGGGATACAGTAAACCTGAAGTGAAGCATCGGAATCTTCAACTAGTGTCTCAGGAATGGTTCAAAGCATAGACAGTGGGAACAGTCAGTCTTCTTATACTTAAGTAGGCATTGTGCCTTATGTATTTAATTCCGAAGAAATTTCTGTGTTTCATCGTCAATAAGAAGGTCAGAGGGATACAGTAAACCTGAAGTGAAGCATCGGAATCTATAACTAGTGTCACAGGAATGATTCAAAGCATAGTCAGTAAGGAGAGTGAGTCCTCATGTACTTAAGTCGGCATTGTGCCTTTTGTATTTAATTCCAATTCAATTTCGGTGTTTCATCGTCAATAAGAAGGCCCAAGGGATACAGTAAACCTGGAGTGAAGCATCGGAATCTATAACTAGTGTCACAGGAATGATTCAAAACATAGACAGTAAGAAGAGTCAGTCTTCTTGTACTTAAGTCGGCATTGTGCCTTTTGTATGTAGTTCCGATGCAATTTATGTGTTTCATCGTCAATAAGAAGGTCCAAAGGGATACTGTAATCCTGAAGTGAAGCATCGGAATCTATAACTAGTGTCACAGGAATGGTTCAAAACATAGTCAGTGAGAAGAGTCAGTCTTCTTCTACTTTAGTCGGCATTGTGCCTTTTCTATTTAATTCCGATGCAATTTCTGAATTTCATCGTCAATAAAAAGGTCCAACGGATACAGTAAACCTGGAGGGAAGCATCGGTATCTATAACTAGTGTCACAGGGATGGTTCAAAATATAGACAGTAAGAAGAGTCAGTCTTCTTGTACATAAGTCGGCATTGTGCCTTTTGTATTTAATTCCGATACTATTTCGGTGTTTCATCGTCAATAAGAAGGTCAGAGGGATACAGTAAACCTGAAGTGAAGCATCGGATTGTATAACTAGTGTCACAGGAATGGTTCAAAACATAGTCAGTGAGATGAGTCAGACTTCTTGTACTTAAGTCGGCATTGTGCCTTTTCTATTTAATTCCGATGCTGTTTCTGTGTTCCATCGTCAATAAGAGTGTCATAGAGATACAGTGAACATGAAGTGAAGCATCGGAATCTTTAACTAGTGTCACAGGAATGGTTCAAACATAGTCAGTAAGAAGAGTCTGTCTTCTTATACTTAAGTCGGCATTGTGCCTTTTGTATTTAATTTCGATGCAATTTCTGTGTTTCATCGTCAATAGGAAGATCCAAGGGATACAGTAAACCTGTAGTGAAGCATCAGAACCTATAACTAGTGTCACAGGAATGGTTCAAATCATTGACAGTAAGAAGAGTCAGTCTTCTTGCACTTAAGTCGGCATTGTGCCTTTTGTATTTAATTCCGATGCAATTTCTGTGTTTCATCGTCAATAAGAAGGTCAGAGGGATACAGTAAACCCGAAGTGAAGCATCGGAATCCATAACTAGTGTCACAGGAATGGTTCAAAGCATAGTCAGTAAGGAGAGTCGGTCCTCATGTACTCAAGTCGGCATTGTGCCTTTTGTATTTAATTCCAATGCAATTTCAGTGTTTCATCGTCAATAAGAAGGTCCAAGGGATACAGTAAACCTGGAGTGAAGCATCGGAATCTATAACTAGTATCACAGGAATGATTCAAAACATAGACAGTAAGAAGAGTCAGTCTTCTTGTACTTAAGTCGGCATTGTGCCTTTTGTATTTAGTTCCGATGCAATTTATGTGGTTCATCGTCAATAAGAAGGTCGAAGGGATTCAGTAAACCTGAAGTGAAGCATCGGAATCTCTAACTAGTGTCACAGGAATGGTTCAAAACCAAGTCTGTGGGAAGAGTCAGTCTTCTTGTACTTAAGTCGGAATTGTGCCTTTTGTACTTAATTCCGCTGCAATTTCTGTGTTTCATCGTCAATAAGAAGGTCAGAGGGAGACAGTAAAGCTGAAGTGAATCATCGGAATCTAAAACTAGTGTCACAGGAATGGTTCAAAACATAGACACTAGGAATAGTCAGTCTTCTTGTACTTAAGTCGCCATTGTGCCTTTTCTATTTACTTCAGATGCAATTTCTGTGTTTCATCGCCAATAAGACGGTCCAAGGGATACAGTAAACCTGAAGTGAAGCATCGGATTGTATAACGAGTGTCACAGGAATGGTTCAAAACATAGTCAGTAAGAAGAGTCTGTCTTCTTATCCTTAAGTCGGCATTGTTTATTTTGTATTTAATTCCGATGCAATTTCTGTGTTTCATCGTCAATAAGAAGGTCAGAAGGGTACAGTAAACCTGAAGTGAAGCATCTAAATCTATAACTAGTGGCACGGGAATGGTTCAAAGCATAGGCAGTAAGAGGATACAGTCTTCTTGTCCTTAAGTCGGCATTGTGCCTTTTGTATTTAATTCCAATGTAATTTCAGTGTTTCATCGTCAATAAGAAGGTGCAAGGGATACAGTAAACCTGGAGTGAAGCATCGGAATCTATAACTAGTGTCACAGGAATGGTTCAAATCATAGTCAGTAAGGAGAGTCAGTCTTCATGTACTTAAGTCGGCATTGTGCCTTTTGTATTTAATTCCGATGCAATTTCTGTGTTTCATCGTAAATAAAAAGGTCCAAGGGATACAGTAAACCTGAAGTGAAGCATCGGAATCTATAACTAGTGTCACAGGAATGGTTCAAAACCTAGTCTGTAGGAAGAGTCAGTCTTCTTGTACTTAAGTCGGCATTGTGGTTTTGTATTTAATTTCGCTGCAATTTCTGTGTTTCATCGTCAATAAGAATGTCAGAGGGATACAGTAAAGCAGAAGTGAAGCATCGGAATCTAAAACTAGTGTCACAGGAATGGTTCAAAACATAGGCAGTAGGAAGAGTCAGTCATCTTGTACTTAAGTCGGCATTGTGCCTTTTCTATTTAATTCCGATGCAATTTCTGTGTTTCATCGTCAATAAGACGGTCCAAGGGATACAATAAACCTGAAGTGAAGCATCGGACTGTATAACTAGTGTCACAGGAATGGTTCAAAACATAGCCAGTGAGAAGAGTCAGTCTTCTTGTACTTAAGTCGGCATTGTGCCTTTTCTATTTAATTCCGATGCAATTTCTGTGTTTCATCGTCAATAAGAAGGTTCAAAAGATATAGTAAACCTGGAGTGAAGCATCGGACTCTATAACTAGTGTCACAGGGATGGTTCACAACATAGTCAGTATCAAGAGTCAGTCTTCTTGTACCTAAGTCGGCATTGTGCTTTTCTATTTGAATCCGATGCTATTTCGGTGTTTCATCGTCAATAAGAAGGTCCAAGGGATACAGTAAACCTGGTGTGAAGAATCGGAATCTATAACTACTGTCACAGGAATCGTTAAAAACAAAGACAGTAAGAACAGTTAGTCTTCTTGTACTTAAGTCGGCATTGTGCCTTTTGTATTTAATTCCGATGCAATTTCTGTGTTTTGTCGCCAATAAGAAGGTCCAAAGGATTCAGTAAACCTGAAGTTAAGCATCGGAATCTCTAACTAGTGTCACAGGAATGGTTCAAAACCTAGTCTGTAGGAAGAGTCAGTCTTCTTGTACTTAAGTCGGAATTGTGCTTTTGTACTTAATTCCGCTGCAATTTCTGTGTTTCATCGTCAATAAGAAGGTCAGAGGGAGACAGTAAGGCTGAAGTGAATCATCGGAATCTAAAACTAGTGTCACAGAAATGGTTCAAAACATAGACACTAGGAATAGTCAGTCTTCTTGTACTTAAGTCGCCATTGTGCCTTTTCTATTTAATTCCGATGCAATTTCTGTGTTTCATCGCCAATAAGACGGTCCAAGGGATACAGTAAACCTGAAGTGAAGCATCGGATTGTATAACTAGTGTCACAGGCATGGTTCAAAACCTAGTCTGTAGGAAGAGTCAGTCTTCTTGTACTTAAGTCGGAATTGTGCCTTTTGTATTTAATTCCGGTGCAATTTCTGTGTTTCATCGTCAATAAGAAAGTCAGAGGGATACAGAAAACCGAAAGAGAAGCATCGGAATCTATAACTAGTGTCACAGGAATGGTTCAAAACATAGACAGTAAGAAGAGTCAGTCTTCTTGTCCTTAAGTCGGCATTGTGCCTTTTGTATTTAATTCCGGTGCCATTTCTGTGTTTCAACGTCAATACGAAAGTCAGAGAGATACAGTAAACCTGAAGTGAAGCATCGGAATCTATAACTAGTGTCACAGGAATGGTTCAGAACATAGTCAGTGGGAAGAGTCAGTCTTCTTGTACTATAGTCGGCATTGTGCCTTTTGTATTTAATTCCGATGCAATTTCTGAGTTTCATCGTCAGTAAGAAGGTCCAAGGGATACAGTAAACCTGGAGTGAAGCATCGGAACCTATAACTAGTGTCACAGGAATGGTTCAAAACATAGAAAGTAGGAAGAGTCAGTCTTCTTCTACTTAAGTCGGCATTGTGCCTTTTGTATTTACTTCCGATGCAATTTATGTTTTTCATCCTTAATAAGATGGTCCAAGGGATACAGTAATCCTGAAGGGATGCATCGGAATCTATAACTAGTGTCACAGGAATGGTTCAGAACATAGTCAGTGGGAAGAGTCAGTCTTCTTGTACTATAGTTGGCATTGCGCCTTTTGTATTTAATTCCGATGCAATTTCTGAGTTTCATCGTCAATAAGAAGGTCCAAGGGATACAGTAAACCTGGAGTGAAGCATCGGAATCTATAACTAGTGTCACAGGAATGGTTCAAAACATAGACAGTAGGAAAAGTCAGTCTTCTTGTACTTAAGTCGGCATTGTGCCTTTTGTATTTACTTCCGATGCAATTTATGTTTTTCATCGTTAATAAGATGGTCCAAGGGATACAGTAATCCTGAAGGGAAGCATCGGAATCTATAACTAGTGTCACAGGAATGGTTCAGAACATAGTCAGTGGGAAGAGTCAGTCTTCTTGTACTATAGTCGGCATTGTGCCCTTTGTATTTAATTCCGATGCAATTTCTGAGTTTCATCGTCAATAAGAAGGTCCAAGGGATACAGTAAACCTGGAGTGAAGCATCGGAATCTATAACTAGTGTCACAGGAATGGTTCAAATCATAGACAGTAAGAAGAGTCAGTCTTCTTGTACTTAAGTCGGCATTGTGCCTTTTCTATTTAATTCCGATGCAATTTCTGTGTTTCATCGTCAATAAGACGGTCCAAGGGATACAATAAACCTGAAGTGAAGCATCGGACTGTATAACTAGTGTCACAGGAATGGTTCAAAACATAGCCAGTGAGAAGAGTCAGTCTTCTTGTACTTAAGTCGGCATTGTGCCTTTTCTATTTAATTCCGATGCAATTTCTGTGTTTCATCGTCAATAAGAAGGTTCAAGAGATATAGTAAACCTGGAGTGAAGCATCGGACTCTATAACTAGTGTCACAGGGATGGTTCACAACATAGTCAGTATCAAGAGTCAGTCTTCTTGTACCTAAGTCGGCATTGTGGTTTTCTATTTGAATCCGATGCTATTTCGGTGTTTCATCGTCAATAAGAAGGTCCAAGGGATACAGTAAACCTGGTGTGAAGAATCGGAATCTATAACTACTGTCACAGGAATCGTTAAAAACATAGACAGTAAGAACAGTTAGTCTTCTTGTACTTAAGTCGGCATTGTGCCTTTTGTATTTAATTCCGATGCAATTTCTGTGTTTTGTCGCCAATAAGAAGGTCCAAAGGATTCAGTAAACCTGAAGTGAAGCATCGGATTGTATAACTAGTGTCACAGGCATGGTTCAAAACCTAGTCTGTAGGAAGAGTCAGTCTTCTTGTACTTAAGTCGGAATTGTGCCTTTTGTACTTAATTCCGCTGCAATTTCTGTGTTTCATCGTCAATAAGAAGGTCAGAGGGAGACAGTAAGGCTGAAGTGAATCATCGGAATCTAAAACTAGTGTCACAGAAATGGTTCAAAACATAGACACTAGGAATAGTCAGTCTTCTTGTACTTAAGTCGCCATTGTGCCTTTTCTATTTAATTCCGATGCAATTTCTGTGTTTCATCGCCAATAAGACGGTCCAAGGGATACAGTAAACCTGAAGTGAAGCATCGGATTGTATAACTAGTGTCACAGGCATGGTTCAAAACCTAGTCTGTAGGAAGAGTCAGTCTTCTTGTACTTAAGTCGGAATTGTGTCTTTTGTACTTAATTCCGCTGCTATTTCTGTGTTTCAGCGACTATAAGAAGGTCAGAGGGATACAGCAAAGCTGAAGTGAAGCATCGGAATCTAAAACTAGTGTCACAGGAATGGTTCAAAACATAGACAGTAGGAAGAGTCAGTCTTCTTGTACTTAAGTCGCCATTGTGCCTTTTGTATTTACTTCCCATGCAATTTATGTTTTTCATCGTTAATAAGATGGTCCAAGGGATACAGTAATCCTGAAGGGAAGCATCGGACTGTATAACTAGTGTCACAGGGATGGTTCAAAACATAGTCAGTAAGAAGAGTCTGTCTTCTTATCCTTAAGTCGGTATTGTGCCTTTTGTATTTAATTTCGATGCAATTTCTGTGTTTCATCGTCAATAAGAAGATCCAAGGGATACAGTAAACCTGTAGTGAAGCATCAGAACCTATAACTAGTGTCACAGGAATGGTTCAAATCATAGACAGTAAGAAGAGTCAGTCTTCTTGCACTTAAGGCGGCATTGTGCCTTTTGTATTTAATTCCGATGCAATTTCAGTGTTTCATCGTCAATAGGATGGTGCAAGGGATACAGTAAACCTGAAGTGAAGCATCGGAATCTATAACTAGTGTCACAGGAATGTTTCAAAGCATAGACAGTAAGAAGAGTCAGCCTTCTTGTACTTAAGTCTGCATTGTGCCTCTTGTATTTAATTCCGATGAAATTTCTGGGTTTCATCGTCAATAAGTAGGTCCAAGGGATACAGTAAACCTGAAGTGAAGCATCGGAATCTATAACTAGTGTCACAGGAATGGTTCAAATCATAGACAGTAAGAAGAGTCTGTCTTCCTGTACTTAAGTCGGCATTGTGCATTTCTATTTAATTCCGATGCAATTTCTGTGTTTCATCGCCAATAAGACGGTCCATGGGATACAGTAAACCTGAAGTGAAGCAGCGGATTGTATAACTAGTGTCACAGGAATGGTTCAAAACATAGTCAGTGAGAAGAGTCAGACTTCTTGTACTTAAGTCGGCATTGTGCCTTTTCTAATTAATTCCGATGCTGTTTCTGTGTTCCATCGTCAATAAGAGTGTCAGAGGGATACAGTGAACCTGAAGTGAAGCATCGGATTCTTTAACTAGTGTCACAGGAATGGTTCAAACATAGTCAGTAAGAAGAGTCTGTCTTCTTATCCTTAAGTCGGCATTGTGCCTTTTGTATTTAATTCCGATGCAATTTCTGTGTTTCATCGTCAATAAGAAAATCCGAGGGATACAGTAAACCTGAAGTGAAGCAACGGAATCTATAACTAGTGTCACGGGAATGGTTCAAAGCATAGGCAGTAAGAAGACACAGTCTTCTTGTCCTTAAGTCGGCATTGTGCCTGTTGTATTTAATTCCAATGCAATTTCAGTGTTTCATCGTCAATAAGAAGGTGCAAGGGATACAGTAAACCTGGAGTGAAGCATCGGAATCTATAACTAGTGTCACAGGAATGGTTGAAATCATAGTCAGTAAGGAGAGTCAGTCTTCATGTACTTAAGTCGGCATTGTGCCTGTTGTATTTAATTCCGATGCAATTTCTGTGTTTCATCGTAAATAAAAAGGTCCAAGGGATACAGTAAACCTGAAGTGAAGCATCGGAATCTATAACTAGTGTCACAGGAATGGTTCAAAACCTAGTATGTAGGAAGAGTCAGTCTTCTTGTACTTAAGTCGGCATTGTGGTTTTGTATTTAATTTCGCTGCAATTTCTGTGTTTCATCGTCAATAAGAATGTCAGAGGGATACAGTAAAGCTGAAGTGAAGCATCGGAATCTAAAACTAGTGTCACAGGAATGGTTCAAAACATAGGCAGTAGGAAGAGTCAGTCATCTTGTACTTAAGTCGGCATTGTGCCTTTTCTATTTAATTCCGATGCAATTTCTGTGTTTCATCGTCAATAAGACGGTCCAAGGGATACAATAAACCTGAAGTGAAGCATCGGACTGTATAACTAGTGTCACAGGAATGGTTCAAAACATAGCCAGTGAGAAGAGTCAGTCTTCTTGTACTTAAGTCGGCATTGTGCCTTTTCTATTTAATTCCGATGCAATTTCTGTGTTTCATCGTCAATAAGAAGGTTCAAGAGATATAGTAAACCTGGAGTGAAGCATCGGAACCTATAACTAGTGTCACAGGAATGGTTCAAAACATAGACAGTAGGAAAAGTCAGTCTTCTTGTACTTAAGTCGGCATTGTGCCTTTTGTATTTACTTCCCATGCAATTTATGTTTTTCATCGTTAATAAGATGGTCCAAGGGATACAGTAATCCTGAAGGGAAGCATCGGACTGTATAACTAGTGTCACAGGGATGGTTCAAAACATAGTCAGTATCAAGAGTCAGTCTTCTTGTACCTAAGTCGGCATTGTGCTTTTCTATTTGAATCCGATGCTATTTCGGTGTTTCATCGTCAATAAGAAGGTCCAAGGGATACAGTAAACCTGGTGTGAAGAATCGGAATCTATAACTACTGTCACAGGAATCGTTAAAATCATAGACAGTAAGAACAGTTAGTCTTCTTGTACTTAAGTCGGCATTGTGCCTTTTGTATTTAATTCCGATGCAATTTCTGTGTTTTGTCGCCAATAAGAAGGTCCAAAGGATTCAGTAAACCTGAAGTTAAGCATCGGATTCTCTAACTAGTGTCACAGGCATGGTTCAAAACCTAGTCTGTAGGAAGAGTCAGTCTTCTTGTACTTAAGTCGGAATTGTGCTTTTGTACTTAATTCCGCTGCAATTTCTGTGTATCATCGTCAATAAGAAGGTCAGAGGGAGACAGTAAGGCTGAAGTGAATCATCGGAATCCAAAATTAGTGTCACAGTAATGGTTCAAAACATAGACAGTAAGAAGAGTCAGTCTTCTTGTACTTATGTCGGCAATGTGCCTTTTCTATTTACTTCCTATGCAATTTCTGTGTTTCATCGTCAATAAGAAGGTCCAAGGGATACACTAAACCTGGAGTGAAGCATCGGAATCTATAACTGGTGTCGCAGGAATGGTTCAAAACATAGTCAGTAAGACGAGTCAGTCTTCTTGTACTTAAGTCGGCATTGTGCCTTTTGTATTTAATTCCGGTGCAATTTCTGTGTTTCATCGTCAATAAGAAAGTCAGAGGGATACAGAAAACCGAAAGAGAAGCATCGGAATCTATAACTAGTGTCACAGGAATGGTTCAAAACATAGACAGTAAGAAGAGTCAGTCTTCTTGTCCTTAAGTCGGCATTGTGCCTTTTGTATTTAATTCCGGTGCCATTTCTGTGTTTCAACGTCAATACGAAAGTCAGAGAGATACAGTAAACCTGAACTGAAGCATCGGAATCTATAACTAGTGTCACAGGAATGGTTCAGAACATAGTCAGTGGGAAGAGTCAGTCTTCTTGTACTATAGTCAGCATTGTGCCTTTTGTATTTAATTCCGATGCAATTTCTGAGTTTCATCGTCAGTAAGAAGGTCCAAGGGATACAGTAAACCTGGAGTGAAGCATCGGAACCTATAACTAGTGTCACAGGAATGGTTCAAAACATAGAAAGTAGGAAGAGTCAGTCTTCTTCTACTTAAGTCGGCATTGTGCCTTTTGTATTTACTTCCGATGCAATTTATGTTTTTCATCCTTAATAAGATGGTCCAAGGGATACAGTAATCCTGAAGGGATGCATCGGAATCTATAACTAGTGTCACAGGAATGGTTCAGAACATAGTCAGTGGGAAGAGTCAGTCTTCTTGTACTATAGTTGGCATTGCGCCTTTTGTATTTAATTCCGATGCAATTTCTGAGTTTCATCGTCAATAAGAAGGTCCAAGGGATACAGTAAACCTGGAGTGAAGCATCGGACTCTATAACTAGTGTCACAGGAATGGTTCAAAACATAGACAGTAGGAAAAGTCAGTCTTCTTGTACTTAAGTCGGCATTGTGCCTTTTGTATTTACTTCCGATGCAATTTATGTTTTTCATCGTTAATAAGATGGTCCAAGGGATACAGTAATCCTGAAGGGAAGCATCGGAATCTATAACTAGTGTCACAGGAATGGTTCAGAACATAGTCAGTGGGAAGAGTCAGTCTTCTTGTACTATAGTCTTCATTGTGCCCTTTGTATTTAATTCCGATGCAATTTCTGAGTTTCATCGTCAATAAGAAGGTCCAAGGGATACAGTAAACCTGGAGTGAAGCATCGGAATCTATAACTAGTGTCACAGGATTGGTTCAAATCATAGACAGTAAGAAGAGTCAGTCTTCTTGTACTTAAGTCGGCATTGTGCCTTTTGTATTTAATTCCGATGCAATTTCTGTGTTTCATCGTCAATAAGAAGTTCAGAGGGATACAATAAACCTGAAGTGAAGCATCGGAATCTATAACTAGTGTCACACGAATGATTCAAAGCATAGTCAGTAAGGAGAGTCAGTCCTCATGTACTTAAGTCGGCATTGTGCCTTTTGTATTTAATTCCAATGCAATTTCGGTGTTTCATCGTCAATAAGAAGGTCCAAGGGATACAGTAAACCTGGAGTGAGGCATCGGAATCTATAACTAGTGTCACAGGAATGATTCAAAACATAGACAGTAAGAAGAGCCAGTCTTCTTGTACTTAAGTCGGCATTGTGCCTTTTGTATTTAGTTCCGATGCAATTTATGTGTTTCATCGTCAATAAGAAGGTCCTAGGGATACAGTAATCCTGAAGTGAAGCATCGGAATCTATAACTAGTTTCACAGGAATGGTTCAAAACATAGTCAGTGAGAAGAGTCAGTCTTCTTCTACTTTAGTCGACATTGTGCCTTTTCTATTTAATTCCGATGCAATTTCTGAGTTTCATCGTCAATAAAAATGTCCAAGGGATACAGTAAACCTGGAGGGAAGCATCGGAATGTATAACTAGTGTCACAGGAATGGTTCAAAACCTAGTCTGTAGGAAGAGTCAGTCTTCTTGTACTTAAGTCGGAATTGTGCCTTTTGTACTTAATTCCGCTGCAATTTCTGTGTTTCATCGACTATAAGAAGGTCAGAGGGATACAGTAAAGCTGAAGTGAAGCATCGGAATCTAAAACTAGTGTCACAGGAATGGTTCAAAACATAGACAGTAGGAAGAGTCAGTCTTCTTGTACTTAAGTCGCCATTGTGCATTTTCTATTTAATTCCGATGCAATTTCTGTGTTTCATCGTCAATAAGACGGTCCAAGGGATACAGTAAACCTGAAGTGAAGCAGCGGATTGTATAACTAGTGTCACAGGAATAGTTCAAAACATAGTCAGTGAGAAGAGTCAGACTTCTTGTACTTAAGTCGGCATTGTGCCTTTTCTATTTAATTCCGATGCTGTTTCTGTGTTCCATCGTCAATAAGAGTGTCATAGGGATACAGTGAACATGTAATGAAGCATCGGAATCTTTAACTAGTGTCACAGGAATGGTTCAAACATAGTCAGTAAGAAGAGTCTGTCTTCTTATCCTTAAGTCGGTATTGTGCCTTTTGTATTTAATTTCGATGCAATATCTGTGTTTCATCGTCAATAAGAAGATCCAAGGGATACAGTAAACCTGTAGTGAAGCATCAGAACCTATAACTAGTGTCACAGGAATGGTTCAAATCATAGACAGTAAGAAGAGTCAGTCTTCTTGCACTTAAGGCGGCATTGTGCCTTTTGTATTTAATTCCGATGCAATTTCTGTGTTTCATCGTCAATAAGAAGGTCAGAGGGATACAGTAAACCTGAAGTGAAGCATCGGAATCTATAACTAGTGTCACAGGAATGGTTCAAAACATAGGCAGTAAGAAGATACAGTCTTCTTGTCCTTAAGTCGGCATTGTGCCTTTTGTATTTAATTCTGATGCAATTTCAGTGTTTCATCGTCAATAGGAAGGTGCAAGGGATACAGTAAACCTGAAGTGAAGCATCGGAATCTATAACTAGTGTCACAGGAATGTTTCAAAGCATAGACAGTAAGAAGAGTCAGCCTTCTTGTACTTAAGTCTGCATTGTGCCTCTTGTATTTAATTCCGATGAAATTTCTGGGTTTCATCGTCAATAAGTACGTCCAAGGGATACAGTAAACCTGAAGTGAAGCATCGGAATCTATAACTAGTGTCACAGGAATGGTTCAAATCATAGACAGTAAGAAGAGTCTGTCTTCCTGTACTTAAGTCGGCATTGTGCCTTTTCTATTTAATTCCGATGCAATTTCTGTGTTTCATCGCCAATAAGAAGGTCCAAGGGATACAGTAAACCTGAAGTGAAGCAGCGGATTGTATAACTAGTGTCACAGGAATGGTTCAAAACATAGTCAGTGAGAAGAGTCAGACTTCTTGTACTTAAGTCGGCATTGTGCCTTTTCTAATTAATTCCGATGCTGTTTCTGTGTTCCATCGTCAATAAGAGTGTCAGAGGGATACAGTGAACCTGAAGTGAAGCATCGGATTCTTTAACTAGTGTCACAGGAATGGTTCAAACATAGTCAGTAAGAAGAGTCAGTCTTCTTATCCTTAAGTCGGCATTGTGCCTTTTGTATTTAATTCCGATGCAATCTCTGTGTTTCATCGTCAATAAGAAAGTCCGAGGGATACAGTAAACCTGAAGTGAAGCAACGGAATCTATAACTAGTGTCACGGGAATGGTTCAAAGCATAGGCAGTAAGAAGACACAGTCTTCTTGTCCTTAAGTCGGCATTGTGCCTTTTGTATTTAATTCCAATGCAATTTCAGTGTTTCATCGTCAATAAGAAGGTGCAAGGGATACAGTAAACCTGGAGTGAAGCATCGGAATCTATAACTAGTGTCACAGGAATGGTTCAAATCATAGTCAGTAAGGAGAGTCAGTCTTCATGTACTTAAGTCGGCATTGTGCCTTTTGTATTTAATTCCGATGCAATTTCTGTGTTTCATCGTAAATAAAAAGGTCCAAGTGATACAGTAAACCTGAAGTGAAGCATCGGAATCTATAACTAGTGTCACAGGAATGGTTCAAAACCTAGTCTGTAGGAAGAGTCAGTCTTCTTGTGCTTAAGTCGGCATTGTGGTTTTGTATTTAATTTCGCTGCAATTTCTGTGTTTCATCGTCAATAAGAATGTCAGAGGGATACAGTAAAGCTGAAGTGAAGCATCGGAATCTAAAACTAGTGTCACAGGAATGGTTCAAAACATAGGCAGTAGGAAGAGTCAGTCATCTTGTACTTAAGTCGGCATTGTGCCTTTTCTATTTAATTCCGATGCAATTTCTGTGTTTCATCGTCAATAAGACGGTCCAAGGGATACAATAAACCTGAAGTGAAGCATCGGACTGTATAACTAGTGTCACAGGAATGGTTCAAAACATAGCCAGTGAGAAGAGTCAGTCTTCTTGTACTTAAGTCGGCATTGTGCCTTTTCTATTTAATTCCGATGCAATTTCTGTGTTACATCGTCAATAAGAAGGTTCAAGAGATATAGTAAACCTGGAGTGAAGCATCGGACTCTATAACTAGTGTCACAGGGATGGTTCAAAACATAGTCAGTATCAAGAGTCAGTCTTCTTGTACCTAAGTCGGCATTGTGCTTTTCTATTTGAATCCGATGCTATTTCGGTGTTTCATCGTCAATAAGAAGGTCCAAGGGATACAGTAAACCTGGTGTGAAGAATCGGAATCTATAACTACTGTCACAGGAATCGTTAAAAACATAGACAGTAAGAACAGTTAGTCTTCTTGTACTTAAGTCGGCATTGTGCCTTTTCTATTTAATTCCGATGCTATTTCTGTGTTTTGTCGCCAATAAGAAGGTCCAAAGGATTCAGTAAACCTGAAGTTAAGCATCGGAATCTCTAACTAGTGTCACAGGAATGGTTCAAAACCTAGTCTGTAGGAAGAGTCAGTCTTCTTGTACTTAAGTCGGAATTGTGCTTTTGTACTTAATTCCGCTGCAATTTCTGTGTTTCATCGTCAATAAGAAGGTCAGAGGGAGACAGTAAGGCTGAAGTGAATCATCGGAATCTGAAACTAGTGTCACAGAAATGGTTCAAAACATAGACACTAGGAATAGTCAGTCTTCTTGTACTTAAGTCGCCATTGTGCCTTTTCTATTTAATTCCGATGCAATGTCTGTGTTTCATCGCCAATAAGACGGTCCAAGGGATACAGTAAACCTGAAGTGAAGCATCGGATTGTATAACTTGTGTCACAGGAATGGTTCAAAACATTGTCAGTGAGAAGAGTCAGTCTTCTTGTACTTAAGTCGGCATTGTGCCTTTTCTAATTAATTCCGATGCTGTTTCTGTGTTCCATCGTCAATAAGAGTGTCAGAGGGATACAGTGAACCTGAAGTGAAGCATCGGAATCTTTAACTAGTGTCACAGGAATGGTTCAAACATTGTCAGTAAGAAGAGTCTGTCTTCTTATCCTTAACTCGGCATTGTGCCTTTTGTATTTAATTCCGATGCAATTTCTGTGTTTCATCGTCAATAAGAAGGTCAGAGGGATACAGTAAACCTGAAGTGAAGCATCGGAATATATAACTAGTGTCACGGGAATGGTTCAAAGCATAGGCAGTGAGAAGAGTCAGTCTTCTTGTACTATAGTCGGCATTGTGCCTTTTGTATTTAATTCCGATGCAATTTCGTTGTTTCATCGTCAATAAGAAGGTCCAAGGGATACAGTAAACCTGGAGCGAAGCATCGGAATCTATAACTAGTGTCACAGGAATAGTTCAAAACATAGTCAGTGAGAAGAGTCAGACTTCTTGTACTTAAGTCGGCATTGTGCCTTTTCTATTTAATTCCGATGCTGTTTCTGTGTTCCATCGTCAATAAGAGTGTCATAGGGATACAGTGAACATGTAATGAAGCATCGGAATCTTTAACTAGTGTCACAGGAATGGTTCAAACATAGTCAGTAAGAAGAGTCTGTCTTCTTATCCTTAAGTCGGTATTGTGCCTTTTGTATTTAATTTCGATGCAATATCTGTGTTTCATCGTCAATAAGAAGATCCAAGGGATACAGTAAACCTGTAGTGAAGCATCAGAACCTATAACTAGTGTCACAGGAATGGTTCAAATCATAGACAGTAAGAAGAGTCAGTCTTCTTGCACTTAAGGCGGCATTGTGCCTTTTGTATTTAATTCCGATGCAATTTCTGTGTTTCATCGTCAATAAGAAGGTCAGAGGGATACAGTAAACCTGAAGTGAAGCATCGGAATCTATAACTAGTGTCACAGGAATGGTTCAAAACATAGGCAGTAAGAAGATACAGTCTTCTTGTCCTTAAGTCGGCATTGTGCCTTTTGTATTTAATTCCGATGCAATTTCAGTGTTTCATCGTCAATAGGAAGGTGCAAGGGATACAGTAAACCTGAAGTGAAGCATCGGAATCTATAACTAGTGTCACAGGAATGTTTCAAAGCATAGACAGTAAGAAGAGTCAGCCTTCTTGTACTTAAGTCTGCATTGTGCCTCTTGTATTTAATTCCGATGAAATTTCTGGGTTTCATCGTCAATAAGTACGTCCAAGGGATACAGTAAACCTGAAGTGAAGCATCGGAATCTATAACTAGTGTCACAGGAATGGTTCAAATCATAGACAGTAAGAAGAGTCTGTCTTCCTGTACTTAAGTCGGCATTGTGCCTTTTCTATTTAATTCCGATGCAATTTCTGTGTTTCATCGCCAATAAGAAGGTCCAAGGGATACAGTAAACCTGAAGTGAAGCAGCGGATTGTATAACTAGTGTCACAGGAATGGTTCAAAACATAGTCAGTGAGAAGAGTCAGACTTCTTGTACTTAAGTCGGCATTGTGCCTTTTCTAATTAATTCCGATGCTGTTTCTGTGTTCCATCGTCAATAAGAGTGTCAGAGGGATACAGTCAACCTGAAGTGAAGCATCGGATTCTTTAACTAGTGTCACAGGAATGGTTCAAACATAGTCAGTAAGAAGAGTCAGTCTTCTTATCCTTAAGTCGGCATTGTGCCTTTTGTATTTAATTCGGATGCAATCTCTGTGTTTCATCGTCAATAAGAAAGTCCGAGGGATACAGTAAACCTGAAGTGAAGCAACGGAATCTATAACTAGTGTCACGGGAATGGTTCAAAGCATAGGCAGTAAGAAGACACAGTCTTCTTGTCCTTAAGTCGGCATTGTGCCTTTTGTATTTAATTCCAATGCAATTTCAGTGTTTCATCGTCAATAAGAAGGTGCAAGGGATACAGTAAACCTGGAGTGAAGCATCGGAATCTATAACTAGTGTCACAGGAATGGTTCAAATCATAGTCAGTAAGGAGAGTCAGTCTTCATGTACTTAAGTCGGCATTGTGCCTTTTGTATTTAATTCCGATGCAATTTCTGTGTTTCATCGTAAATAAAAAGGTCCAAGGGATACAGTAAACCTGAAGTGAAGCATCGGAATCTATAACTAGTGTCACAGGAATGGTTCAAAACCTAGTCTGTAGGAAGAGTCAGTCTTCTTGTGCTTAAGTCGGCATTGTGGTTTTGTATTTAATTTCGCTGCAATTTCTGTGTTTCATCGTCAATAAGAATGTCAGAGGGATACAGTAAAGCTGAAGTGAAGCATCGGAATCTAAAACTAGTGTCACAGGAATGGTTCAAAACATAGGCAGTAGGAAGAGTCAGTCATCTTGTACTTAAGTCGGCATTGTGCCTTTTCTATTTAATTCCGATGCAATTTCTGTGTTTCATCGTCAATAAGACGGTCCAAGGGATACAATAAACCTGAAGTGAAGCATCGGACTGTATAACTAGTGTCACAGGAATGGTTCAAAACATAGCCAGTGAGAAGAGTCAGTCTTCTTGTACTTAAGTCGGCATTGTGCCTTTTCTATTTAATTCCGATGCAATTTCTGTGTTACATCGTCAATAAGAAGGTTCAAGAGATATAGTAAACCTGGAGTGAAGCATCGGACTCTATAACTAGTGTCACAGGGATGGTTCAAAACATAGTCAGTATCAAGAGTCAGTCTTCTTGTACCTAAGTCGGCATTGTGCTTTTCTATTTGAATCCGATGCTATTTCGGTGTTTCATCGTCAATAAGAAGGTCCAAGGGATACAGTAAACCTGGTGTGAAGAATCGGAATCTATAACTACTGTCACAGGAATCGTTAAAAACATAGACAGTAAGAACAGTTAGTCTTCTTGTACTTAAATCGGCATTGTGCCTTTTCTATTTAATTCCGATGCTATTTCTGTGTTTTGTCGCCAATAAGAAGGTCCAAAGGATTCAGTAAACCTGAAGTTAAGCATCGGAATCTCTAACTAGTGTCACAGGAATGGTTCAAAACCTAGTCTGTAGGAAGAGTCAGTCTTCTTGTACTTAAGTCGGAATTGTGCTTTTGTACTTAATTCCGCTGCAATTTCTGTGTTTCATCGTCAATAAGAAGGTCAGAGGGAGACAGTAAGGCTGAAGTGAATCATCGGAATCTGAAACTAGTGTCACAGAAATGGTTCAAAACATAGACACTAGGAATAGTCAGTCTTCTTGTACTTAAGTCGCCATTGAGCCTTTTCTATTTAATTCCGATGCAATGTCTGTGTTTCATCGCCAATAAGACGGTCCAAGGGATACAGTAAACCTGAAGTGAAGCATCGGATTGTATAACTTGTGTCACAGGAATGGTTCAAAACATTGTCAGTGAGAAGAGTCAGTCTTCTTGTACTTAAGTCGGCATTGTGCCTTTTCTAATTAATTCCGATGCTGTTTCTGTGTTCCATCGTCAATAAGAGTGTCAGAGGGATACAGTGAACCTGAAGTGAAGCATCGGAATATTTAACTAGTGTCACAGGAATGGTTCAAACATTGTCAGTAAGAAGAGTCTGTCTTCTTATCCTTAACTCGGCATTGTGCCTTTTGTATTTAATTCCGATGCAATTTCTGTGTTTCATCGTCAATAAGAAGGTCAGAGGGATACAGTAAACCTGAAGTGAAGCATCGGAATATATAACTAGTGTCACGGGAATGGTTCAAAGCATAGGCAGTGAGAAGAGTCAGTCTTCTTGTACTATAGTCGGCATTGTGCCTTTTGTATTTAATTCCGATGCAATTTCGTTGTTTCATCGTCAATAAGAAGGTCCAAGGGATACAGTAAACCTGGAGCGAAGCATCGGAATCTATAACTAGTGTCACAGGAATGGTTCAAATCATAGACAGCAAGAAGAGTCAGTCTTCTTGTACCTAAGTCGGCATTGTGCCTTTCGTATTTAATTCCGATGCAATTTCTGTGTTTCATCGTCAATAAGAAGGTCGGAGGGATACAGTTAACCTGAAGTGAAGCATCGGAATCTATAACTAGTGTCACAGGGATGGTTCAAAACATAGTCAGTAACACGAGTCAGTCTTCTTGTACCTAAGTCGGCATTGTGCCTTTTTTATTAAAATCCGATGCTATTTCGGTGTTTCATCGTCAATAAGAATGTTCAAGGGATACAGTAAACCTGAAGTGAAGCATTGGAATCTATAACTAGTGTCACAGGAATGGTTCAAATCATCGTCAGTGAGAAGAGTCAGTCTTCTTGTACTATGGTCGGCATTGTGCCTTTTGTATTTAATTCCGATGCAATTTCTGGGTTTCATCGTCAATAAGAAGGTCCAAGGAATACAGTAAACCTGGAGCGAAGCATCGGAATCTATAACTAGTGTCACAGGAATGGTTCAAATCATAGACAGCAAGAAGAGTCAGTCTTCTTGTACTTAAGTCGGCATTGTGCCTTTCGTATTTAATTCCGATGCAATTTCTGTGTTTCATCGTCAATAAGAAGGTCAGAGGGATACAGTAAACCTGGTGTGAAGAATCGGAATCTATAACTACTGTCACAGGAATGGTTCAAAACATAGACAGTAAGAACAGTCAGTCTTCTTGTACTTAAGTCGGCATTGTGCCTTTTGTATTTAATTCCGATGCAATTTCTGTGTTTTGTCGTCAATAAGAAGTTCCAAGGGATTCAGTAAACCTGAAGTGAAGCATCGGAATCTCTAACTAGTGTCATAGGAATGGTTCAAACATAGTCAGTAAGAAGAGTCTGTCTTCTTATTCTTAAGTCGGCATTGTGCCTTTTGTATTTAATTCCGATGCAATTTCTGTGTTTAATCGTCAATAAGAAGGTCAGAGGGATACAGTAAACCTGAAGTGAAGCATCGGAATCTATAACTAGTGTCACAGGAATGGTTCAAAACATAGGCAGTAAGAAGATACAGTCTTCTTGTCCTTAAGTCGGCATTGTGCCTTTTGTATTTAATTCCGATGCAATTTCAGTGTTTCATCGTCAATAAGAAGGTGCAAGGGATACAGTAAACATGGAGTGAAGCATCGGAATCTATAACTAGTTTCACAGGAATTGTTCAAAGCATAGACAGTAAGAAGAGTCAGCCTTCTTATACTTAAGTCGGCATTGTGCCTTTTCTCTTCTATTCTGAAGTGAACCATCGGAATCTATAACTAGTGTCAAAGGAATGGTTCAAAACATAGTCAGTAAGAAGAATCAGTCTTCATGTACTTAAGACGGCATTGTGCCTTTTGTATTTAATTCCGATGCAATTTCATTGTTTCATCGTTAATAAGAAGGTCCAAGGGAAACAGTAAACCTGGAGTGAAGCATCGGAAGCTATAACTAGTGTCAATGGAATGGTTCAAACATAGACAGTAGGATGAGTCAGTCTTCTTGTACTTAAGTCGGCTTTGTGCCTTTTCTAATTAATTCCGAGGCAATTTCTGTGTGTCTTCGTCAATAAGAAGGTCAGAGGGATACAGTTAACCTGAAGTGAGGCATCGTAATCTATAACTAGTGTCACAGGAATGCTTCAAAACATAGTCACTAAGAAGAGTCAGTCTTCTTGTCCTTAAGTCGGCATTGTGCCTTTTGTATTTAATTCCGATGCAATTTCTGTGTTTCATCGTCAATAAGAAGGTCCAAGGGATACAGTAAACCTGAAGTGAAGCATCGGAATATATAAATAGTGTCACAGGAATGGTTCAAAACATAGACAGTAGGAATTGTCAGTCTTCTTGTACTTAATTCGGCATTGCGCATTTTCTATTTAATTCCGATGCAATTTCTGTGTTTCATCGTCAATAAGAAGGTCAGAGGGATACAGTAAACCTGAAGTGAAGCATTAGAATCAATAACTAGTGTCACAGGAATGGTTCAAAACATAGACAGTAAGAAGAGTCAGTCTTCTTGTACTTGAGTCGGCATTGTGCCTTTTGTATTTAATTCCGATGCAATTTCAGTGTTTCATCGTCAATAAGAATGTAAAAGGGATACAGTGAACCTGGAGTGAAGCATCGGAATCTATAACTAGTGTCAATGGAATGGTTCAAAACATTGACACTAGGAAGAGTCAGTCTTCTTGTACTTAATTCGGCATTGTGCCTTTTGTATTTAATTCCGATGCAATTTCTGTGTTTCATCGTCAATAAGAAGGTCCAAGGGATACAGTAAACCTAAAGTGAAGCATCGGAATCTATAACTAGTGTCACAGGAATGGTTCAAAACATAGTCAGTAAGAAGAGTCAGTCTTCTTGTCCTTATGCCGGCATTTTGCCTTTTGTATTTAATTCCGGTGCAATTTCTGTGTTTCATCGTCAATAAGAAAGTCAGAGGGATACAGTAAACCTGAAGTGAGCATCGGAATCTATAACTAGTGTCACAGGAATGGTTCAAAACATAGTCAGTAAGAAGAGTCAGTCTTCTTGTCCTTAAGTCGGCCTTGTGCCTTTTGTATTAAATTCCGATGCAATTTCTGTGTTTTATCGTCAATAAGAAGGTCCAAGGGTTTCAGTAAACCTGAAGTCAAGCATCGGAATCTATAACTAGTGTCACAGGAATGTTCCAAAACATAGACAGTAAGAAGAGTCAGTCTTCTTGTACTTTAGTCGGCATTGTGCCTTTTCTATTTAATTCCGATCCAATTTCTGTGTTCATCGTCAATAAGAAGGTCCAAGGGATACAGTAAACCTGGAGTGAAGCATCGCAAACCATAACTAGTGTCAGTGGTATGGTTCAAAACATTGACAGTAAGAAGAGTCAGTCTTCTTGTACTTAAGTCGGCATTGTGCCTTTTGTATTGAATTCCGGTGTAATTTCTGTGTTTCATCGTCAATATGTAGGTCTGAGGGATACAGTAAACCTGAAGTGTAGCATCGGAATCTTTAACTAGTGTCTCAGGAATGATTCAAAACATAGACAGTGGGCACAGTCAGTCTTCTTGTACTTAAGTCTTCATTGTGCCTTTTGTATTTAATTCCGATGCAATTTCTGTGTTTCATCGTCAATAAGAAGGTTAGAGGGATACAGTAAACCTGAAGTGAAGCATCGGAATCTATAACTAGTGTCTCAGGAATGGTTCAAAACATAGTCTGTAAGAAGAGTCAGTCTTCTTCTACTTAAGTCGGCATTGTGCCTTTTCTATTTAATTCCGATGCAATTACTGTGTTCATCGTCAATAAGAAGGTCCAAGGGATACCCTAAACCTAGAGTGAAGCATTGGAATCTATAACTAGTGTCACAGGAATGGTTCAAAACATAGACATTAAGAAGAGTCAGTCTTCTTGTAATTAAACGTCATTGTGCCTTTTCTATTTAATTCCGACGCAATTTCTGTGTGTCTTCGCCAATAAGAAGGTCAGAGGGATACAGTAAACCTGAAGTGAAGCATCGGAATCTATAACTAGTGTCACAGGAATGGTTCAAAACATAGTCAGTAAGAAGAGTCAGTCTTCTTGTCCTTAAGTCGGCATTGTGCCTCTTGTATTTAATTCCGGTACAATTTCTGTGTTTCATCGTCAATAAGAAGGTCAGAGGGATACAGTAAACCTGAAGTGAAGCATCGGAATATATAACTAGTGTCACATAAATGGTTCAAAACATAGACAGTAGGAAGAGTCAGTCTTCTTGTACTTCAGTCGGCATTGTGCCTTTTGTATTTAATTCCGATGCAATTTCTGTGTTTCATCGTCAATAAGAAGGTCAGAGGAATACAGTAAACCTGAAGTGAAGCATCCGAATCTATAACTAGTGTCACAGGAATGGTTCAAAACATAGTCAATAAGAAGAGTCAGTCTTCTTGTCCTTAAGTCAGCATTGTGCCTTTTGTATTTAATTCCAGTGCAACTTCTGTGTTTCATCGTCAATAAGAAAGTAGATGGATACAGTAAACCGAAGTGAAGCATCGGAATCTATAACTAGTGTCACAGGAATGTTTCAAAACATAGACAGTAAGAAGAGTCAGTCTTCTTGTACTTCAGTCGGCATTGTGCCTTTTGTATTTAATTCCGATGCAATTTCTGTGTTTCATCGTCAATAAGAAAGTCCAAGGGATACAGTAAACCTAAAGTGTAGCATCCGAATCTATAACTAGTGTCACAGAAATGGTTCAAATCATAGACAGTAGGAAGAGTCAGTCTTCTTGTACTTAATTCGGCATTGTGCCTTTTCTATTTAATTCCGATGCAATTTCTGTGTTTCATCGTCAATAAGAAGGTCAGAGGGATAAAGTAAACCTGAAGTGAAGCATTGGAATGTATAACTAGTGTCACAGGAATGGTTCAAATCATAGACAGTAAAAAGAGTCAGTCTTCTTGTACTTGAGTCGGCATTGTGACTTTTGTATTAAATTGCGATGCAATTTCTGTGTTTTATCGTCAATAAGAAGGTCCAAGGGATGCAGTAAACCTGAAGTCAAGCATCGGAATCTATAACTAGTGTCAATGGAATGGTTCAAAACATAGACAGTAGGAAGAGTCAGTCTTCTTGTACTTAATTCGGCATTGTGCCTTTTGTATTTAATTCCGTTGCTATTTCTGTGGTTCATCGTCAATAAGAAGGTCCAAGGGATACAGTAAACCTGAAGTGAAGAATCGGAAAATATAACTAGTGTCACAGAAATGGTTCAAACCATAGACAGTAGGAAGAGTCAGTCTTCTTGTACTTAATTCGACATTGTGCCTTTTCTATTTAATTCCGATGCAATTTCTGTGTTTCATCGTCAATAAGAAAGTCAGAGGGATACAGTAAACCTGAAGTGAACCATTGCAATGTATAACTAGTGTCACAGGAATGGTTCAAAACATAGACAGTAAGAAGAGTCAGTCTTCTTGTACTGAGTCGGCATTGTGCCTTTTGTATTAAATTGCGATGCAATTCTGTGTTTTATCGTCAATAAGAAGGTCCAAGAGATACAGTAAACCTGAAGTGAAGCATCGGAATATATAACTAGTGTCACAGAAATGGTTCAAACCATAGACAGTAGGAAGAGTCAGACTTCTTGTACTTAATTCGACATTGTGCCTTTTCTATTTAATTCCGATGCAATTTCTGTGTTTCATCGTCAATAAGAAAGTCAGAGGGATACAGTAAACCTGAAGTGAACCATTGCAATGTATAACTAGTGTCACAGGAATGGTTCAAAACATAGACAGTAAGAAGAGTCAGTCTTCTTGTACTGAGTCGGCATTGTGCCTTTTGTATTAAATTGCGATGCAATTCTGTGTTTCATCGTCAATAAGATGGTCCAAGGGATACAGTAAACCTGGAGTGAAGCATCGGTATCTATAACTAGTGTCACAGGAATGTTCCAAAACATAGACAGTAAGAAGAGTCAGTCTTCTTGTACTTTAGTCGGAATTGTGCCTTTTCTATTTAATTCCGATGCAATTTCTGTGTTTCATCGTCAATAAGAAGGTCCAAGGGATACAGTAAACCTGGAGTGAAGCATCGGAAACTATAACTAGTGTCAGTGGTATGGTTCAAAACATTGACAGTAAGAAGAGTCAGTCTTCTTGTACTTAAGTCGGCATTGTGCTTTTTGTATTGAATTCCGGTGTAATTTCTGTGTTTCATCGTCAATATGTAGGTCAGAGGGATACAGTAAACATGAAGTGAGCATCGGAATCTATAACTAGTGTCACAGGAATGGTTCAAAACATAGTCAGTAAGAAGAGTCAGTCTTCTTGTCCTTAAGTTGGCCTTGTGCTTTTTGTATTTAATTCCGATGCAATTTCTGTGTTTCATCGTCAATAAGAAGGTCCGAGGGATACAGTAAACCTGGAGTGAAGCATCGGAATCTTTAACTAGTGTCTCAGGAATGATTCAAAACATAGACAGTGGGCACAGTCAGTCTTCTTGTACTTAAGTCTTCATTGTGCCTTTTGTATTTAATTCCGGTGCAATTTCTGTGTTTCATCGTCAATAAGAAAGTCAGAGGGATACAGTAAACATGAAGTGAGCATCGGAATCTATAACTAGTGTCACAGGAATGGTTCAAAACATAGTCAGTAAGAAGAGTCAGTCTTCTTGTCCTTAAGTGGGCCTTGTGCTTTTTGTATTTAATTCCGATGCAATTTCTGTGTTTCATCGTCAATAAGAAGGTCAAAGGGATACAGTAAACCTGGAGTAAAGCATCGGAATCTATAACTAGTGTCACAGGAATGTTTCAAAACATAGACATTAAGAAGATACAGTCTTCTTGTACTTAAGTCGGCATTGTGCCTTTTGTATTTAATTCCGATGCAATTTCTGTGTTTCATCGTCAATAAGAAGGTCCAAGGGATACAGTAAACCTGAAGTGAAGCATCGGAATATATAACTAGTGTCACAAAAATAGTTCAAAACATAGACAGTAGGAAGAGTCACTCTTCTTGTACTTAATTCGGCATTCTGCCTTTTGTATTTAATTCCGATGCTATTTCTGTGTTTCATCGTCAATAAGAAGGTCAGAGGGATACAGTAAATTTGAAGTGAAGCATCGGAATCTATAACTAGTGTCACAGGAATGTTTCAAAACATAGACAGTGAGAAGAGTCAGTCGGTATTGTGCCTTTTGTATTTAATTCCGATGCAATTTCTGTGTTTCATCGTGAATAAGGTCAGAGGGATTCACTAAACCTGAAGTGAAGCTTCGGAATCTATAATTAGTGTCACAAAAATGGTTCAAAACATAGTCAGTAAGAAGAGTCAGTCTTTTTGTACTTAAGTCGGCATTATGCTTTTGGTATTTGATTGCGATGTAATTTCTGTGTTTCATCGTCAATAAGAAGTTCAAAATGATACAGTAAACCTGAAGTGAAGCATCGGAATCAATAGCTAGTGTCACAGGAATGGTTCAAAACATAGACAGTAAGAAGAGTCAGTCTTCTTGTACTTAAGTCGGTATTGTGCCTTTTGTATTTCATTCCAATGCAATTTCTGTTTCATCGTGAATAAGGTCAGAGGGATACAGTAAACCTGAAGTGAAGCATCGGAAGCTATAACTAGTGTCACAGGAATGGTTCAAAACATAGACAGTAGGAAGAGTCTGTCTTCTTGTACTTAAGCCGGCATTTTGCCTTTTGTATTTAATTCCGATGCAATTTCAGTGTTTCATCGTCAATAAGAATGTAAAAGGGATACTCTAAACCTAAAGTGAAGCATCGGAATCTATAACTAGTGTCACAGGAATGGTTCAAAACATAGACATTAAGAAGAGTCAGTCTTCCTGTACTTAAGTCGGCATGTGCCTTTTCTATTTAATTCCGAGGCAAATTCTGTGTGTCTTCGTCAATAAGAAGGTCAGAGGGATACAGAAAACCTGAAGTGAAGCATCGGAATCTATAACTAGTGTCACAGGAATGCTTCAAAACATAGTCAGTAAGAAGAGTCAGTCTTCTTGTCCTTAAGTCAGCATAGTGCCTTTTGTATTTATTTCCGATGCAATTTCTGTGTTTCATCGTCAATAAGAAGGTCCAAGGGATACAGTAAACCTGAAGTAAAGCATCTGAATCAATAACTAGTGTCACAGGAATGTTTCAAAACATAGAGAGTAAGAAGATACAGTCTTCTTGTACTTAATTCGGCATTGTGCCTGTTGTATTTAATTCCGATGCTATTTCTGTGTTTCATCGTCAATAATAAGGTCCAAGGGATACAGTAAACCTGAAGTGAAGCATCGGAATATATAACTAGTGTCACAGAAATGGTTCAAAACATATACGGTAGGAAGAGTCAGTCTTCTTGTACTTAATTCGGCATTGTGCCTTTTGTATTTAATTCCGATGCAATTTCTGAGTTTCATCGTCAATAAGAAGTTCAGAGGGATACAGTAAACCTGAAGTGAAGCATCGGAATCTATAACTAGTGTCACAGGAATGGTTCAAAACATAGTCGGTAAGAAGGGTCAGTCCTCTTGTCCTTAAGTCAGCATTGTGCCTTTTGTATTTAATTCCGGTTTAACTTCTGTGTTTCATCGTCAATAAGAAAGTCAGAGGGATACAGTAAACCTGAAGTGAAGCATCGGAATCTATAACTAGTGTCACAGGAATGTTTCGAAACAAAGACAGTAAGAAGAGTCAGTCTTCTTGTACTTAAGTCGGCATTGTGCCTTTTCTATTTAATTCCAAGGCAATTTCTGTGTGTCTTCGTCAATAAGAAGGTCAGAGGGATACAGTAAACCTAAAGTGAAGCATCGGAATCTATAACTAGTGTCACAGGGATGGTTCAAATCATAGTCAGTAAGAAGAGTCAGTCTTCTTGTCCTTAAGCCGGCATTGTCCTTTTGTATTTAATTCCGGTGCAATTTCTGTGTTTCATCGTCAATAAGAAAGTCAGAGGGATACAGTAAACCTGAAGTGAGCATCGGAATCTATAACTAGTGTCACAGGAATGGTTCAAAACATAGTCAGTAAGAAGAGTCAGTCTTCTTGTCCTTAAGTCGGTATGGTGCCTTTTGTATTTAATTCCGGTGCAATTTCTGTGTTTCATCGTCAATAAGAAGGTCCAAGGGATACAGTAAACCTGGAGTGAAGCATCGGAATCTTTAACTAGTGTCACAGGAATGTTTCAAATCATAGACAGTAAGAAGAGTCAGTCTTCTTGTACTTAAGTCGGGATTGTGCCTTTTATATTTAATTCCAAGGCAATTTCTGTGTGTCTTCGTCAATAAGAAGGTCAGAGGGATATAGTAAACCTAAAGTGAAGCATCGGAATCTATAACTAGTGTCACAGGAATGGTTCAAATCATAGTCAGTAAGAAGAGTCAGTCTTCTTGTCCTTAAGCCGGCATTGTGCCTTTTGTATTTAATTCCGGTGCAATTTCTGTGTTTCATCGTCAATAAGAAAGTCAGAGGGATACAGTAAACCTGAAGTGAGCATCAGAATCTATAACTAGTGTCACAGGAATGGTACAAAACATAGTCAGTAAGAAGAGTCAGTCTTCTTGTCCTTAAGTCGGTATTGTGCCTTTTGTATTTAATTCCGGTGCAATTTCTGTGTTTCATCGTCAATAAGAAGGTCCAAGGGATACAGTAAACCTGGAGTGAAGCATCGGAATCTATAACTAGTGTCACAGGAATGTTTCAAAACATACACTGTATGAAGATACAGTCTTCTTGTACTTAAGTCGGCATTGTGCCTTTTGTATTTAATTCCGATGCAATTTCTGTGTTTTATCGGCAATAAGAGGGTCCGAGGGATTCAGTAAACCTGAAGTCAAGCATCGGAATCTATAACTAGTGTCAATGGAATGGTTCAATACATAGACAGTAGAAAGAGTCAGTCTTCTTGTACTTAATTCGGCATTGTGCCTTTTGTATTTAATTCCGATGCAAATTCTGTGTTTCATCGTCAATAAGAAGGTCAGAGGCATTCAGTAAACCTGAAGTGAAGCATCGGAATCTATAATTAGTGTCACAGGAATTGTTCAAAACATAGACAGTAAGAAGAGTCAGTCGGTATTGTGCCTTTTGTATTTAATTCCGATGCAATTTCTGTGTTTCATCGTGAATAAGGTCAGAGGGATACAGTAAACCTGAAGTGAAGCATCGGAATCTATAACTAGTGTCACAGGAATGGTTCAAAACATGGTCAGTAGGAAGAGTCAGTCTTCTTGTCCTTAAGTCGGCATTGTGCCTTTTGTATTTAATTCCGATGCAATTTCTGTGTTTCATCGTCAATAAGAAGGTCCAAGGGATACAGTAAACCTATAGTGAAGCATCGGAATCTATCACTAGTGTCACAGGATTGGTTCAAAACATAGACATTAAGAAGAGTCAGTCTTCTTGTACTTAAGTCGGCATTGTGCATTTTCTATTTAATTCCGAGGCAATTTCTGTGTGTCTTCGTCAACAAGAAGGTCAGAGGGATACAGTAAACCTGAAGTGAAGCATCGGAATCTATAACTAGTGTCACAGGAATGCTTCAAAACATAGTCACCAAGAAGAGTCAGTCTTCTTGTCCTTAAGTCGGCATTGTGCCTTTTGTATTTAATTTCGATGCAATTTCTGTGTTTCATCGTCAATAAGAAGGTCCAAGGGATAGAGTAAACCCGGAGTGAAGCATCGGAATATATAACTAGTGTCACAGGAATGGTTTAAAACATAGACAGTAGGAAGAGTCAGTCTTCTTGTACTTAATTCGGCATTGTGCCTTTTCTATTTAATTCCGATGCATATTGTGTGTTTCATCGTCAATAAGAAGTTCAGAGGGATACAGTAAACCTGAAGTGAAGCATCGGAATCTATAATTAGTGTCACAGGAATTGTTCAAAACATAGACAGTAAGAAGAGTCAGTCGGTATTGTGCCTTTTGTATTTAATTCCGATGCAATTTCTGTGTTTCATCGTGAATAAGGTCAGAGGGATACAGTAAACCTGAAGTGAAGCATCGGAAACTATAACTAGTGTCACAGGAATGGTTCAAAACATGGTCAGTAAGAAGAGTCAGTCTTCTTGTCCTTAAGTCGCCATTGTGCCTTTTGTATTTAATTCCGATGCAATTTCTGTGTTTCATCGTCAATAAGAAGGTCCAAGGGATACAGTAAACCTAGAGTGAAGCATCGGAATCTATAACTAGTGTCACAGGATTGGTTCAAAACATAGACATTAAGAAGAGTCAGTCTTCTTGTACTTAAGTCGGCATTGTGCCTTTTCTATTTAATTCCGAGGCAATTTCTGTGTGACTTCGTCAATAAGAAGGTCAGAGGGATACAGTAAACCTGAAGTGAAGCATCGGAATCTATAACTAGTGTCACAGGAATGCTTCAAAACATAGTCACTAAGAAGAGTCAGTCTTCTTGTCCTTAAGTCGGCATTGTGCCTTTTGTATTTAATTTCGATGCAATTTCTGTGTTTCATCGTCAATAAGAAGGTCCAAGGGATAGAGTAAACCCGGAGTGAAGCATCGGAATATATAACTAGTGTCAATGGAATGGTTTAAAACATAGACAGTAGGAAGAGTCAGTCTTCTTGTACTTAATTCGGCATTGTGCCTTTTCTATTTAATTCCGATGCAAATTGTGTGTTTCATCGTCAATAAGAAGTTCAGAGGGATACAGTAAACCTGAAGTGAAGCATTGGAATCTATAACTAGTGTCACAGAAATGGTTCAAACATAGACAGTAAGAAGAGTCAGTCTTCTTGTACATGAGTCGGCATTGTGCCTTTTGTATTTAATTCCCATGCAATTTCAGTGTTTCATCGTCAATAAGAAAGTCAGAGGGATACAGTAAACCTGAAGTGAAGCATTGGAATCTATAACTAGTGTCACAGGAATGGTTCTAAGCATAGACAGTAAGAAGAGTCAGTCTTCTTGTACTTAAGTCGGCATTGTGCCTTTTTTATTTGATTCCGATGCAATTTCTGTGTGTCATCGTCAATAAGAAGGTCAGAGGGATACCGTAAACCTGAAGTGAAGCATCGGAATGTATAACTAGTGTCTCAGGAATGGTTCAAAACATTGTCAGTAAGAAGAGTCAGTCTTCTTCTACTTAAGTCGGCATTGTGTCTTTTCTCTTTAATTCCGATTCAATTACTGTGTTCATCGTCAATAAGAAGGTCCAAGGGATACACTAAGCATCGGAATCTATAACTAGTGGCACAGGAATGGTTCAAAACATAGACATTAAGAAGAGTCAGTCTTCTTGTACTTAAGTCGGCATTGTGCCTTTTCTGTTTAATTCCGAGGCAATTTCTGTGTGTCTTCGTCAATAAGAAGGTCAGAGGGATACAGTAAGCCTTAAGTGAATCATCGGAATCTATAACTAGTGTCACAGGAATGGTTCAAAACATAGTCAGTAAGAAGAGTCAGTCTTCTTGTCCTTAAGTCGGCATTGTGCCTTTTGTATTTAATTCCGGTGCAATTTCTGTGTTTCATCGTCAATAAGAAAGTCAGAGGGATACAGTAAACCTGAAGTCAGAATCGGAATCTATAACTAGTGTCACAGGAATGGTTCAAAACATAGTCAGTAAGAAGAGTCAGTCTTCTTGTACTTAAGTCGGCCTTGGGCCTTTTGTATTTAATTCCGATGCATTTTCTGTGTTTCATCGTCAATAAGAAGGTCCAAGGGATACAGTAAACCTGGAGTGAAGCATCGGAATCTATAACTAGTGTCACAGGAATGTTTCAAATCATAGACAGTAAGAAGATACAGTCTTCTTGTACTGAAGTCGGCATTGTGCCTTTTTCTATTTAATTCCGATGCAATTACTGTGTTTCACCGTCAATAAGAAGGTCCAAGGGATACAGTAAACCTGAAGTGAAGCATCGGAATATATAACTAGTGTCACAGAAATGGTTCAAAACATAGACAGTAGGAAGAGTCAGTCTTCTTGTACTTAATTCGTCATTGTGCCTTTTCTATTTAATTCCGATGCAATTACTGTGTTCATCGTCAATAAGAAGGTCCAAGGGATACACTAAACCTAGAGTGAAGCATCGGAATCTTTAACTAGTGTCACAGGAATGGTTCAAAACATAGACATTAAGAAGAGTCAGTCTTCTTGTACTTACGTCGGCATTGTGCCTTTTCTATTTAATTCCGATGCAATTTCTGTGTTTTATCGTCAATACGAAGGTCCAAGGGTTCAGTAAACCTGAAGTCAAGCATCGCAATCTATAACTAGTGTCAATGGAATGGTTCAAAACATAGAAAGTAGGAAGAGTCAGTCTTCTTGTACTTAATTCGGCATTGTGCCCTTTGTATTTAATTCCGATGCTATTTCTGTGTTTCATCGTCAATAAGAAGGTCCAAGGGATACAGTTAACCTGAAGTGAAGCATCGGAATATATAACTAGTGTCACAGAAATGGTTCAAAACATAGACAGTAGGAAGAGTCAGTCTTCTTGTACATAATTCGGCATTGTGCCTTTTTTATTTTATTCCGATGCAATTTCTGTGTTTCATCGTCAATAAGAAGGTCAGAGGGATACAGTAAACCTGAAGTGAAGCATCGGAATCTATAACTAGTGTCACAGGAATGGTTCAAAATATAGTCAGTAAGAAGACTCAGTCTTCTTGTCCTTAAGTCAGCATTCTGCCTTTTGTATTTAATTCCGGTGCAACTTCTGTGTTTCATCGTCTTATAGGAAAGTCAGAGGGATACAGTAAACCTGAAGTGAAGCATCAGAATCTATAACTAGTGTCACAGGAATGTTTCAAAACACAGGCAGTAAGAAGAGTCAGTCTTCTTGTACTTGAGTCGGCATTGTGCCTTTGTATTAAATTCCGATGCAATTTCTGTGTTTCATCGTCAATAAGAAGGTCCAAGGATACAGTAAACCTGAAGTCAAGCATCGGAATCTATAAATAGTGGCACAGGAATGGTTCAAAACATAGACACAAAGAAGAGTCAGTTTTCTTGTACTTAAGTCGGTATTGTGCCTTTTGTATTTAATTGCGATGCAAATTCAATGTTTCATCGTCAATAAGAAGGTCAGAGGCATACAGTAAACCTGAAGTGAAGCATCGGAATCTAAAACTAGTGTCACAGGAATGGTTCAAAACATAGACAGTAGGAAGAGTCAGTGTTCTTGTACTTAAGCCGGCATTTTGAATTTTGTATTTAATTCCGATGCAATTTCAGTGTTTCATCGTCAATAAGAATGTAAAAGGGATACAGTAAACCTGGAGTGAAGCATTGGAATCTATAACTAGTGTCACAGGAATGGTTCAGAACATAGACATTAAGAAGAGTCAGTCTCCTTGTACTTAAGTCGGCATTGTGCCTTTTCTATTTAATTCCGAGGCAATTTCTGTGTGTCTTCGTCAATAAGAAGGTCAGAGGGATACAGTAAACCTGAAGTGAAGCATCGGAAACTATAACTAGTGTCACAGGAATGGTTCAAAACATAGTCAGTAAGAAGAATCAGTCTTCTTGTCCTTAAGTCGGCATTGTGCCTTTTGTATTTAATTCCGGTGCAATTTCTGTGTTTCATCGTCAATACGAAAGTCAGAGGGATACAGTAAACCTGAAGTGAGAATCGGAATCTATAACTAGTGTCACAGGAATGGTTCAAACATAGTCAGTAAGAAGAGTCAGTCTTCTTGTACTTTAGTCGGCCTTGGGCCTTTTGTATTTAATTCCGATGCATTTTCTGTGTTTCATCGTCATAAGAAGGTCCAAGGGATACAGTAAACCTGGAGTGAAGCATCGGAATCTACATCTAGTGTCACAGGAATGTTTCAAAACATAGACAGTAAGAAGATACAGTCTTCTTGTACTTAAGTCGTCATTGTGCCTTTTTGTATTTAATTCCGATGCAATTTCTGTGTTTCATCGTCAATAAGAAGGTCCAAGGGATACAGTAAACCTGAAGTGAAGCATCGGAATATATAACTAGTGTCACAGGAATGGTTCAAACATAGTCAGTAAGAAGAGTCAGTCTTCTTGTACTTTAGTCGGCCTTGGGCCTTTTGTATTTAATTCCGATGCATTTTCTGTGTTTCATCGTCATAAGAAGGTCCAAGGGATACAGTAAACCTGGAGTGAAGCATCGGAATCTACATCTAGTGTCACAGGAATGTATCAAAACATAGACAGTAAGAAGATACAGTCTTCTTGTACTTAAGTCGTCATTGTGCCTTTTTGTATTTAATTCCGATGCAATTTCTGTGTTTCATCGTCAATAAGAAGGTCCAAGGGATTCAGTAAACCTGAAGTGAAGCATCGGAATCTATAACAAGTGTCACAGGAATTGTTCAAAACATAGACAGTAAGAAGACTCAGCCTTCTTGTACTTAAGTCGGTATTGTGCCTTTTGAAATTAATTCCGATGCAATTTCTGTGTTTCATCGTGAATAAGGTCAGAGGGATACAGTAAACCTGAAGTGAAGCATCGGAATCTATAACTTGTGTTACAGGAATGGATCAAACATAGACAGTAGGAAGAGTCTGTCTTCTTGTACTTACGTCGGCATTTTGTCTTTTGTATTTAATTCCAATACTATTTCAGTGTTTCATCGTCAATACGAAGTTAAAAGGGATACAGTAAACCTGGAGTGAAGCATCGGAATCTATATCTAGTGTCAATGGAATGGTTCAAAACATAGACAGAAAGAAGAGTCAGTCTTCTTGTTCATAATTCGGCATTGTGCCTTTTGTATTTAATTCCGGTGCAATTTCTGTGTTTCATCGTCAATAGGAAGGTCAGAGGGATACAGTAAACCTGAAGTGAAGCATCGGAATCTATAACTAATGTCACAGGAATGGTTCAAAGCATAGCCAGTAAGAAGAGTCAGTATTCTTGTACTTGAGTCGGCATTGTCCCTTTTGTATTAAATTCCGATGCAATTTCTGTGTTTCATCGTCAATAAGAAGGTCCAAGGGATACAGTAAACCTGAAGTCAAGCATCGGAATTTGTAACTAGTGTCACAGGAATGGTTCAAAACATAGTCAGTAAGAAGTGTCAGTCTTTTTGTACTTAAGTCGGCATTATGCTTTTTGAATTTGATTCCGATGTAATTTCTGAGTTTCATCGTCAATAAGAAGTTCAAAATGATACAGTAAACCTGAAGTGAAGCATCGGAATCAATAACTAGTGTCACAGGAATGGTTCAAAACATAGACAGTAAGAAGAGTCAGTCTTCTTGTACTTAAGTCGGTATTGTGCCTTTTGTATTTCATTACGATGCAATTTCTGTGTTTCATCGTCAATAAGAATGTAAAACGGATACAGTAAACCTGGAGTGAAGCATCGGAATCTATAACTAGTGTCAATGGAATGGTTCAAAATATAGACAGTAAGAAGAGTCAGTATTCTTGTACTTAAGTCGTCATTGTGCGTTTTTTATTTAATTCCGATGCAATTTCTGTGTTTCATCGTCAATAAGAAGGTCAGAGGGATACAGTAAACCTGAAGTGAAGCATCGGAATCTATAACTAGCGTCTCAGGAATGGTTCAAAACATAGTCAGTAAGAAGATCAGTCTTCTTCTACTTAAGTCGGCAATGTGCCTTTTCTCTTTAATTCCGATGCAATTACTGTGTTCATCGTCAATAAGAAGGTCCAAGGGATACACTAAACCGACAGTGAAGCATCGGAATCTATAACTAGTGTCATAGGAATGGTTCAGAACATAGACATTAAGAAGAGTCAGTCTCCTTGTACTTAAGTCGGCATTGTGCCTTTTCTATTTAATTACGAGGCAATTTCTGTGTGTCTTCGTCAATAAGAAGGTCAGAGGGATACAGTAAACCTGAAGTGAAGCATCGGAATCTATAACTAGTGTCACAGGAATGGTTCAAAACATAGTCAGTAAGAAGAATCAGTCTTCTTGTCCTTAAGTCGGTATTGTGCCTTTTGTATTTAATTCCGGTGCAATTTCTGTGTTTCATCGTCAATACGAAAGTCAGTGGGATACAGTAAACCTGAAGTGAGAATCGGAATCTATAACTAGTGTCACAGGAATGGTTCAAAGCAAGACAGTAGGAAGAGTCAGTCTTCTTGTACTTAATCCGGCATTGTGCCTTTTCTATTTAATTCCGATGCAATTTCTGTGTTTCATCGTCAATAAGAAGGTCAGAGGGATACAGAAAACCTGAAGTGAAGCACTGGAATCTATAACTAGTGTCAAAGGAATGGTTCAAAGCATAGACAGGAAGAAGAGTCAGTCTTCTTGTACTTGAGTCGGCATTGTGCCTTTTGTATTAAATTCAGATGCAATTTCTGTGGTTCTTCGTCAATAAGAAGGTCCAAGGGATTCATTAAACCTGAAGTGAAGCATCGGAATCTATAACTGGTGTCACAGGAATGGCTCAAAACATAGAGAGTAAGAAGAGTCAGTTTTCTTGTACTTAAGTCGGCATTGTGCCTTTTGTATTTAATTCCGATGGAAATGCTTTGTTTCATCGTCAATAAGAATGTCAGAGGGATACAGTAAACCTGAAGTGAAGCATCGGAATCTATAACTAGTGTCACAGGAATGGTTCAAAGCATAGCCAGTAAGAAGAGTCAGTATTCCTGTACTTGAGTCGGCATTGTCCCTTTTGTATTGAATTCCGATGCAATTTCTGTGTTTCATCGTCAATATGAAGGTCCAAGGGATACAGTATACCTGAAGTCAAGCATCGGAGTTTGTAACTAGTGTCACAGGAATGGTTCAAAACATAGACAGTAAGAAGAGTCAGCCTTCTTGTACTTAATTCGGCATTGTGCCTTTTCTATTTAATTCCGATGCAATTTCTGTGTTTCATCGTCAATAAGAAGGTCAGAGGGATCATGTAAACCTCAAGTGAAGCGTCGGAATCTATAACTAGTGTCACATGAATGGTTCAAAACATAGACAGTAAGAAGTGTCAGTTTTCTTGTACTTAAGTCAGCATTGTGCCTTTTGTATTTTTCCGATGCAATTTCTATGTTTCATCGTCAATAAGAATGTCAGAGGGATACAGTAAACCTGAAGTGAAGCATCGGAATCTATAACTAGTGTCACAGGAATTGTTCAAAACATAGACAGTAAGAGGAGTCAGTCGGTATTGTGCCTTTTGTATTTAATTCCGATGCAATTTCTGTGTTTCATCGTGAATAAGGTCAGAGGGATACAGTAAACCTGAAGTGAAGCATCGGAATCTATAACTAGTGGCACAGGAATGGTTCAAAGGATAGTCAGTAAGAAGAGTCAGCCTTTTTGTACTTAAGTCGGCATTACACTTTTTGTATTTAATTCCGATGTAATTTCTGTGTTCCATCGTCAATAAGAAGTTCAAAATGATACAGTTAACCTGAAGTGAAGCATCGGAATCAATTACTAGTGTCACAGGAATGGTTCAAAACATAGTCAGTAAGAAGAGTCAGTCTTCTTGTCCTTAAGTCGGCATTGTGCCTTTTGTATTTAATTCCGATGCAATTTCAGTGTTTTATCGTCAATAAGAAGGTCCAAGGGATACATAAAACCTGGCGTGAAGCATCGGAATCTATAACAAGTGTCAATGGAATGGTTCAAAACATAGACACTAAGAAGAGTCAGTCATCTTGTACTTAAGTCGGCATTCAGCCTTTTGTATTTAATTCCAATGCAATTTTTGTGTTTCATCGTCAATAAGAAGGTCAGAGGGATACAATAAACCTGGAGTGAAGCATCGGAATCAATAACTAGTGTCACACGAATGGTTCAAAGCATAGTCAGTAAGGAGAGTCAGTCTTCTTGTCCTTAAGTCGGCATTGCCCCTTTTGTATTAAATTCCGATGCAATTTCTGTGTTTCATCGTCAATAAGAAGGTACAAGGGATACAGTAAACCTGAAGTGAAGCATCGGAATCTGTAATTAGTGTCACAGGCATGGTTCAAAGCATAGACAGTAAGAAGAGTCTGTATTCTTATACTTAATTCGGCATTGTGCCTTTTCTATTTAATTCCGTTGCAATTTCTGTGTTTCATCGTCAATGAGAAGGTCAGAGGGATACAGTAAACCTGATGTGAAGCATCGGAATCGATAACTAGTGTCACAGGAATGGTTCAAAACATAGTCAGTAAGAAGAGTCAGTCTTCTTGTCCTTAAGTCAGCATTGTGCCTTTTGTATTTAATTCCGGTGCAACTTCTGTGTTTCATCGTCAATACGAAAGTCAGAGGGATACAGTAAACCAGAAGTGAAGCATCGGAATCTATAACTTGTGTCACAGGAATGGTTCAAAACATAGAGAGTAAGAAGAGTCAGTTTTCTTGTACTTAAGTCCGCACTGTGCCTTTTGTGTTTAATTCCGATGCAAATTCTGTGTTTCATCGTCAATAAGAAGGTCAGAGGCATACAGTAAACCTGACGTGAAGCATCGGAATCTATAACTACTGTCACAGGAATTGTTCAAAACATAGACAGTAAGAAGAGTCAGTCGGTATTGGGCCTTTTGTATTTAATTCCGATGCAATTTCTGTGTTTCATCGTGACTAAGGTCAGAGGGATACAGTAAACCTGAAGTTAAGCATTGGAATTCCAGTGTTTCGTCGTCAATAAGACGTTAAAAGGGATACAGTAAACCTGGAGTGAAGCATCGGAATCTATAACTAGTGTCACAGGAATGGTTCAATCATAGACAGTGGGAAGAGTCATGCTTCATGTACTTAAGTCGGCATTTTGTCTTTTGTATTTAATTCCAATGCAATTTCAGTGTTTCATCGTCAATAAGAAGTTAAAAGGGATACAGTAAACCTTGAGTGAAGCATCGGAATCTATAACTAGTGTCAATGGAATGGTTCAAAACATAGACAGAAAGAAGAGTCAGTCTTCTTGTTCTTAAGTCGGCATTGTGCCTTTTGTATTTAATTCCGGTGCAATTTCTGTGTTTCATCGTCAATAGGAAGGTCAGAGGGATACAGTAAACCTGAAGTGAAGCATCGGAATCTATAACTAGTGTCACAGGAATGGTTCTAAACATAGTCAGTAAGAAGAGTCAGTCTTCTTCTCCTTATGTCGGCATTGTGCCTTTTGTGTTTAATTCCGATGCAATTTCAGTGTTTCATCGTCAATAAGAAGGTCCAAGGGATACAGTAAATCTGAAGTCAAGCATCGGAATTTATAACTAGTGTCACAGGAGTGGTTCAGAACATACACAGTAAGAAGAGTCAGTCTTCTTGTACTTGAGTCGGCATTGTCCCTTTTGTATTAAATTCCGATGCAATTTCAGTGTTTCATCGTCATTAAGAAGGTCCAAGGGATACAGTAAATCTGAAGTCAAGCATCGGAATTTATAACTAGTGTCACAGGAGTGGTTCAAAACATAGACAGTAAGAAGAGTCAGTCTTCTTGTACTTAATTCGGAATTGTGCCCTTTCTATTTAATTCCGATGCAATTTCTGTGTTCCATCGTCAATAAGAAGGTCAGAGGGATAATGAAAACCTCAAGTGAAGCGTCGGAATCTATAACTAGTGTCACATGAATGGTTCAAAACATAGACAGTAAGAAGAGTCAGTTTTCATCTACTTAAGTCGGCATTCTGCCTTTTGTATTTAATTCCGATGCAATTTCTATGTTTCATCGTGAATAAGGTCAGAGGGATACAGCAAACCTGAAGTGAAGCATCGGAATCTGTAATTAGTGTCACAGGAATGGTTCAAAACATAGACAGTAAGAAGAGTCAGTCTTCTTGTACTTAAGTCGGTATTGTTCCTTTTGTATTTCATTCCGATGCAATTTCTGTGTTTCATCGTGAATAAGGTCAGAGGGATACAGTAAATCTGAAGTGAAGCATCGGAATCTATAACTAGTGTCACAGGAATGGATCAAAACGTAGACAGTAAGAAGAGTCAGTCTTCTTGTACTTACTTCGGCATTCTGCCTTTTCTATTTAATTCCGATGCAATTTCTAAGTTTCATCGTCAATACGAAGGTCAGAGGGATAATGTAAACCTCAAGTGAAGCATCGGAATCTATAACTAGTGTCACATGAATGGTTCAAAACATAGACAGTAACAAGAGTCAGTTTTGTTGTACTTAAGTCAGCATTGTGCCTTTTGTATTTAATTCCGATGCAATTTCTATCTTTCATCGTCAATAAGAATGTCAGAGGGATACAGTAAACCTGAAGTGAAGCATCGGAATCTATAACTTGTGTCACAGGTATGGTTCAAAGCATAGACAGTAAGAAGAGTCAGTTCTCTTGTAGTTAAGTCGGCATTGTGCCTTTCGTATTTAATTCCGATGCAAATTCTGTGTTTCATCGTTAATAAGAAGGTCAGAGGGATACAGTAAACCTGCAGTGAAGCATCGGAAACTACAACTAGTGTCACTGGAATGGTTTAAAGCATAGACAGTAAGATAGTCAGTCTCCTTGTACTTGAGTCGGCATTGTGCCTTTTGTATTAAATTCCGATGCAGTTTCTGTGTTTCATCGTCAATAAGAAGGTCCAAGCGATACAGTAAACCTGAAGTCAAGCATCGGAATCGTTAACTAGTGTCACAGGAATGGTTCAAAACATAGACAGTAAGAAGAGTCAGTCTTCATGTACTTAAGTCGGCCTTGTGCGTTTTGTATTTAATTCCGATGCAATTTCTGTGTTTCATCATCAATAAGAAGGTCCAAGGGATACAGTAAACCTGAAGTGAGGCATCGGAATCTATAACTAGTGTCACAGGAATGGTTCAAAACATAGACAGTAGTAAGAGACAGTCTTCTTCTACATAAGTCGGCATTGTGCAACTTGTATTTAATTCCGATGCAATTTCTGTGTTTCATCGTCAATAAGAAAGTCCAAGCGATACGGTAAACCTGGAGTGAAGCATCGGAATCTATAACTAGTGTCAATGGAATGGTTCAAAAAATAGACAGTAAGTAGAGTCAGTCTTCTTGTACTTAGTTCTGCATTGAGCCTTTTGTATTTAATTCCGGTGCAAATTCTGTGTTTCATCGTCAATTAGAAGGTCAGAGGGATACAGTAAACCTGAAGTTAATCATCGCAATCTATAACTTGTGCCACAGGAATGGTTCAAAACATAGTCAGTAAGAAGAGTCACTCTTCATGTCCTTAAGTCGGCATTGTGCCTTTTGTATATAATTCCGATGCAATTTCTGTGTTTCATCGCCAATAAGATGGTCCAAGGGATACAGTTAACCTGGAGTGAAGCATCGGAATCTATAATTAGTGTCACAGGAATGGTTCAAAACATAGACAGTAAGAAGATACATTCTTCTTGTACTTAAGTCGGCATTGTGCCTTTTCTACTTAATTCCGATGCAATTTCTGTGTTTCATCGCCAATAAGAATGTCCAAAGGATACAGTAAACCTGAAGTGAAGCATCGGAATCTGTAACTAGTGTCACAGGGATGGTTCAAAACATAGACAGTAAGAAGAGTCAGTCTTCTTGTACTTAAGTCGGCATTGTGCCTTTAGTATTTAATTCCGATGCAATTTCTGTGTTTCATCGTCAATAAGAAGGTCAGAGGGATATAGTAACCCTGAACTGAAGCATCGGAATCTATAACTAGTGTCACAGAAATGGTTCTAAACATAGTCAGTAAGAAGAGTCGGTCTTCATGTACTTAAGTCGGCATTGTGCCTTTTGTATTTAATTCCGGTGCAAGTTCTGTGTTTCATCGTCAATAAGAAGGTCAGAGGGATACAGTAAACCAGAAGTGAAGCATCGGAATCTATAACTAGTTGCACAGGAATGGTTCAAAACATAGTCAGTATGAAGAGTCAGTCTTCTTGTCCTTAAGTCGGCATTGTGCCTTTTGTATTAAATTCCGATGTAATTTCTGTGTTTCATCGTCAATAAGAAGGTCCAAGGGATACAGTAAACCTAAAGTGAAGCATAGGAATCTATAACTAGTGTCACAGGAATGGTTCAAAACATAGACAGTAAGGAGAGTCAGTCTTCTTGTACTTAAGTCGGCATTGTGCCTTTTCTATTTAATTCCGATGCAATTTTTGTGTCTCATCGTCAATAAGAAGGTCAGAGGGATACAGTAAACCTAAAGTGAAGCATCGGAATCCAAAACTAGTGTCACAGGAATGGTTCAAATCATAGACAGCAGGAAGAGTCAGTCTTCTTGTACTTAAGTTGGGATTGTGCCTGGTGTATTTAATTTCGTTGCAATTTCTGTGTTTCATCGTCAATCCGAAGGTCCAACGGATACAGTAAACCTAAAGTGAAGCATAGGAATCTATAACTAGTGTCACAGGAATGGTTCAAAACATAGACAGTAAGAAGAGTCAGTCTTCTTGTACTTAAGTCGGCATTGTGCCTTATCTATTTAATTCCGATGCAATTTCTGTGTTTCATCGTCAATAAGAGGGTCAAATGATACAGTAAACCTGAAGTGAAGCATCGGAATCTATAACGAGTGTCACAGGAATGGTTCAAATCATAGTCTGTAAGAAGAGTCAGTCTTCTTGTCCGTAGGTCGGCATTGTGCCTTTTGTATTTAATTCCGTTGCAATTTCTGTGTTACATCGTCAATAAGAAGGTCCAAGGGATACAGTAAATCTGGAGTGTAGCACCGGAATATATTACTAGTGTCACAGGGAATGGTTCAAAACATAGACAGTAAGAAGAGTCGGTCTTCATGTACTTTAGTCGGCATTGTGCCTTTTGTATTTAATTCCGATGCAATTTCTGGGTTTCATCGTGAATAAGAAGGTCCAAAAGATACAGTAAACCTGAAGTGAAGCATCGGAATCTATAACTAGTGTCACAAAAATGGTTCCAAACATAGTCAGTAAGAAGAGTCAGTCTTCTTGTACTTAAGTCGGAATTGTGCCTTTTCTACTTAATTCCGATGCAATTTCTGTGTTTCATCGTCAATAAGAAGATCCAAGGGATACAATAAACCTGGAGTGAAGCATCCGAATCTATAACTAGTGTCAATGGAATGGTTCAAAACATAGACAGTAAGATGAGTCAGTCTTCTTGTACTTAATTCGGCATTGTGGCTTTTGTATTTAATTCCGATGCAATTTCTGAGTTTCATCGTCAAAACAAGGTCAGAGGGATGCAGTAAATCTAAAGTGAAGCATCGGTATCAATAACTATTGTCACAGGAATGGTTCAAAACATAGTCAGTAAGAAGAGTCAGTCTTCTTGTCCTTAAGTCGGCATTGTGCCTTTTGTATTTAATTCCGATGCAATTTCTGTGTTTCATCGTCAATGAGAAGGTCCAAGGGATATAGTAAACCTGGAGGGAAGCATCGGAATCTATAACTAGTGTCACAGGAATGGTTCAAATCATAGACAGTAAGAAGAGTCAGTCTTCTTGCACTTAAGTCGGCATTGTGCCTTTTGTATTTAATTCCGATACAATTTCTGTGTTTCATCGTCAATAAGAATGTCCAAGGGATACAGTAAACCTGAAGTGAAGCATCGGAATCTATAACTAGTGTCACAGGAGTGGTTCAAATCTTTGTTAATAAGAAGAGTCGGTCTTCATGTACTAAAGTCGGCATTGTGCCTATTGTATTTAATTCCGATGCAATTTCTGTGTTACATCGTCAATAAGAAGGTACAAGGGATACAGTAAACCTGCAGTGAAGCATCGGAATCTATAGCTAGTGTCACAGTAATGGTTCAAAACAAAGACAGTAGGAAGAGTCAGTAATTCCGATGCAATTTCTGTGTTTCATCGTCAATAAGAAGGTCCAAGGGATACAGTAAACCTGAAGTGAAGCATCGGAATCTACAACTAGTTTCACAGGAATGGTTCAAAACATAGACAGTAAGAAGAGTCAGTCTTCCTGTACTTAAGTCGGCATTGTGCCTTTTCTATTTAATTCCGATGCAATTTCTGTGTTTCATCGTCAATAAGAAGGTCAGAGGCATACAGTAAACCTGAAGTGAAGCATCGGAATCTATAACTAGTGTCACAGGAATGGTTCAAAACATAGTCAGTATGAAGAGTCAGTCTTCTTGTCCTTAAGTCGGCATTGTCCCTTTTGTATTTAATTCCGACCCAATTTCTGTGTTTCATCGTCCATAAGAAGGTCCAGGGGATACAGTAAACCTGGAGTGAAGCAACGGAATCTATAACTAGTGTCACAGTAATAGATCAAAACATAGACTGTAGGCAGCGTCAGTCTTCTTGTACTTAAGTCGGCATTGTGCCTTTTGTATTTAATTCCGATGCAATTTTTGTGTTTCATCGACAATAAGAAGGTCAAAGGGAAACAGTGAACCTGAAGTGAAGCATCGGAATCTACAACTAGTGTCACAGGAATGGTTCAAAACATAGACAGTAGGAAGAGTCAGTGTTCTTGTACTTAAGTCGACATTGTGCCTTTTCTATTTAATTCCGATGCAATTTCTGTGTTTCATCGTCCATAAAAAGGTCCAAGGGATCCATTAAACCTGTAGTGAAGCATCGGAATCTACAACTAGTGTCACAGGAATGGTTCAAAACATAGACAGTAAGAAGAGTCAGTCTTCTTGTACTTAAGTCGGCATTGTGCCTTTTCTATTTAATTCCGATCCAATTTCTGTGATTCATCGTCAATATGAAGGTCAAAGAGATACAGTAAACCTGAAGTGAAGCATCGGAATCTATAACTAGTGTCACAGGAATGGATCAAAATATAGTCAGTAAGAAGAGTCAGTCTTCTTGTACTTAAGTCGGCATTGTGCATTTTGTATTTAATTCCGATGCAATTTCTGTGTTTCATTGTCAATAAGAAGGTCCTAGGGATACAGTAAACCTGGAGTGTAGCATCGGAAACTATAACTAGTGTCACAGGAATGGTACAAAGCATAGACAGTAAGAAAAGTCAGTCTTCTTGTACTTAAGTCGGCATTGTGCCTTTTGTATTTAATTCCGATGCAATTTCTGTGTTTCATCGTCTGTAAGAATGTCCAATGGATACAGTAAACCTGAAGTGAAGCATCGGAATCTATATCTCGTGTCACGGGAATGGTTCAAAACATAGACAGTAGGAAGAGTCAGTCTTCTTGTACTGAAGTCGGCAAAGTGCCTTTTGTATTTAATTCCGATGCAATTTCTGTGTTTCATCGTCAATAAGAGGGTCCAAGGGATACAGTAAAACTGAAGTGAAGCATCGGACTCTATTACTAGTGTCACAGGAATAGTTCAAAACATACCCAGCAGGAAGAGTCAGTCTTCTTGTACTTTAGTCGGCATTGTGCTTTTTGTATTTAATGCCGATGCAATTTCTGTGTTTCATCGTCAATAAGAAGGTTAGTGGGATACAGTAAACCGAAAGTGAAGCATCGGAATCCAAAACTAGTGTCACAGTAATGGTTCAAAACATAGACAACAGGAAGAGTCAGTCTTCTTGTACTTAAGTCGGCATTGTGCCTTGTGTATTTAATTCCGTTGCAATTTCTGTGTTTCATCGTCAATAAGAGGGTCCAAGGGATACAGTAAACCTAAAGTGAAGCACAGGAATCTATAACTAGTGTCTCAGGAATGGTTCAAATCATAGACAGTAAGAAGAGTCAGTCTTCTTGTACTTAAGTCGGCATTGTGCCTTTTCTATTTAATTCGATGCAATTTCTGTGTTTCATCGTCAATAAGAAGGTCCAAATCATACAGTAAACCTGAAGTGAAGCATCGGAATCTATAACTAGTGTCACAGGAATGGTTCAAAACATAGTCTGTAAGAAGAGTCAGTCTTCTTGTCCTTAGGTCGGCATTGTGCCTTTTGTATTAAATTCCGATGCAATTTCTATGTTTCATCGTCAATAAGAAGGTCCAAGGGATACAGTAAACCTGGAGTGTAGCACCGGAATCTATAACTAGTGTCACAGAGATTGGTTCAAATCATAGATAGTAAGAAGAGTCGGTCTTCATGTACTTAAGTCGGCATTGTGCCTTTTGTATTTAATTCCGATGCAATTTCTGTGTTTCATCGTCAATAAGAAGGTCCAAAAGATACAGTAAACCTGAAGTGAAGCATCGGAATCTATAACTAGTGTCACAAGAGTGGTTCCAAACATAGTCAGTAAGAAGAGTCAGTCTTCTTGTACTTAAGTCGGCATTGTGCCTTTTCTACTTAATTCCGATGCCATTTCTGTGTTTCATCGTCAATAAGAAGGTCCACGGGATACAGTAAACCTGGAGTGTAGCACCGGAATCTATAACTAGTGTCACAGGGAATGGTTCAAAACATAGACAGTAAGAAGAGTCGTTCTTCATGTACTTAAGTCGGCATTGTGCCTTTTGTATTTAATTCCGATGCAATTTCTGTGTTTCATCGTCAATGAGAAGCTCCAAAAGATACAGTAAACCTGAAGTGAAGCATCGGAATCTATAACTAGTGTCACAAAAATGGTTCCAAACATAGTCAGTAAGAAGAGTCAGTCTTCTTGTACTGAAGTCGGAATCGTGCCTTTTCTACTTAATTCCGATGCAATTTCTGTGTTTCATCGTCAATAAGAAGGTCCAAGGGATACAATAAACCTGGAGTGAAGCATCGGAATCTATAACTAGTGTCAATGGAATGGTTCAAAACATAGACAGTAAGAAGAGTCAGTCTTCTTGTACTTAATTCGGCATTGTGGCTTTTATATTTAATTCCGATGCAATTTCTGAGTTTCATCGTCAAAACCAGGTCAGAGGGATGCAGTAAACCTAAAGTGAAGCATCGGTATCAATAACTATTGTCACAGGAATGGTTCAAAACATAGTCAGTAAGAAGAGTCAGTCTTCTTGTCCTTAAGTCGGCATTGTGCCTTTTGTATTTAATTCCGATGCAATTTCTGTGTTTCATCGTCAATGAGAAGGTCCAAGGGATATAGTAAACCTGGAGGGAAGCATCGGAATCTATAACTAGTGTCACAGGAATGGTTCAAATCATAGACAGTAAGAAGAGTCAGTCTTCTTGCACTTAAGTCGGCATTGTGCCTTTTGTATTTAATTCCGATACAATTACTGTGTTTCATCGTCAATAAGAATGTCCAAGGGATACAGTAAACCTGAAGTGAAGCATCGGAATCTACAACTAGTTTCACAGGAATGGTTCAAAACATAGACAGTAAGAAGAGTCAGTCTTCCTTTACTTAAGTCGGCATTGTGCCTTTTCTATTTAATTCCGATGCAATTTCTGTGTTTCATCGTCAATAAGAAGGTCAGAGGCATACTGTAAACCTGAAGTGAAGCATCGGAATCTATAACTAGTGTCACAGGAATGGTTCAAAACATAGTCAGTATGAGGAGTCAGTCTTCTTGTCCTTAAGTCGGCATTGTGCCTTTTGTATTTAATTCCGACCCAATTTCTGTGTTTCATCGTCAATAAGAAGGTCCAGGGGATACAGTAAACCTGGAGTGAAATAACGGAATCTATAACTAGTGTCACAGTAATAGATCAAAACATAGGCTGTAAGCAGCGTCAGTCTTCTTGTACTTAAGTCGGCATTGTGCCTTTTGTATATAATTCCGATGTAATTTTTGTGTTTCATCGACAATAAGAAGGTCAAAGGGAAACAGTGAACCTGATGTGAAGCATCGGAATCTACAACTAGTGTCACAGGAATGGTTCAAAACATAGACAGTAGGAAGAGTCAGTGTTCTTGTACTTAAGTCGACATTGTGCCTTTTCTATTTAATTCCGATGCAATTTCTGTGTTTCATCGTCTATAAAAAGGTCCAAGGGATACAGTAAACCTGAAGTGAAGCATCGGAATCTACAACTAGTGTAACAGGAATGGTTCAAAACATAGACAGTAAGAAGAGTCAGTCTTCTAGTACTTAAGTCGGCATTGTGCCTTTTCTATTTAATTCCGATCCAATTTCTGTGTTTCATCGTCAATATGAAGGTCAAAGAGATACAGTAAACCTGAAGTGAAGCATCGGAATCTATAACTAGTGTCACAGGAATGGATCAAAATATAGTCAGTAAGAAGAGTCAGTCTTCTTGTACTTAAGTCGGCATTGTGCCTTTTGTATTTAATTCCGATGCAATTTCTGTGTTTCATTGTCAATAAGAAGGTCCTAGGGATACAGTAAACCTGGAGTGTAGCATCGGAAACTATAACTAGTGTTACAGGAATGGTACAAAGCATAGACAGTAAGAAGAGTCAGTCTTCTTGTACTTAAGTCGGCATTGTGCCTTTTGTATTTAATTCCGATGCAATTTCTGTGTTTCATCGTCTGTAAGAATGTCCAATGGATACAGTAAACCTGGAGTGAAGCATCGGATTCTATAACTAGTGTCACAGGAATGGTTCAAAACATAGACAGTAAGAAGAGTCAGTCTTCTTGCACTTAAGTCGGCATTGTGTCTTTTGTATTTAATTCCGAAGCAATTTCTGTGTTTCATCGTCAACTAGAAGGTCCAAGGGATACAGTAAACCTGAAGTGAAGCATCGGAATCTATAACTCGTGTCACGGGAATGGTTCAAAACATAGACAGTAGGAAGAGTCAGTCTTCTTGTACTTAAGTCGGCAATGTGCCTTTTGTATTTAATTCCGATGCAATTTCTGTGTTTCATCGTCAATAAGGTCAGAGGGATACAATAAACCTGAAGTGAAGCATCGGAATCTATAACTAGTGTCACAGGAATGGTTCAAAAATAGACAGTAGGAAGAGTCAGTCTTCTTGTACTTAAGTCGGCATTGTGCCTTTTGTATTTAATTCCGATGCAATTTCTGTGTTTCAACGTCAATAAGAAGGTTAGTGGGATACAGTAAACTGAAAGTGAAGCATCGGAATCCAAAACTAGTTTCACAGGAATGGTTCAAAACATAGACAGCAGGAAGAGTCAGTCTTCTTGTACTTAAGTCGGCATTGTGCCTTGTGTATTTAATTCCGTTGCAGTTTCTGTGTTTCATCGTCAACAAGAGGGTCCAAGGGATACAGCAAACCTAAAGTGAAGCATAGGAATCTATTACTAGTGTCTCAGGAATGGTTCAAATCATAGACAGTAAGAAGAGTCAATCTTCTTGTACTTAAGTCGGCATTGTGCCTTTTCTATTTAATTCCGATGCAATTTCTGTGTTTCATCGTCAATAAGAAGGTCCAAATGATACAGTAAACCTGAAGTGAAGCATCGGAATCTATAACTAGTGTCACAGGAATGGTTCAAAACATAGTCTGTAAGAAGAGTCAGTCTTCTTGTCCTTAGGTCGGCATTGTGCCTTTAGTATTTAATTCCGATGCAATTTCTGCGTTTCATCGTCATTAAGAAGGTCCAAGGGATACAGTAAACCTGGAGTGTAGCACCGGAATCTATAACTAGTGTCACAGAGAATGGTTCAAATCATAGACAGTAAGAAGAGTCGGTCTTCATTTACTTAAGTCGGCATTGTGCCTTTTGTATTTAATTCCGATGCAATTTCTGTGTTTCATCGTCAATAAGAAGGTCCAAAAGATACAGTAAACCTGAAGTGAAGCATCGGAATCTATAACTAGAGTCACAAGAGTGGTTCCAAACATAGTCAGTAAGAAGAGACAGTCGTCTTGTACTTAAGTCGGCATTGTGCCTTTTCTACTTAATTCCGATGCCATTTCTGTGTTTCATCGTCAATAAGAAGGTCCAAGGGATACAGTAAACCTGGAGTGTAGCACCGGAATCTATAACTAGTGTCACAGGGAATGGTTCAAAACATAGACAGTAAGAAGAGTCGGTCTTCATGAACTTAAGTCGGCATTGTGCCTTTTGTATTTAATTCCGATTTAATTTATGTGCTTCATCGTCAATGAGAAGCTCCAAAAGATACAGTAAACCTGAAGTGAAGTATCGGAATCTATAACTAGTGTCACAAAAATGGTTCCAAACATAGTCAGTAAGAAGGGTCAGTCTTCTTGTACTTAAGTCGGAATTGTGCCTTTTCTACTTAATTCCGATGCAATTTCTGTGTTTCATCGTCAACTAGAAGGTCCAAGGGATACAGTAAACCTGAAGTGAAGCATCGGAATCTATAACTCGTGTCACGGGAATGGTTCAAAACATAGACAGTAGGAAGAGTCAGTCTTCTTGTACTTAAGTCGGCAATGTGCCTTTTGTATTTAATTCCGATGCAATTTCTGTGTTTCATCGTCAATAAGGTCAGAGGGATACAATAAACCTGAAGTGAAGCATCGGAATCTTTAACTAGTGTCACAGGAATGGTTCAAAAATAGACAGTAGGAAGAGTCAGTCTTCTTGTACTTAAGTCGGCATTGTGCCTTTTGTATTTAATTCCGATGCAATTTCTGTGTTTCACCGTCAATAAGAAGGTTAGTGGGATACAGTAAACTGAAAGTGAAGCATCGGAATCCAAAACTAGTTTCACAGGAATGGTTCAAAACATAGACAGCAGGAAGAGTCAGTCTTCTTGTACTTAAGTCGGCATTGTGCCTTGTGTATTTAATTCCGTTGCAGTTTCTGTGTTTCATCGTCAACAAGAGGGTCCAAGGGATACAGTAAACCTAAAGTGAAGCATAGGAATCTATTACTAGTGTCTCAGGAATGGTTCAAATCATAGACAGTAAGAAGAGTCAGTCTTCTTGTACTTAAGTCGGCATTGTGCCTTTTCTATTTAATTCCGATGCAATTTCTGTGTTTCATCGTCAATAAGAAGGTCCAAATGATACAGTAAACCTGAAGTGAAGCATCGGAATCTATAACTAGTGTCACAGGAATGGTTCAAAACATAGTCTGTAAGAAGAGTCAGTCTTCTTGTCCTTAGGTCGGCATTGTGCCTTTAGTATTTAATTCCGATGCAATTTCTGCGTTTCATCGTCATTAAGAAGGTCCAAGGGATACAGTAAACCTGGAGTGTAGCACCGGAATCTATAACTAGTGTCACAGAGAATGGTTCAAATCATAGACAGTAAGAAGAGTCGGTCTTCATTTACTTAAGTCGGCATTGTGCCTTTTGTATTTAATTCCGATGCAATTTCTGTGTTTCATCGTCAATAAGAAGGTCCAAAAGATACAGTAAACCTGAAGTGAAGCATCGGAATCTATAACTAGAGTCACAAGAGTGGTTCCAAACATAGTCAGTAAGAAGAGACAGTCGTCTTGTACTTAAGTCGGCATTGTGCCTTTTCTACTTAATTCCGATGCCATTTCTGTGTTTCATCGTCAATAAGAAGGTCCAAGGGATACAGTAAACCTGGAGTGTAGCACCGGAATCTATAACTAGTGTCACAGGGAATGGTTCAAAACATAGACAGTAAGAAGAGTCGGTCTTCATGAACTTAAGTCGGCATTGTGCCTTTTGTATTTAATTCCGATTTAATTTATGTGCTTCATCGTCAATGAGAAGCTCCAAAAGATACAGTAAACCTGAAGTGAAGTATCGGAATCTATAACTAGTGTCACAAAAATGGTTCCAAACATAGTCAGTAAGAAGAGTCAGTCTTCTTGTACTTAAGTCGGAATTGTGCCTTTTCTACTTAATTCCGATGCAATTTCTGTGTTTCATCGTCAATAAGAAGGTCCAAGGGATACAATAAACCTGGAGTGAAGCATCGGAACCTATAACTAGTGTCAATGGAATGGTTCAAAACATAGACAGTTAGAAGAGTCAGTCTTCTTGTACTTAATTCGGCATTGTGGCTTTTATATTTAATTCCGATGAAATTTCTGAGTTTCATCGTCAATAAGAAGGTCAGAGGGATGCAGTAAACCTAAAGTGAAGCATCGGTATCAATAACTATTGTCACAGGAATGGTTCAAATCATTGACAGTTAGAAGAGTCAGTCTTCTTGTACTTAATTCGGCATTGTGGCTTTTGTATTTAATTCCGATGCAATTTCTGAGTTTCATCGTCAATAAGAAGGTCAGAGGGATGCAGTAAACCTAAAGTGAAGCATCGGTATCAATAACTATTGTCACAGGAATGGTTCAAAACATAGTCAGTAAGAAGAGTCAGTCTTCTTGTCCTTAAGTCGGCATTGTGCCTTTTGTATTTAATTCCGATGCAATTTCTGTGTTTCATCGTCATGAAGAAGGTCCAAGGGATATAGTAAACCTGGAGTGAAGCATCGGAATCTATAACTAGTGTCACAGGAATGTTTCAAATCATAGACAGTAAGAAGAGTCAGTCTTCTTGCACTTATGTCGGCATTGTGCCTCTTGTATTTAAATCCGATACAATTTCTGTGTTTCATCGTCAATAAGAATGTCCAAGGGATACAGTAAACCTGAAGTGAAGCATCGGAATATATAACTAGTGTCACAGGAGTGGTTCAAATCTTTGTTAATAAGAAGAGTCGGTCTTCATGTACTTAAGTCAGCATTGTGCCTTTTGTATTTAATTCCGATGCAATTTCTGTGTTACATCGTCAATAAGAAGGTACAAGGGATACAGTAAACCTGAAGTGAAGCATCGGAATCTATAGCTAGTGTCACAGGAATGGTTCAAAGCAAAGACAGTAGGAAGAGTCAGTAATTCCGATGCAATTTCTGTGTTTCATCGTCAATAAGAAGGTCCAAGGGATACAGTAAAACTGAAGTGAAGCATCGGAGTCTACAACTAGTTTCACAGGAATGGTTCAAAACATAGACAGTAAGAAGAGTCAGTCTTCCTGTACTTAAGTCGGCATTGTGCCTTTTCAATTTAATTCCGATGCAATTTCTGTGTTTCATCGTCAATAAGAAGGTCAGAGGCATACAGTAAACCTGAAGTGAAGCATCGGAATCTATAACTAGTGTCACAGGAATGGTTCAAAACATAGTCAGTAAGAAGAGTCAGTCTTCTTGTCCTTAAGTCGGCATTGTGCCTTTTGTATTTAATTCCGACCCATTTTCTGTGTTTCATCGTCAATAAGAAGGTCCAGGGGATACAGTAAACGGGGAGTGAAGCAACGGAATCTATAACTAGTGTCACAGTAATGGTTCAAAACATAGACTGTAAGCAGCGTCAGTCTTCTTGTACTTAAGTCGGCATTGTGCCTTTTGTATTTAATTCTGATGCAATTTTTGTGTTTCATCGACAATAAGAAGGTCAAAGGGATACAGTAAACCTGAAGTGAAGCATCGGACTCTATAACTAGTGTCACAGGAATGGTTCAAAACATAGACAGTAGGAAGAGTCAGTCTTCTTGTACTTAAGTCGGCATTGTGCCTTTTGTATTTAATTCCGATGCAATTTCTGTGTTTCATCGTCAATAAGAAGGTCCAAGGGAAACAGTAAACCTGAAGTGAAGCATCGGAATCTACAACTAGTGTCACAGGAATGGTTCAAAACATAGACAGTAGGAAGAGTCAGTGTTCTTGTACTTAAGTCGACATTGTGCCTTTTGTATTTAATTCCGATGCAATTTCTGTGTTTCATCGTCCATAAAAAGGTCCAAGGGATACAGTAAACCTGAAGTGAAGCATCGGAATCTATAACTAGTGTCACAGGAATGGTTCAAAACATAGACAGTAAGAAGAGTCAGTCTTCTTGTACTTAAGTCGGTATTGTGCCTTTTGTATTTAATTCCGATGCAATTTCTGTGTTTCATTGTCAATAAGAAGGTCCTAGGGATACAGTAAACCTGGAGTGTAGCATCGGAAACTATAACTAGTGTCACAGGAATGGTACAAAGCATAGACAGTAAGAAGAGTCAGTCTTCTTGTACTTAAGTCGGCATTGTGCCTTTTGTATTTAATTCCGATGCAATTTCTGTGTTTCATCGTCTGTAAGAGTGTCCAATGGATACAGTAAACCAGGAGTGAAGCATCGGAATCTATAACTAGTGTCACAGGAATGGTTCAAAACATAGACAGTAAGAAGAGCCAGTCATCTTGTACTTAAGTCGGCATTGTGTCTTTTGTATTTAATTCCGATCAATTTCTGTGTTTCATCGTCAACTAGAAGGTCCAAGGGATACAATAAACCTGAAGTGAAGCATCGGAATCTATAACTCGTGTCACGGGAATGGTTCAAAACATAGACAGTAGGAAGAGTCAGTCTTCTTGTACTTAAGTCGGCATTGTATCTTTTGAATTTCATTCCGATGCAATTTCTGTGTTTCATCTTCAATAAGAGGGTCCAAGCGATACTGTAAACCCGAAGTGAAGCATCGGACTCTATTACTAGTGTCACAGGAATAGTTCAAATCATTGACAGTAGGAAGAGTCAGTCTTCTTGTACTTAAGTCGGCATTGTGCCTTTTGTATTTAATGCCGATGCAATTTCTGTGTTTCATCGTCAATAAGAAGATCCAAGGGATACAGTAACCTAAA